>NW_017257621.1:340543-388844 GCF_001594055.1 Mycetomoellerius zeteki
CCCATAATGAAAAAATATATATAGAGCTGCGATATCAAAAAAACAAATGCACCAGATTTTGTTGCTTTTTTGTTGCTCTAGGATAGCAAAGAAATATCGAAAAAAATCACATTGTTAAACAAATTCCGATAAATAATCAAAACTGCATTGTCGCGCGTCGCAACGTTATGACCAAAATTTACATATATAGAATTTGTTACTCGCAAGTTTTTGGTACTAAAATGTTCCTTGGAACGTATACTATCGAAATATACCCGTTTTCGATTTTGTTGCTAACCCTAACACATGAAAAATAATTAGTTTATCAGCATCATGGAATTTTACATACAAAATAACGTTAGGAACACGCGTTCGGTATAATCTTGGTATGTTAGGCGTATATGTCTTTATAAAAACGTATAATTTTCAAAGAGATTATATGCACAGAGTAGGGGAGCCAGCAAAGAATGCGTAAGCGAATAGAAAGAGACAGAAAACGAGATGACCAAAGAAGTTATAACTCTTTGACCATGATATTATGTTGGAGGATAAACTTCCCCTCCTCGATGCCGCCCCACTCAGCTTTCAAAGTTCAATGCGCGAACAACATTAGAGATAAAGATGGCCATCCCGTATTCTTTCCCTTTCTATTGTCTTAACATTTCCACTTACAGAGGCCCCTATGTTTTGCCTATTCTATGTACAGGGTGCTTCCGCAACATACACATCAGTAAGTCGGGTTGCCTATCTGTTTATGGGCAGGGGCATGCTTTACTGGTAATGCAGCATAAGATTAGATCGCAAGTTCGGCGGAGAATGAGACAAGAGAAATTGAATTTTACATTCTGGTATAGTGTAAAATTCAATAATATGATATAAAATATGTATTTAATAATATTAAACATATTAAATACATATGCAATAATACATATTAAAAATATATAATTATATTATAAAAAATATTATTAAAAATATATAATTATAATATATATATTGTATAATTATATATTTTTAAATATTTATTAAATTTCATTTATGTTAGATTAAGTCAGATATTTGTATTATTAAATACATATTTTATATAATATTATACAATATTATTGAATTGATACTATACCAGAATGTAAAATTCAATTTCTCTTGTCTCATTCTCCGCCGAACTTACGATCTAATCTTATTCTGCATTACCAGTAAAGCATGCCCCATAGACAGATAGGCAACCCGACTTACTGATGTGTATGTTGCAGAAACAACCTGTATGTATTATAAACTCTTTGATAATTTCCGATTCTACGATCGTCTCGTATATGATTTCATATACTAATTTTTATACGTGTATTAAACATTAAACGTATATTGTATAGGAATTAAATACATACATATAAGAAAAAAAATTTTTATTAATATTTAACATTACTTTTTTATTATTCATATGTAGAATTAATTTATGGTTTTAAATACAATTTATTAATTACAACATCACGTGTCACATATTTTACAATTTTTGAAAACGCATATATGCGTATCGATGGGGTTCAGAAGGAAGTAGATGCACTTAACGAACAAATTTAAGCTTTAAAAAATGGATTTTAATATTTTGTGTTGTCTAAATGTTATTTACTTATAAATATTATTTATATATCTTTTGTTTTTTTTTATAAAAGAATTATATTTTTTATCATATTGTAAACAATTTACGTTTATGCAGAGTGTCTCGTACGTTCTTGCAAGCGCTTTTGTGTAGATAGAGCGGACTAAACTGAGTCGAAAAGTCCTCTACGATTTTGCAATTTTCGCAATGGTTAATGAGATATTAATTACTAAAAATCGCTGTGAATATTGGTCATCAATAATTTTTTATTCAAATACTATCAACTTTACAGAAAAACAGCGAGAGACAAAAATTGTTTATTTTCTTCTCATGAAGTTCTGATAATTTTTTTAAAATTTTTTCAGAATTTTTTAATGCCGTATTTTCTAATGTTGGTAAAAATAAGAAAATGCTATTAAAAAGTTGATAAAATATTCTGAAAAAATTCTTAGAGTTTTATGAAAAGAAAATAAATGATTTTTGTCTCTTGCAGTTTTTCTGTAAAGTTGATACGTGTGTGAAGTTGGCATCTCATCTTTTGGCATCGCAAGTTTTGATACGAGTTCCACCCACAATAGTTCTATAGTTCTTGATAGGTGTTTTAAATAGTTCTGTTGATTTAGCTAAAAAAAAAAAAAAAAACATGAAAATTTGAGGTGCTAACTTCCCGTGACACCGCAATATTCGAAAAAATCAATTGAAAACCAAGTAATCTTACAGTTCTCGATGAGTTCTATAGTTTCTGATAGGTTTTAACAATAGTTCCGATCTCTAAGTAATTTTAAATAATTATTAAACCCGCGCGCTGGCACCGCGCGTCAAGAGTACCACTTAACAGCCAGTTCCAACCAACTTTTTAGCATTCTTCGATAGTTCTACAATAGTTCTGACGATTTCTATAGATTTCGTTCAGAGTTCTGGCATTTAAATATGTTTAAACAATTTTTTAATCTGAGCGCTGGCACCACACCACAAGAGTAAAGCACCTTTTAACAGTCAGTACTAGTCGATTATTTGGCATTTTCCGATTAGTTCTACAATAGTTCCGACGATTTCTATAGATTTCGTTCAGAGTTCTGGCATTTAAAAAGGTCTGAGATCCTCTTGCAGCCAATTGAAAACGCTTGAAAAATTCGTGGTACAACAAAAAACGGACGCATGTAATATTGATCTTACAAGTAACGCGTTATTTCCTAAATATATCTATATGTCTATATTGCATTATATGAAGAAGTTCCATTATATGTCTAATACAAAGTATCAAATATTATATATAAAATACTCGAGATAATCGCATGTATATTAATCAATTTCGGTTGACTCATCGTTGATTTATCAACCGGCTAATTCTAATTTTACTTCTTTTGAAGCTGTTTAAATCAAGTAATTGAACGCTTTTACGCCTTACATCATTTTTGCTTTCAACTTCCTCGAATAATCAGGCTATATTTCCACGAAAACGTTGTGTAGAGTTTCTCCACCTACGCATTTATTCCGTCCATCTCTTCATCCATTCAATTACTCGGTAGTTGGTCTGTTATTTTTTCCTTATATACATATTGTACAAAAGGAACAGTTATAATAGCCACGTGTTCCTATTTTTTATTAATAACATTTTTTAATGAAGATTGTAATAATATTTAACATTCCTAAATTGATCTAATTTTACAAATTTTGTTTATTCCAACCGATATTTGTACTTAAATGATATAAACGCAAATAATGTTAATTGCTTATATAAAGTCTTCTCTTATGTTCAGAGTTTATCCACGAGTTTATTATTATTCTATACTCTTTACTTCTTCTATATAGAGGAAAAATAGATAGTTTCTAATGCGTCGCAGATCAGCAAAGAGCTGCTGTTTCTTAATGAAACAGTGCAACATTTCTTCTTATGAAAAGTCGTTCAATGATTTCTGTTAAAATTAAAAAAAAAATTATCTAATAAAGAGTTACGTCGCGTTTAAAATATTCTGCTCTTTAAAACGAGACTTAGGTTTACCAACTCGTATCATATTCTCCATTAAACGATTGAGTTCTTGGGCTGTTCGTATCAACTGCGTAGCGTATTGAATCGATCAAAACCCCCGGCCGTAGCTGCATTTGCCACTGTCAGTGCAACAGCAACCCTCTTTACCCCTATGGTCGTCGACGTTGACGTCGTCGTCGTCTCGAACTTTCGCCGCACCGTCAACGCCAGCGTCGCGACGCCGAGCGTAGCGTGGCGCCGTCGTTGGACGATGTTTCGAGGTTGCGCGTCTCGACACCCGAGCCAGCCAGCCAACCAGCCAACTAGCCAGCCTAGCCAGCCCTTGTGCGTGCCGTGCGAGACTTTCGTTACGTCGCGGTGAAGTGCGCCGTGATCCTCCCCGGAGAGAGAAAGCGGACACCCACAGTGCGTGCTCTGTTGTTTTGTGGCCGTGCATACGCATGCTGTCCGTGGATTCGTTGTCAACCAGGTGTCTTTTCACGCGCCGGCTTGTCGTCGTTGATTCGCGCTCGGTGCGCTCGTGAAGTGACGGTGACGACGACGACGACAGCGACAGCGATAATGGTGATAATGATCATGATGATAATAATGGTACCGCTGCTACGTGAAATAAAAGACAGTGCCCGCCCAATCACCGGCTGATCTATTTGTGACTCCCATTATATCCCAGGGGAAAAAGAGATCTCGTGTCCTGTTAACGATAATGACGATGTGATCATTCGGACATCCGTTTCATCGTTGTCAACGTCTCAATCGTGTTTTCGTTTTGATTGTAAATGATGATGCTACGTGAAACGTAACGTGATCGCGGACATTCTCGGTGATACGAAACGGTGATGGTGTGATGACACGGATTTGCTATCACGCATGCCGACGTCATCACACCCACATCTACCTTTTCGTTCTGATTTGTGTGCAATCTAAGGATTCGTTACGGCATCGATACAAACGATACGACGATCCCGCTAGCAGACCTTCGTCTGCTAGCTACGAATCTTCTCCGCGTTGATCCGCGTTTACGGAATAACCAACGTTGACCTCATCGCGCGCGCGACGGCGACGATCGATTGCCATTTAAAAGCCTCACGGGCGTTCGTACTTCGTACGCGCCTCGTCGTCGCTGCACGCGCTTACGCGGTAAGGCTCTCCTCTCTTTCAACTCCATACTTTTTCTTCTTTCACAAATCAAATGTATTTTATTCGAGGAAAGATAGATAAATTAATTAAAAGAGCAAAGATCAATTAATAGTAAAAATTATGTGGAAAGTTTTATTTATTGAGACATGTTGCTAAATTGTTATGGAATTTATTTTTATTATCTGTGAAGATTAATTAAGTAATAAAATACTTCGATACTAAGATTGAAAAATTGATCTATTTTGGTTTAGTAAGAGCGTCAGATCAATCGGTTGATTTCGGAGATGAAAAATTAATTTAGTTTAGTTTAGCAAGAAACGTCAGTTGAACTTTTGTTCTTGTTGTTTTGGTGTAGATGAAATTATTGGTGAATTCTGTCGTTTCGGGAACTGAAAAATTAATTTAGCCTAGTTGAATGAGAAATAGTAATTGAGTCTCTCTTTGTACTGTTGTAAATCGAACAGCCACACGGCCTATTTATTCCTCTTTCTTTCTTTCGGTCTTGAATTTGCTTTTTTCTTTCTGTATATGGACGTTAAAATAATGTTGACGTGGGTGCTTTTATGACGAGCTTGATGAGAAATGAAATCGTTCCTTCAGGGACGACATAACGACGAGTGAAAAAGCATCATGCTGAGTATTGAAATCAGGCAGATCATCCCTTGTGGTCGAGGAAATCTTCGAACTGTATTAAGAGATTTAAACATATCTCAATAACATGATGTCAATGAAATTTGGTTGGAGAGAGCAACGAACGTTAGAAACAAGTAAAAGATTTTGTATCTTATCTGTGATCCTTTTTTATTAATTTGCTTTGTTAGAACAGAAAGGCTTCAAAAAGGGACGCTATTGTGTTAACGTTTATCAAATGCAAAATGCATTTCCTTTTCGTTGCAAAATGAAAAGTAGGTTACTCAACCTTTTTTTCGATGTTGATTTTACAGCTGCATTTACGTGCCTGTCGATCGATAAACCGCAGAGGAGAATGACGGGACACAATGAGGTTCGCGTTTTCATTTGAACGCTCGGTGAAGTTTAATTAATTAGAAGTCTTTTCCAGCGTGTCGCGAAGCGCGTCGTTTAACTTGTCTTTCACGATTTCACGGCGATGTTTATCGGCTCGTTCGAGCATAACCTGACCTTGGAAATGTATTCGCCAGGAGAAATATACGATTAGCGTTACGACGTGAGGGGGGGTAAATTACCCTTCGCCCCCAGGGGTAATTTTTTCGTACAGCTGCTGTGTTCAAAAAATGAGAGCATCGCCGATGCCACGTGTCGTTAATAATCATATCCATCGGTCGCTTTGCGCCGATGAACGTACGCGCGGATCAATAATAAACGTGCAGATGGACAATCAACTAGTGGCTGAATTATTGCAAGGCGAAAGATAAATAGGTGGCTCATCAAAAATTCTATTATATTCGCGGCATAACTAATCGAAAGCTGCGTATCTGGTCGTAAAGTCACGGAAGTAGCGGGAAGGCACATTGTCAATTTTGTGGCCGTATAAGAAAAAACCAGTTAATGTCCATTTGTAATGGGCATTAACTGGTGACATTAAATGAAGTTGCTGAGAGAACCCTGAAGCACCCTCATCCATTTACCATATCGTCATGCCTGAGCACGCGAAATATCAGCTCCGTGATTAGTAAACTTTAAGCTATTAATTTAAAAACTATTATAGCCTCGACATTTTCGTTAGGATTTTCGTCTTAGAATGTTCCAGAGAATCTGTTCTTAAAAGAACGGCCGTGGGTTTTTGGACACCCTGTATATAAAACAATCTTGTACAAAAACTAAATGTTTAATCTTTAAAAAGATACTGTAAATATATTAAGACTTGATATTTCATTTTCTAATTAACTTGTGATAACCTGGTGGTAATGTAAAAATTGTATTTTTATAGCTATGACTAAACTAAGAGTTTTGAATAACTTTTAAAGTTATCACTATAAAACTATCACTTTAGTTTGATAATAGCTGGAAAAAAATGTCACAATTAAAAAACAAATCTAAAAGCTATTTTCGTGGTAATTTATTATTTTGAAAAAATAAATTATTACACTGAAAAAAATTTACTAAATCTTAATACATATTTCTTTGAACAGTACTAATTGTAAGTAAACATTTATTTACAGTGAATAAATATTTACGCAATTCAAAAAAATGACAATTTTAAATCAAATTAATGCACTCAGAGAAAAAAATCGTATCAGTAACTATAAACTTGTAGTTAAATAGGGCCTCTACTCTGTATACTTATACTATATTATAAAATTCTAATAAGAATACTAAATTAAGTGAACTAAGTAAATATAGTACATTAACTATATAGTAATATTAATCAATTAAAATGATTAATATTACTAGATTTTCTTAGTTCACTTGATTTATTTATTGTTCTTATTAAAACATTATAATACATAGTTACAAACGTTTGTATGCATTTTTCATTTATTTTTGTCTTCCAAGTTCGAATTCAATGCTGCGCCTTTTACTATAAGCTGAGTGATTTTCTTCTTAGGAGAAACCAAACTCCTCTACGTCCCTCTGGTGATAATACCGCGTACTGCTCGTCCTGAGCAACTTTAGAGAAAAGGTTTTGAATGTATTCCTTAAAGTTACCTCAACAATGATTAATTAGTTACTGTGACACAGAATACTTTATTAAAAAAAAAGTTTTTATCTAAATTAGAAAAATGTAATTATTATATCTATTTGCATGAAGTCCAAATAACTATGTAGTCATTATTTCATTACCAATTAAGGGGATGTTGAAGTGACCAAATTGTCGGGATTTTGCAGATTGATATAAATCTCCGAATTTATTGAACGGAATCAAAAACCCTTTTACAGGATTAAAGTAGACGCAAAATTTGAGAGTGCTGCAATAGACTTTATACCAAAATTGGAAAAAAAGTTAAAAACTTACATTTTTTTCTAGAGCTGTTATCTGACGTAGATGTTTCCTTAATACAAAAGTTTTATAGCTCGTATGGACCAAACGATAGTGCAGCACTCAGCGCATTACGTGCACAAACAATACTGAGTTTATGAAACTAAGATTAAAAGCTTCAAAAGAAAGATTTATATCGATCTGCAAATGACATGTATACGAACGCTGAGCGAAGACTCGGAATGGTAAACAAAGCAATAATTGTCTAGCGGTAGGTGTTTGATCTTCCAAGAGATTGCAATATGTTAGATAAGGACAATTGACCTGATGAATGCGTTTGAGCGAGACGCAACGATATATAATAAGTATAAGAAATGAATGAAAGATGTCACTATTATCGAATTTGGAATTAAAAAAAGGTCTGTATTATCGACCTTTTTCGATCAAGTTCGGCTATCGATCCAGCATCCTCTTAATAGTACCTACAATATTGTTACTACAAATTGTGACTAAATTTTTTATAGTATTCAGTACTATTTTAGTTGCTATTACTTTGTAAAACTAGTTACAGGTACTTAAATTACAAAAGTTGTCAAATCTATAGTTGTCACAACTATTTCGTTTTTTCTCAGTGTGGTTATCAAATAAATATATGTTTACATTTAAATATTTACTTAGAATTATTCAAACAAATATTTATTAAAATTTAGTTTTTTCAGTGTTTTTTTTGTTTTTTTTTATTTTTCTTTTTCCAAATTCATTATAAATTCTAATAGACTCATAGACCTAATTGTAAATGATAAAATGCCGATTGTCAAGCAAACTTTGTCTCCAACAACGATATTAGGCGTTCTATTTTTTGCGTATGTTTCCTAGAAAATTATGACTTCGCGTGGGTCATTTTAGTATTGTTTCATTATGTGATAATCCGACAGTGAGAGCTGGCTGGACTTGTGTCCCTTCGATATTTGCGAGTCCTACCGTAATATAGTACGGTATGATAATGCTTTGTCCTTTTACATTTATAAATAAATCTTCTGGCATTTTGTGTCAAATAAAAAAGTATTAACATAACATTTCTCAATATTATCTTAATATTTAATATGATGTCGTTTTTAACAACTAGATTTTTAATTTTTAAAAATTTATTTGAACTGAATTTCAGCCAATAAATTAAATAGATGTAATTCTATTTAGGAATCAAACAATATCATGTCTAAACAAATCAGTTCGAGGAGAAGAAACAGAAATATAGCACCTATACACACTTTCGCTTATGAAGATAATACTTGTTCTTGAACTTGCATAGTTCGGAATGATCTAAATCTATTAATCTAAATGGATTTGCATTACATCACCGTACAAGACACAATCGCAGTGTTTTCCTTTACCATACAGCCGTATCGAATAAAGGGAAAGGAGGAAAAAAGGCGCCTGACTCAGTATCGTTGTTCGTCTAGGTGCAGAGCCGATTATGTCACCAACAAAGCCAGATAATTGAAACGAATGACAGGACGCCTTGGTTGAATTCCAATTATTGAATACACATTCGCAGTTACCTGCGACTGAAGATGCAAAAAAGCTCTATGGCTTGGCTAACGCCGTATATCATTCGTATTCTTCGAAGTGCTACGATGAACGTAGCCTCACGTGAAACGATACGAGTTACATAACGGACCTGAGATGTTGCAAAAAGTACTTCTCCGACGCGATAAGAACACGCGAGTGTGTCGGATTTATTTAATATTAATTTAGTTGTTTTCAAACCGATATTTTCCAAGGACTTATAAACCATGTAATAGAAATAGCATAAAAAATTACGGAATATTTTCATTTTTGGATTGGAATATTGCTTATTGTTATTACATTTTTTCAAATAGAGATTTGGAACATCTAATAACACTTTTTCCATTTTATAAGACCTAAGATGCTGCAAAGAAGTTTTCTGTACTGTCAGTGAGTTTCACAACGCATCTCGGATGTTGGAAACGGTCGCGTTCACGACGACGATGTACCTGAGGCAAGCGATAAGAGAACGCATGCTGCATTTATTTCGCGTTCTCACATCGATTGTATACCTGATGTTTCGTCAATCAATACGAGTTACAATCGTCACTATGAAGATGTCGGCGCCTTTGCAACGCACACTGGAATGTAGCACGATTCCTATTGACGCAATTGGCACGTATCTACGTCAGTCCCGGTTGTTTTACAAGTATTCATTATTAATACTTTATTTTACGCGAGTTTTGTAAAATTCTCTTTAAAGAAGAAAATAAATAAATACAGTATGCGCCAAAAAAAATGCGACTCTCATAACTAACGTTCAGTTGTCGGTTTAGTTAAATAAAGTGAGTGGACAGAGGCAAATTTGATTATAACACAAATATCTTGTCCTACCAAATATTTATTCGATATGATTTCTTTTAATTGCAATCACTGCGTTACTGTGTGACACTCAGCAAACATAATAGTGATTAAAAGAGAGTCGCATTTTTTTTTAGCGCATACTGTACGTGACGTACGCGTGTAAAGAGAAGTATTATATTGTATAATTGGATGTACGTATGTATTTCGATCGCAAGCCGACACTTCGAGATTGCTCCGAATTTCTTCTCTTTTCTCTTTTTCGATCTGAATTTTTATTTTTGCACGCATAGAGCATCCCTGAAGTGTCCTATTATATTTACGTCTCTAGAAAGAGAGAGAATTAATTATTTATCTTTAATTGTGTTATCGAGAAGATGCCCACACCCTAAGGAATACACTGTCTTCATATTGACGTAATCGCTATACTTTTTATTTAGTCTTCGGTATCTTTGATTCTGAGAAAATATACGTAAGATATCTTCGCTCATTTCATAATTTGTGCGATTCAGGAAAAATATGCAAGATCTTTCTCGTTCGTTTAATTAATTTTTTGATAAATGACTAATTATTTGTTTATGCAAATATTGGATAAAAATCTAATAACAATTTGGACTACTATAACAATCTTGTATAACGGCAAAGAGAATCGTCACGCTATAACGCACTTGCTAACGGAAGTGAAGTACCGCGCGGTTCCATTATCGTTGAAAACTCCGTGCTGTGCTTTCAGACGAAATCCAGACGAGATCATAAGAGCTCCTGTTATAGACTTCCACACGTCACACCGTGCCAGAAGATCCGGGGCTAATTATGCCGAATATATATATATCTACATCCGTACTCGCGTATAACCGTTGCTCTATACTTAGCACTCACGGGTATAGAACGATTTGTTTACGATTTCTCTCAGCGAACAGCTGGCTTCACTAATGAAGATTTCAGCTTTATCTTAAGCGCTTTTTTATCTTCAGGTGAAAAGTGAAAAACATCCTTTTAATCGAAAAAAATAAGTAAATGATTAAGGAGATGCTGGAGCGACGGTCGGACTTGATCGATAGTACAAATTTTTTTAAATTCTAAATTCGATAATAGTGACATCTTTCATTTATTTCTTATATTTATTTTATATCGTTGTGTCTCACTTAAATGCATTCATCTGTCCTTATCTAACATATTAAATGAAAATTTTCGCATTTCATTTAATTATTTTTTTAAAACATGTCTGCTTCTTATTGAAATAATATTTGAATTAAATTCTAATAATTAGTATAACCGCCAATGTAGAAAATCATTTTTTCATTTTCTTAAAAAAATACATGTAATATATACACATCTCTTTAAATGTGAAATCTCGAATAATATACTATTTGTCCCATTTTTTGAAACCATGAATCCGAGGGGGTAACCACTTAATGTAATCGTGGGACAGAGTCCTCGAAATCATTATAAAATTTATATGAAATCTCTATGCATAATCCGATAATTACATATAAAACCACGAGAAACCATTGTATAATATTAAAATCGTATATTTTATCAAATTACTTCATATGTAGTGGAAAAAATTATTTGTAATCAGATAAAATCATATGAAATCATGTAATCTGTGGGACAATATTTCACCTAGTAGTTACCCCCTCGCATGAATCCATATGCCAATTATTACAGAGCAGAATGATATTATTTCAATCGATGGTATTTCGAACCGAAATGATTTCTTGATTAAGTATCATTATATGTATTATCTTATTATGTCAGAGTGTCTTCTATATGTGTTTTCGATGTGATATCGAAGGATAGATATGGCGTCGGAATCCTTGAAAATCTCGAGCTTGGACGCGTGGCTACTGCGCGCAAGGCCCGTTTGCCATATTATTTTGGGAGTAAGCTCAGGTATTTTTGTTGCTAAATGCGAGAACAGATATAGCTCGGGCGAACGATGACTCTACTCTAGTGACTAGTATACGTCATCAAGGACAGTGAAGTGCATGCCGAACGCTGCTCTTGAAGGATCTACTCAGCACTAGCTCGAGTACATGTGTACTTAATACACAAGAGTGTTCTTATTGCTCTCGACAGCAACTTTGAAGGATCGTTATCTCACGCACTATGTTTATTAGTTGAACATACGTCGAATATACCTCCGTATTTTTTGACAGCTTGAAAAATGAACGTCTACTTTTAATTAACACCTAATGGAGATTTGCTTCTCTATCTACTAAATTCTTACTATCTCGGTACCCCGTTTCTGTAACTCTTAACAATAATTCGATATCATTACATTGTCTTGTTGCATAATTTTTTTATCAAATAGTTATACAATATAATATCTACGTAACGACAATTAGGGCCTGATTCCATTAATACAGTGTAAGATTAGCTTTAATCTCGGTTCAACTTATTTTTTATCTTTTTCTAATTCTAATGCTCCTGTCTACCAATATACATAGTTTAATTTTAATTTCAGTTCAACTAACTGTTTATCTTTTTCTAATTCTGAGAATTAGGAAAAGATGAAGATTAAGTTAAACTGAGATTAAAGTTAATCTACATTGGTAGAAACGGGCCTAGATCTGTTCGCGTTGCTTTCCACATCCAAAATCTTCACTTTCTTTTTTTTCGATGTCCGAATATATATTCTCATTTTAAGTGCAAAAATTTTTATAGATTTTAAACATGGACAAAACTAATATAATGAGATATTGACACTGTATGTGTTGTTAAGAGTTACAGACTCGGGATACTAGAGTCGTCTTCAAATGAACAATCGTAAATTGTTAGCGTTGCCAACATTCGCGATAAGCTCATTACGGACGAGACGAAAGTGCAGATGCATTTTGTGATGCACAGTTGTTTTGTTACCTGCTCGATAGGTTATTCTAGTCTAGAAATGGAACGAATGCGCTGATTTTCGTGCGGTTGATATTTATGCATAAATACTAAAAGTAGTTGATTTCATAGACGTACCAGCTATAAAATTAATGAGAGACGGACGACCGCCTCTAGAAAACGAGATATCATACACTGTTGTCCGTCCATTGCGAGACATCTCCGATTACTGACATACAAAACGCGATAGTTAGCCTACACGTGGGTGGATAAGTATGTGTTATAATCTTTTTCTATGACATGTTTTCGAGAATGGGAAACGTCTACTTAAGAGAATAATCCGACAAGTATATATGCGTGGATACAGACGGCTACATTTCGATATGTATATTCTTGTTATATCTATTGATTTAATTTATATTCGCAATACTATTAATTTTTTTATTTATAATTAAATTTTATAATTTTATTTGCTTGTCAATTTTGCGGAATAATTATTATATATCATATTTTATATTTTATAATATTTATTATTTATTTACATTATAATTACAATGATTGTCTTAAAATATGATAATTCTTAAAATAATATTTTTTGTGCATTAAAAAGTCTTTAAATTTTTTATGAGAAGGTAAAGAGAAATTGCTTGTGCAGAATGTTTACTACCTGGAAAAACTTAAAATTTTTAAGAGACTTCTTTTTATCCTTAAAAATGAGGGATTGTCATGGAATTTTATCGGCACTCAGAAAAATTTTTGGAATTTTACTTATTCTGTCTCTTTCTGATCATTTTATCTTGATAATGCAAAATGTTGACAATCGGTTAGCAATAAATATGGCATACACATCCATGTATATTCACGATTATATTTGCGTATCTCGCGAATTTAAAAAAAAAGGCGAGATGACAGTATAAGACAATATTCAGCAAAAGAGAGTAGCTCACTAATATTATATTGTGAATCTTTCGACTGTCCTATAAGTTTCATTGGTCCAATTGTAGAAAACATAGATATACAATTTTCGTGGAATTCTTGTCTTCTACTAAGTTAGTATATAATTTATTTTCATTAGTTGCACTCCAATTTACAATATTTTGAAGTTGCATTTAAAACATCGTTTAATCTTATCTGGAATTTTGAACAAAAATACCTGGAAAATCCGTTAATTCTTAGAGAATGTTATTTTACAAGAGTTTTTCAGTAAACACTATTGTATTATTTTTAATACGCGAACAAGGATTAAATAATAATTAGTCTAAAATGAATTTTTCCAATTATGAGTACAATAATGTAGTTTTCCTACTTAGATGTTTTCCTACTTCCTTGATAACAGAATTCATCAAGAAAAGGCGTGTTAGATAACGCGCGTCTAACCGTGAATAAACCGCATTATCGCATGTGTAAGGAGAGCAACGATAATAATAATAATAATAATATGCCATTCCTTTTTTTCTTACACGTGGCAACTCGTTGTCAGCTCGAATTAGCCCCTATAGTTCCAAGGTTGTGTAACAATTAAAAGAATATAATTTGAAAGTTGACGTTGATTGCGATACCAAAACATGTTTTTATTGATATAAATAAGTATAATTTTTCCAGAATATCATATCTTAAATAATAAAAGTGATAAATTTTACAAGATTCACTCGTTATTGTAACGATCAATCTTTAGTTGGAAAGTTTCCAAAAACCAGACTACAAGGGACGATTAGCGATGTCATAACGTTCTCATTGCGAATAATTCAAATACAATCTTCCACATCGTTGTCCTTTTGATTTTTTGTCGTGCACGGATTTTGATGACAGGATTGATGATTTCCTTGCAGAATTTCGTTGCAACTGCAAACAAGACGTAGCAATTACATCGAAGAAGAAGACTTTAGACGTCAAAGCTGTGTCGCGGAAAGAACGTCTATCGTGTTTTGCAAAAAGTAAAATCTTTGTGAATCGAAATTTTCGTGATTCGTTTGAAACACCGAGATAAGTCTCAGCGAGATTTCCTCACGATTACTTATCACGATGGCGAACAATTGCACTCGCTCTATCGGATGAAAGATGTACGCTTGGATTGTACACAGCATCGAGAACGGCGCGTCGGATGTTCGGACCCTACGGGAGAATGTCGATTGGACAACCGAGTCAGTCGGGTCATCAGAACGAGAGGCAGTCGAGTGGTAGGAACGGTGGTGGTGCGGTGACCAGATACGGCAGAATTTGGATCGTGAGGTGTCAACTGCTGGACTAATGCGGCCCCGCGATGATCGACGGGGACGAGAAGACGGTGGTGGCCCCCAGGTGGAAGAACTATGTAAGAGACGAAGCGCGAAGCGGGGGGGAGGACGAGGTCGTCGTCTCTCCACCAGCGGCAGCGTGGCTCAGGTGCCAGAAGGTGGCAGAAGAGGTTGGCCTTATAGAGGGTTTATAATTTGCGTAGGATAGACGATGAGCGTCGAGGTCGACACGCTGGAACTCGAGGTCTTCGAGGTGAGTCCTCAACCCCTCTCGAGGATGCGACGAACGGAAGTCGCGCGAAATACCCGTCGTGAAAAGAAGCGATTATGTCTCCGTTAACAAGGAGACCGTACTCGAGAAAATACGGAATACTCGACGATTATATTGCCGAGCGATCACCGGCGAGATTTTAATCCACGTATCTATCCAGACGAAGTAATTGCTTAACATCTCGTTGCCGTTTTATGTGACGTTTCCGATTTAAGGAGAAATCTCCTGGAATTTTCCTTTTCATTGAAACAATTTAGAAAACAAGCAGAGCATTCTTTAAATATATTATTTTAGATCTTTAAGATTTTTTTTATATTAACAGCAATCAATCTGTATTGTTTAAGTTTTTAATTAAATATAGATGACACGACATTTCTCATAAAAACAGATTGTCTTGTGTATGACCTGCAAGCTTATATTAGCAAGCAAGATCTTACGTCTAATTTTATGGTTACATAACTTAAGTATCTGGCAATAATAGTGCACTGCAGCTTAATCACAGTTACAATGTTGCCTATTGCATAACATAATAAGAAGCTAAGTATGCTCTCCAGTAGATATGCGCAAGTTAGATTTTTTCAAAAACATTAAAAAATTATTTCTATTGAACATAATTTTTTCCTTTTACAATCACATAATAATATGTATGTATAAAATTCGGCTTTTTTTATGTTGATATAACGCACAAAATATGCGTTTTAATTTCGTTCGATATCGAGTCGAAAACTGTTCGGAAAAACAATTTGACTTCCTGTGAGTACACAACAACGAGAGTGTAGCTTAGAACCAGCTTGCGAGACTGAAGAGTTACGCGATTTTCGATATTATGCAATGGACTTCCGTTCGCTAGTCCGTGTACCGTTTGACAAGTAATGCGCTTTGAATGTGACTTTATCGGTGCGAATGAGCTATTATCGCGAAGCATATAGATTTGTCAAGTTTTTCGATTAACACAGACGCATTTCTATCCTTATTCATTTTTTATTCCCATGGCGGTTGTATTATTCATACTCGACATTCATATACTTGTGCAAACAGGGAAAAAGCTCTTGAAGATAATTGATTAGTCTTATCAAGGCGATATATCTACTCGTAAATATTTTATGGAAATTATATGCACGCGAATTCTCACCTAGACAAAGTATAATACTTATATAAAATGTAAAGCTAAAATTATATAGACACACTCAAACACACAAGCATATTTGTACTTTACAATAAAATAATTTTTTAAATCTATAATCCCTTAGTGAGTGAAACGTTTTAACTTCACTAATCGATATTCTCTTTCTCGAATGCAAGTTTAATCTTGTTACACGTGGAATTGCCATCGCGTGTAGCTTAGAACCAGCTTGCGAGAGTAAATCGGAGCATTTGAGCCAGTCGGTCGAAACATTCGTAGAGTTTGGTCAAGCGAGCTCCGTACATATTTTGTATTATTATAGAAAATTTCAATACGATTTCACACAATTAAAATGAAAAACGCGAATGCTACAAAGATGGAATCAAAAATGTATTTCTTATAATTCAAGATATAGAATAATAAAGAGATAATTATGATTAGATTTTTATACTTTTAAGATTAGAATTTTTATTTTCTAGAATTATAAAAATATGAAATATGAATCTTTTGTTGTTTTCCATTTGCGCTTATATGTATTATATATTCAGAGAACAATATGTCCGAAATGTGGACATAAAATGTACTGACGACGTTATGAAGATGTCTTTCACAGACATCATGTCATAAAGATGTCCTAAAGACATTTGTAAGACGTCTAATGTCCCCTTTTTGGACATGCATGTTATCTGAGTATGCATTTTAACTAATTTGGCATGCATCACAGTACTGATCATCAACATAGACTTTGACATACACTTTCTCGCGCGCGTACGTCATCCGTGAAGAGAAAAAAATCAAATGCGGCGACACACGGTCGCAGCTTATAACGGCCAATAAAGCTCTTATAGACGTTCAACTTTATGTTCATCGACGTCCTGAAGCTTTATCGCGAGTACCGGAAAAAGTCTCTATTCGCTTTGTCCGTGACATGTTTTCACGCACGCATGCCGCACGATCTATACTTGTATGCGCCGCGCTGGTTTTCACGCGTTTTCTAGAACACCCGCGATCTTCGGGGTTTATTTTACGCGGCCTACATGAATGGTAAATTGCTGGCAAAGTGGAACACACGATGCGCAATCGTCCTTCATGAAATCAGTATATCATTTGCAAAATTTTTTTACAATTAACAAAGATCTGATTTCTTTTTAAAATTTCTGATGCTTGAAAAAGAGTTTCAGGGATTTTCTATTTTTTATACTTAATTATGAGAGCTTTTTCTAAAACAGTTAGGCCCGGTTTTTCATTATCTGATTAACTTGTGATTAAGCTTAATCTAATGTTTTACCCAATGGGCTTCATTTATGACATCGTCTTAGATGAAGCCCATTGGATAAAACATTAGGTTAACTACAAGTTAATCAGATAATGAAAAACCGTGCCATAAAATTAGAAATTTATCAATTGAGGTATTTGGACCTTGTATGACCTACCTAAACTTTGCGATTTTTTTCTAATTTTTTTCAAAATTAAAAACTGATAATCAAATTCAAAAGAAGGAACATTTCTGAACATTAAAAAAATATATAACTTTTTCATAGAAAAATGTCAGAAAAATAAAACATAAAATAATTCAATGTCGTTTTTATAAGATTATTAAAAAAGATATACTGACATGTTTATCGACATGTAAGAATGCACAAAGAATTGTTTTTCAAACAATTGACTTAATGATTTATTTCCACAATGTTCAACAGGCGAGTTAGTAGGTGACTTAGAATTCAGTTTGGAATAACAATATTCAGGTTTGGAATAATAAAAAAAAAACGTTACAATTGATGCGTGTACATTCAGTATAACCTAGAGGTTGACGATGTTGATTCTACTTTACAAAGAGTTTTTCTCTTTTTGGTTATAAACGATGAGAGTGAAGCTGGCAGCCAGACTTAGCAGCCAGAACGCTCCAACCAGGGCCGAATAGGGTACTGAGGCCCAGAAATTAAAAATTAATAAAACGCATTGAAAACCTATTAAAAGTCAGTCACACATTTCAGGTGGCGCAAAAATAGTTAAAATAAGTAAGATTTAAAATAATCTGTCAGGGGGGGGTAACCATTATTGACAAAAAAATTAATTAACATTCAAATACTTACTATTCAGCAGCCCGCAATCGAACGCAAACCCGTAACGACTTGAAAAAAATCACACATACTCTACGAGACGAATACAAAACGATGACATCGCGATCTAACCGGTTAAGGACCTCGTTGTTTATTAAAAAAATTAAATAACATTTATTAACAATCTAGCAGCCAGACCAAACGCAAACTAGTAGCGACTTGAAAAAAATCACACATACTCTACGAGACGAGTACAAAACGATGACACCCCGATCTAATCGGTTAAGGACCCCGTTGTTTATAAAAAAAATTAAATAACATTTATTAACGACTTAGCAGCCAGACCAAACGCAAACTCGTAGCGACTTGAAAAAAATCACACATACTCTACGAGATGAGTACAAAACGATGACATCGCGATCTAACCGGTTAAAGACCTCGTTGTTAATTAAAAAAATTAAATAACATTTATTAACAATCTAGCAGCCAGACCAAACGCAAACTAGTAGCGACTTGAAAAAAATTACACATACTCTATGAGACGAGTACAAAACGATGACACCCCGATCTAACCGGTTAAGGACCCCATTGTTTATAAAAAAAATTAAATAACGTTTACAAACAGTCTAGCAACCAGACCAAACGCAAACTCGTAGCGACTTGAAAAAAATCACACATAGTCTATGAGACGAGTACAAAACGATGACATTGCGATCTAACCGGTTAAGGACCTCGTTGTTTATTATTAATTTTTTTTATTAACAATGGGATCCTTAACCGGTTAGATCGCGATGTCATCGTTTTGTACTCGTCTCGTAGAGTATGTGTGATTTTTTTCAAGTCGCTACGAGTTTGCGTTTGGTCTGGCTGCTAAGTTGTTAATAAATGTTATTTAATTTTTTTTATAAACAATGGGGTCCTTAACCGGTTAGATCGGGGTGTCATCGTTTTGTACTCGTCTCATAGAGTATGTGTAATTTTTTTCAAGTCGCTACTAGTTTGCGTTTGGTCTGGCTGCTAGATTGTTAATAAATGTTATTTAATTTTTTTAATTAACAACGAGGTCTTTAACCGGTTAGATCGCGATGTCATCGTTTTGTACTCATCTCGTAGAGTATGTGTGATTTTTTTCAAGTCGCTACGAGTTTGCGTTTGGTCTGGCTGCTAAGTCGTTAATAAATGTTATTTAATTTTTTTTATAAACAACGGGGTCCTTAACCGATTAGATCGGGGTGTCATCGTTTTGTACTCGTCTCGTAGAGTATGTGTGATTTTTTTCAAGTCGCTACTAGTTTGCGTTTGGTCTGGCTGCTAGATTGTTAATAAATGTTATTTAATTTTTTTAATAAACAACGAGGTCCTTAACCGGTTAGATCGCGATGTCATCGTTTTGTATTCGTCTCGTAGAGTATGTGTGATTTTTTTCAAGTCGTTACGGGTTTGCGTTCGATTGCGGGCTGCTGAATAGTAAGTATTTGAATGTTAATTAATTTTTTTGTCAATAATGGTTACCCCCCCCTGACAGATTATTTTAAATCTTACTTATTTTAACTATTTTTGCGCCACCTGAAATGTGTGACTGACTTTTAATAGGTTTTCAATGCGTTTTATTAATTTTTAATTTCTGGGCCCCAGTACCCTATTCGGCCCTGGTTGGAGCGTTCTGGCTGCTAAGTCTGGCTGCCAGCTTCACTCTCATTTATAAACGAAAATATAAACTAAATAAATACTTTATTATAAATACACACACATATATATATATATTATAAATAAATCTCTTGATAATTATAGAAAGCAATTACTTACTACATAACAGTTTTCAATTTTGAACTTAGCATAAAAATAGAAAAATATTACATTGTGATCACGAAGTTCTGCATTTTGCTTTACTAACAATAACAGAATAAACAAACTGAGCAATAAATTAATGCAATCGAGTTAGAACGAACAACTTGCATGCATGCTTTATTTGTTGAATTTATTGTATAATTACCCACAAACAATGAGTAAGCAGGGCATATAAGTGCAGAGCACTAGGCCACATAAGTCTGATTACCTCCTTATATCGAAATTATGAAAATGGCGCTAGCTTCACAGAAATGTGTAATCAATATTTATACTTATGAAGAGTAGATATATCGCAACAACAGTTTCTTTTTGACTTGAGGCGTAAATGCAAAATCATTATATCAATCTAAAATTATTCTTATTTTCACGTTTGTTATGAAGTAACAACGTATATACATATGCATTTATGTATATTATTCATGACTTAATTAGCTAAAGTTAATTGATTTAGATCGGTTTAAATCTCCTTTATAGACAATTTTACGCTTTTCACTTTACGCAATACTCATAAAAATGCAATATCACGAGATGGCGCTGAAGTCCCGCGAGGCTTCCCAAAGTGGTCGATTTATTTTTAAGCATTAACAAACAAGATCTGCAGAAGCAGATAATGGCGCCTATTTTAATCCTATTTTATGCTTGGAAAATATTAAATCGAACAGTCATCAGTAAGTAGAATCGCCTAGCTAATATGTTATTAGTAATAACATATAGATAGAATGTTTCATGAAATGCCACATCTATTCTTAACACAAATTTTGAAGAATTTGCTAATTTTTTGGCTTTTTTTTGGCAATTCTATATTAACAAAATAAAATCTTTGCACATCCTTGGCACTAATCTTTGATTGCACCTTTAGCTTGTTTCTTTATCCTTCATTCGATGTTTTCTGACGCGCATCGCGATCAATGAGAATTCTTGCTCTCGCCCATGATCGTAAACAATAAAACGAAAAAGCGCATCTCTCGTGCCAAACGGTGTGTCCTCGACCGATCGTTCCTACCTGCCCTTGAACGTGAGTCAAGTAACGTAAGCGTTTATATGTCGCGCGACCAAAAGGTGAAGGACTGCGACGGCGAGATCGAGTCGACGGATGCGACGACGCGTCGGGGTAGTGCAAGGACAACGACAGCGTCCAGGAGCAGCGAAGCAGGCGGGCAGCGCAGGTACTCGACGCAGGAGGCCGAGGAAGACGATGATGGCGGTGGTAACAATCGCAGGAAGCGAAAGAAGCGACGGAAAACGCAGCGGAACAAGCAGCAGTTGCAACTGCAGCAACCACAGCTGGAGGTGACGACTGGCAGCGGTCTGCAGCGGTCGCACGCGCTCGTTCTCGCTTCGTCGTCCGATGAGGTGGAAGCGGTGGGCGAGTGCTCGAAGAGGGACTCATCTAGCAGCCTGGGCGGCGGTAGCCGGCACAACACCTTGCGAGAGTCTCTGCTGACGGTGCTGGGCAAGCTAGTGATTTGGAAAGGCACTAGATACCGCTCCGCTACCGCCGCGTCGTCCTCCTCGTCGGCGCCACCGAATTCACCACCCGCCACCGAGTGCATTGGTCGTAGCACGTCCTTCTTCTCCAGTGGTGAGTTCCCACGAACGAGATCATCGAATAGTTTTCCCTGGGAGTTGCATCGCTGACTCGAGTCAAAGTTCCGGACGGTTGCGATATGCACTTATATTTGATATCTGTCAAGGCAGATATACTTAATCAGTCACGATACATGTCGATATGACAATTTTTTTTACTCATGCTCAGCGATAACATTTTATGATATTTAATAAAAAATACGAATAAATTGATATAATATCAAAACATATAAAAATACGCTATCATGTATTTTATTTTGCATTATTGGGAAGAATAAACGCGAGTTTCATTGACATAGTTACGATTTAACACCGATCGCGCGCACGTTCCATTTAACTGACATATCGCATTTATGTTTGTTATTTTTTATTTTGGTCGAAATCCATTGCAAACAATAGTGCAGATACAAACTTACGCACTGGATACGGCGATCAATGTTACTAATTTTAGGTGTCATGCAAATTTCAGCGACTTACATACTTTGTATGACTGACCAAGGCTCCGTACCTTGGACACTCGAATGACTTATTAAATTCCATAAATAAGCAAAACGAAATACCCAACACCCACGTAGTTTTCATGAACACGTGACGGTGGGGTGTGCCTGCTACTCAAGGATCGATTCGATCGTTCTTCGTGGTAATGCCAGCATTGGACTTTGCCACAATTCATATGACGAGCCAACATTTAATAGTTTATCCAGTTATGTGGAACTGCTGCAACGTGTGTATGTGTGTGTGTGTGTGTGCGTGCGTGTGTACAGGGTGTATCTGAAATAATCATGTATCTACAATATATGTAGTATATATAATATATATATATATACATATATACAGTGTGTATTTGAAATAATCATCACGCCCATTAATCATATAGCGCTATTCCTGAAAAAAACTGAGTCGAAAAGTCCTCTACTATTTTACAATTTTCGCAATATTTTTTTTAAATCACCTAATGAGCAAAATGTCTAAAATCGACGTATAAATCAACTTTAAGATATCTTTATGAGTTCTTTAAGAAATATCTTCAAGATATTTCACAAAAAACACTGAAAGATATCTCATCAAAATTGTCTTATACATCGATTTTATCCGTTTATTCAACAATTTTTGGAAATTATATCTCGTTAACTATTACAAAAATTGCAAAATGGTACAGGACTTTTCGATTCAGTTTTTTATTAGGAATTGCACTGTATGATTAGTGGGAATTATTTAATATCAGATACACCCTGTGTATATACAGAGTGTCCGGTAAGTTTTGACAAAGCGCTCGTGTGTAGATAAAACGGACTAAACTAACAAGGGAAGTTCCACAACTGTCTGAAACCAATTTGATTCTCCATGAAATATGTTGTAAAACACGTAAATCTAAGAGAGACACGTATTTTTTTATACGTGCGCTAATTCATGTTTAAGAGGTGAAACACCCCTTTGAAAAAAACAGTTTTTCTTTTGAAACGAATATCGTCAGAAGTATAAAAAACAGAAAAAAGTTTTTTAAACAAAAATTGTATGGTTTCAAGAGTACTTTAAAGTTATAAAGGAAAAAAAAATTTGTTATTTTTTTGTTTAACAAAATACCTCCACCACCCATAATTTTCTTAAATTTTCATTTTTTTTTAACCAAATTAAAGATTTTTTTTTTACGAATTCAACCATGTGTAATAAAGTTACATTACGACATTTCATTTTCGAGAATTAATTATTAACGCTTCCGTATATACGCTATCCATGCTCATATGCGTAATTGTCGTCAGAACAATGAAATACATAAATCAACGAATAAGGAAATTAATATAATTGATATTTGTAACATTACAAATTATAAATAATGTTAAGAGTTATAATAATTTTTTTTCCTTAAAGTTATTATTTCTCCTTAAAGTGAGTAAAACTTTTTTATTCATCTCTGTACATTATATATACTTCCTTATAATATCTTAAGATTATTCTCTTAAAGTTATTTTCAGTTTTACGTTTTAGTATCTTATTTTACTTGTCGTTTACGTAATAATTTCTAAACGTATTTAATAATGAAATAATTTCTAAATGTTTATACGCAATAAATTTATATTTTGTATCGTTTACTCATTATACTCATTACAATAATGATACTCGATGAAAAAATGTTTTAAACATGACTTTTTGCACCATGAACATTTTACTACAGCTATATTACTGCAACCTTCGATATCATGTGTTGAACTTTTGTCAAAACTAAATTCTACTGGATTTTCAAATGCTTCTGGTCTTTCGTTTGTTATAACTACTTTTAAATCACGAATATTTAAATAAGTTGTGATATCGCGGGGATGACAATTGATTACGTATCAGAGATTGTAATTTTATTATATTATTTCGTTCATGTTAATTTATATTATTTTCCAATAATAAAACAGTATCTGAAAATCTTTTAGCAAAATTTTTTCAAATTCTAAATCCATAAACATCTAATGGTTATATTTTCCCTGTAGTGCCTTTTGGTATAATCATAGTAGTAATATATTTTTCTTCAGGTGTTAAATCTGAAATAATATTGGGACAATGTTCAATTCATGAATCGATAAGAAGAACGCTATTAGAATCAATGTTTGGAAAATAATCTAACCACATTTTAAAATGATCTGTAAGAAATATAAATATTAAATTAATAACTATTTTATGACTGTTATGAGATTCTTAAATAAAATATAAAATATATCATAGAAATGAGACTTATCATTATATTATTTCGATTATGCAAATTTATATTTACTTTTTAATAGTAAAACGGTATCTGAAAATGTATTGTAAAAGGAAATTTATTTAATTACCTGAAGTCATTTTACCAGATTTCAATGCTTTTACAATAACATTTATTGATGTACATAAGGTTTCTTGTACTCTCGGTCCAAATATACCATTAGTTTCTTTTATTAATACAATAAATAAGGGTATCACGGCAAATTTCCATTACACGATATTATTAGTTGTATAGTGTATGAATGTGTTGTTGATGATATAGATTGCACAACACACTCTACTTTCTTTACTCCTTGATTAAACAATGACTTTCCAGAATGAATTTCCAATTAGAAACCATTTTGATCAGAATTAAAAACATTTTCAGATCCGAATTGTTCGATAAGTGGTTTCACTGTTTTCAGAAAATCATTAGCTGTATTTTTCAACTGAACGGAATCTTCTATTGTTCTTCTAGTTACAAATTTCGTAATTTTTCTCGAAATAATTCAGTGGGACTTTTTGAATCTTGATACCCAACTGTGAGATGCTTTAAATATAGGATTTAAATTTTCTATTTCTTCTTGAGCTTGTAAAGTCCACTTTTGTAGATCGATATCATGAACTATGAATCCTGATTCAACAGCTGCAGTAAATTTATCAGGTGTAAATTTGGAGATGTAATATAATTTTTCTATACGATTTCCACCTGAATGTAATTATTCTTCCCATCGTCTTAATTGATGTTCAGATGAAACTCTTCTAAATTTATTTTGTACTGATTTTAGCGGATGATTCCTTTTGTTTTTATTTTTTTCATTAATGTTCCAATTCCGCCAATACTCAACAGCTCATCTTTTATAAGAACTATCAAAGTCTGCGTCATCATTTGAACATGGAGGGTGAGAATTTAAATTATCTTCACTCCATGCTTCTTCATCATCTTCAATTATATTTAATAATATTTCAGAATTATATAGTTTATAAGGTTCTTGATAATTGAAATAATTTTTCCGTTACTTCCAACCCATTATAATGAAAAATGCTATCTAGCAATAATTTTTGTATATTTTCTTTTAATTCTATTTCTGCTTTAGTTACTGGTGTTTCTGTTAGATATATTGAACTTATAGATACTAATAAAAGTCTAACAACATTAAGCGGATTAACAATCATTTCCAAAAATTAAACTTTGCTTTGAATCGTAATATAAAAACAATTTAACAAATTGCACAAATATGATTATGACAGAACTACTGCATCGACTGAACGTAAAACTGCTACGTGAATATTCTTATACTGTCCATTTATTATACTTATCTTGAATGTATACATAAACTTATATCATAAATTACCGTCCAGTTATTATCTAATCTCTTTTATCAGTGACTTTCAGCAGAAAAGCAGCTTTGTAACATCTTCCAATATTATCTTTGAAAAATATGTCACGACTCTGATACGTACTTTTAGAAGGTTATATTTTATGTCATTACATATCACAAATTTTTCAGACGTGACATTTTCCAATAATTCAATGCACTTTCGATTATAAGATAAATATAGCATGTTGATAAAATTTATTAATTTGCTCAAAAATATTTTTGAGCAAATTAATAAATTTAAAAAAAGTATAATATTTTTAAATGAGTTTTTTTTAATTCATTCTTCAAAGAGAGAGAGAGAGAGAGAGAGAGAGAGATTTAATTTTATACAATAATTTTATTATAAGGGAATGAATTTGGAATAAAATTGTCTTTAATTTTTCTTCATGGAAGAAATTAAATGTCAAAGAATTAATTACAAATTATGTATATATTTTAAAAATTATTACATTTTTTAAAATCTGAATACATATATACAGTTATAAGGTATATAGAAAATCCAAATTTTACTTAAGACATCTTTTCATATATATTATTGTTCCGACGACAATTACTTACGCATATGAGCATGGATAGCGTATATATGGAAGCGTTAATAATTAATTCTCAAAAATGAAATATCGTAATGTAACTTTATTACACATGGTGAGAACAAAAATTCTGGAAACATTCTTAGAGCTCTATGAGAAAAAAATAAATAATTTTTGTCTCTTGCTATTTTTCTGTAAAGTTAATAGTATTTGAGTAAATAATTATTGAAAACCAATATTCGGCAATTTTTGATAATTAAAATCTTGTTAAATATTGCGAAAATTTCAAAATGAAAGAGGACTTTTCGACTCAGTTTAGTCCGCTCTATCTACACGCTAGCGCTTTGTCAAAACTTATATACAGTGCCCATCAAAAATATCGAGCCGGCTGAATATCTCGGAAAGTATGCATTTTTAAGAAAAATGTTTTAGACAAAAATTGTAGAATTTAAAAAAATCTATTAATGATTTTATATATATCAGTTTGGCCTTGGGAGGCGTTGCCAATATCGAGTCAAGATCACATCGATTTTTTTTAATTGGACATCCTATTTTTGATACCAGAATTTAACAGCCGATGTCAAAAACTTTTCAAAACGCTACAATAAAGTTCATTTTCATTAATTACTTTTCGAGTTATAAGGCTTGAAAGTTACAGTACCGCCATTATTAGTATTACCCAATGTGTCTAACCAAATATACGAAACATAGAAAATAATAGATGATTAAAATAATTTTGTTGGTCTAGTTGTTGTGTAAAAAAACGTTTATCTTCTTTAGTATCTTGTCGTTTATCTTCTTTAGTATTTAATTATTTATATTGCAACATCCCGTATTTTCTGAATACGACCTGAAAATGACAGGAATTATATAATAGTCCACCATACAATCTAATGAGAATCATTGATTACATTTATACACACACACACACAGGGTGTCCCATTTTAAATAATGCATTAAGATTTCTCGAAAACTGATAGATACGGAAAAATGTTTCGAACAAAAGTTGTATGGTTCGGAAGGGGACATAAGAAGGTATAATTGATTTGACCTTGGGTGACATCATCAAGGCCAGGTCAAGGTCACGTCGATTTTTTAAAATGAAACCCCCTATTTTTCATTACATTCTTGTAGCTTACTTCGAGAGCTTTTCGAAACACTATAATAAAATATTTTTCCATTAAGTATTTTTCGAATTATAAGGCTCGAAAGTTACAGTACAGCGGGCATTAGCATTACGCAAGTTGTCTGACCGACGGCTAAAACCTCTTGAATGTTGTTCAGGATCATGTCCTGGATAACATTTGTCAAGATCAAGGCCATTGGAGGTTGTAGCTCTTATTTTCATTTTTACATAAAAATGAATTTTTAGTGCAAAAATGAAGATAAGAGGAATAATCTCCAATGGCCTTGATCTTAACAAATGTTGTTCAGAACATGATCCTGGGCTACGTTCCAAAACTTCCTTTGCGAGGAAAATTTATTTGAAATATATAGTACACGTAACGTATACTATAGCATATAGAATAAAATCTTCCTCGGAGAGGACGTTTTGGAACGTAACTCTGAACAACATTCAAGAGGTTTTAGACATCGGTCGGACAACTTGCGTAATGCTAATGCCGACAGTACTGTAACTTTCGAGCCTTATAACTCGAAAAATACTTATGGAAAAATATTTTATCATAGTGTTTTGAAAAGCTCTCGAGGTGAGCTACAAGAAAATGTAATGAAAAATAGGGGGTTTCATTTTAAAAAATCGATGTGACCTTGACCTGGCCTTGATAATGCCACCCAAGGTCAAATCAATGGTACCTTCTTATGTCCCCCTCCGAACCACACAATTTTTGTTTGAAACATTTTTCCGTATCTACCATAGTTTCCGAGAAATCTTAATGCATTATTTAAAATGGACATCCTGTATATACTATAATAGATATCAATATACAGAGATACACAATAAATGTTTCACACATTTATTGTATTATTTTTACAGAAACAGAGAGGCGAATTCGCGCCAATAATCGCGAGTACAACTCACAGTTTAATTATGCGGTAAGACAAAACCCATCTTTGTACTTTAAATGTTACTAAATTTAAATTTAAAAAGTTAAAGGAATGAAATATTGTTAGAAATTTAATATACAACGGATATATATACGTATTTCTGTTGATTTGCAGAATAATTACATCAAGACGTCCAAGTATTCGGTTCTGACGTTCCTACCATTGAATTTGTTCGAGCAATTTCAGCGGCTCGCTAACTTTTACTTTCTATGCCTGTTGGTGCTTCAGATGATCCCCGCCATATCTTCTTTAACTCCTATCACTACAGCCATACCGCTTATAGGGGTACTCACGCTCACTGCCGTCAAAGATGCCTATGACGACTTTGTAAGTATCCTATGATCTTATTATTTTTTCCTACATTTTAATAAAAACTACTAATATACTATATCAAACTAAATATATAAAATTAAATGTCATGTCTTTTAGAAAGATATTTAAATAAGATAGACTTTATAATATATACATATACAAAGATTTTATACAAAAAGCAGAATGTGGTCCGTGAAAAAACTAATAATTCAATATAACTTTCAGCAACGGCATAGCAACGACTCTCAAGTAAATAATAGAAAATCCCGAACATTGCGGGGTACTAATCTTCGTGAGGAAAAATGGTCGCAGGTTCAAGTAGGCGACGTAATCAGAATGGAGAACGATCAGTTTGTCGCAGCGGATGTTCTACTGCTAACGACGAGCGAACCGAATGGCCTCTGTTACATCGAAACAGCAGAATTGGACGGGTACCTTTTTATATTATAAAAGTCATTCACACACAATTATACGTTTTAAACGGGTATGTGAATACAATCTATAAAATTTGTATAGGGAGACGAATTTAAAGTGTCGTCAGTGCCTGCCCGAAACTGCCGAGATGATGGATAATCACGAATTGATCGGCCAGTTCGATGGAGAGATTGTTTGCGAAACCCCCAATAATTTATTAAATAAATTCGATGGAACACTAACATGGAGAGGAAAAAAGTAAGATTAATATTATAAATAGAGCAGAGCGAGAGCCAGGTAAAAAACAAAATATTTTAATGCTACGGCTTCTTGCAGAAGCTAAAAATATGCAAAGCTCTTGCTTTGCTGCATTAATTTCACTAGTTATCAGCGATACCGATGTCACATCATAATATTTCGCAACTAATTGCAGGTACGCATTGGATAACGACAAGATTATTTTACGGGGCTGCGTGCTTAGGAATACGCAGTGGTGCTATGGCATGGTGATCTTTGCGGGCAAGGATACCAAACTGATGCAAAACTCAGGGAAGACCAAATTTAAGAGGACCTCTATAGATAGACTACTGAATCTTCTTATCATCGGAATAGTGTTTTTTTTACTTTCCTTATGTCTGTTCTGTATGGTCGGCTGTGGTATTTGGGAAAGCCTTGTGGGTCGTTATTTCCAGGCGTACCTACCTTGGGACTCGTTAGTGCCGAGCGAGCCCATTACCGGTGCCACAGTGATTGCCCTACTCGTGTTCTTTTCGTACTCTATCGTATTGAACACAGTGGTACCGATCAGTTTATATGTGAGTGTCGAAGTTATTCGATTTGTTCAGTCATTTTTAATAAATTGGGACGAAGAAATGTACTACGCGCCCACGAAAACACACGCTAAAGCAAGGACTACTACGTTAAATGAGGAGCTAGGCCAAATAGAATACATATTCTCCGACAAAACCGGGACGTTGACGCAGAATATAATGACTTTCAATAAGTGTTCTGTGGCGGGCAAGTGTTACGGCGACGTCATTGATGAAGTTACCGGCGAGGTCATCGATTTGAGCGAGGTGAGTCGTTCTTTCATTGATGCGAAGATTCCTGACTCGATGCCGGCGACAGGGTATGTGCTACAACATAAATTTTCACATTATTACAAAGTTGTACATATTGTTTAAAATAAAATAAATACGTTATCCGTATTATATTAGCTGTGCTTTTAATGTTGCGTGAAAAAATATAATATTCTCATGCTTCCGCTGAAAATTTTTTGTTATTGTATAGAGAGGTTACATATTGCATTTTTACATTTTATATGTTATATTTTATATGTTATATTTTTTTTATTAACAATCTATGCTACATTTTATTATGAATTAAAGCTGATAAACGATGATCATGTAAGTAAAAGATTATAGAAACGTCTGTATTTTTCTTCTTGCAATCGTTCAGCAAAACATGTTAAAAAACTTGTCCATATTAATATGCAATTAGCATTAAAAACATCCTTGCATATTATTATATCCATATGTGATTTGTTGAATATTCCTGAATGTTTATATGTAGTAACGTGATTCCTTTTTTAATCATACATGATAATTCTCTTCAGTTACATATAAATATGATCTCGATTTGTGGTCGTATCTTTGCAAGAAATTTCATACACATCCCTTTAGCATGTGTGTGCTGCATGTAGACGGACAGAGCTGTTCCAACGGCGACGATGCAGAAGAAGAGAGACCGAATGTAAGGCTTCTGGAACAAGCAGACAGAGTGTCTAATACAACACCGGAACCCGGCATCAACGGCAGCCCAAAGATTCCACACAAGTCTTCAGTACGCATGCTGATAATTAGCACCTCTTGTCACCAATTTGTACACGCTATCGCTTTTATTTGTATATCCTGTTGTTGTTCGAATCGTATATATCATATTCATTATTATCTGTTTAGCGTTGTATTCGTAACTTATCATATATAATATTATAAGTAATAGAAACATTTCTGTTATCTTTATTACGCTCAATAACTGTATTCGTAGTGTTTGTGCTTGTTAAAACTTTATATTATGCTATAAACTAAATAAATAAGCTACACTTATATCACACAAACGCACTATTAAACCTAATTTCTTCCATAACTATTTTCTTATAATGTATACTTTGACAAAATTACAACTACTAGTATATAATCCAGGTCTTCCATCAAATCTATTTTTATGGAAACAAGGTACATTATTCAGATAATCTAGCTTTCCGTTTAGCTTTCTTACCTTTCTTTTTCAATAACAGCAGATTTCTCGATCTCTGCAAATTAATACGATTAATAAGATTAACTTTCTTCCACATTAACCTGGTACGCCAACAAAGTGCGAAGTTTTTGAAAAATCATCGTACATTTTACAGACAATGCCACCCTTGGATTTCTCATTTAACAAGGACTACGAACCAGATTTCAAATTCTACGATCCCGCGCTGCTCGAAGCCGTGAGACGGGAAAATCAGGACGTCCACAGTTTTTTCAGACTGCTAGCACTTTGCCATACTGTTATGCCGGAAGAAAAACACGGCAAGATTGAATACCAAGCACAATCGCCCGATGAGGCTGCCTTAGTATCTGCAGCTAGAAACTTTGGTTTTGTTTTCAAAGAGAGATCGCCCAACAGTATAACGATTGAAGTAATGGGAAAGAAAGAGATATATGAACTTCTCTGTATTCTGGATTTTAATAATGTGCGAAAGAGGATGTCTGTAATTTTAAGAAAAGACGGACAACTCCGATTGTATTGCAAAGGAGCAGATAACGTTATTTATGAGCGATTAAAAAAGGATAGTGAAGAGATAATGGCAAAAACATTGGATCATCTAAATAAGTTCGCAAGTGAAGGCTTAAGAACACTGTGCCTTTCTGTAAGAGATTTGGACGAAAGTTTTTTCAATAATTGGAAGCAACGACATCAGGAAGCGGCATTAAGCCAAGAGAATAGAGATGATAAGCTGGATGCGATTTACGAAGAGATAGAGAAAGATATGTCGTTATTGGGTGCTACTGCCATCGAAGATAAATTACAAGACGGTGTACCTCAGACTATCGCCAATCTGAGCCTCGCTGGTATCAAACTTTGGGTGTTAACTGGTGACAAACAAGGCAAGTTAAAAAGTATATAAATATGATAAGTAAATAACGAAAAAACTTGTTTGTATTTGTAGAATAACATTTTCACGTCAAACTTTTTTATTCGTACAGAGACAGCTATCAACATTGGATACTCATGTCAGTTATTGACGGATGACCTCACGGATGTCTTTGTGGTAGACGGCACAACTTACGATAGCGTGGAGTCGCAATTAATGCGATATTTGGATACCATTAAGATGGCCTCGACCCAACAAAAACGGCCAACTCTCTCCATTGTCACATTCAGGTGGGACAAGGAAAGGTCAGGCACATGAAAGAGACGGAGTACAACCTATCAATTTCTTCTATTGCTGATTCTAATTAACGCATTCTTGTTAAGAAAGGAAAGGAAAACTATCTCTCACACTGAATGTGGCACTATGTTTCATGTAATGCTTTCTATGTCTATATAGTCTTGCCTAAGAACTTATCATATTTAATTAGAGAGAACTCGTAAGCTTTATATTCAAGCTAGCGAATCTCGCAACGCAGTTCAAATTAAAATTATTTCATAAGAATGAAAAAACGTTTTTACATAGAGTATAGAGGTATTTCGGATGATACAAGAATGCAACGAATTGTATTTTGCTAGTAGCTTAATTCTTCGTACGTGCATTGGTTTGTACATATCCCATTTTTTCTATTTATCCTTCGCGAAATCCGACTTTGGAATAATGATCTGCATGCATATGATAGTATTTATACCTTCTGTATTTAAAAAGCATTACAAAAAAATTATCTTCCACACTTTTTCCAATTATCTTCTTCTCAAAAATATCAATATCAGTTCTACTTTTTTATAATAAAACAATGTGGCTAGAATGGTAGATTAGATCTGCCTTTTTAAATGACTTCAGATATTTTTCAGATATATGCATATGTTATATCTGAAATATCCTACGATTTAGTAATATTATAGCTATAGATAACTGAGATTTACCATGATGCTTGATACTCACTCCTTCTCTTTCTGTATGCTTAATAATTAATCTTAGTGATAACATTAACACAACTGGTATGTTTGTGTCACGTTCTTGTATATAGTTATTAATACAATGCACTGTGTATCGTTTAGAATTAACGTGCATCATTTCTTAATGGCGAGAAGATAATTTCAAAATTTCCTGTCATTTCGTTAATGATCACGATTTATTATCTTCGGTTCAATTTTTGCTATAATTGTATTGGTTATAATTGTGAACTAAATAAATTTTAGAGTTGAATTATTGCGTAAATAATGCGGGCGATATCATCTTATATGGGAAGAGATTCTTTTGCTTGAAAGCATATTTTCTCTGCACAGCAGTGATACCGAATACAATCCTAGTAGGGACGAACAGGATGAACACGAGATGGAGCAGTCAACGGGATTTGCAGTAGTTATAAACGGACATTCTTTAGTTCACGCGTTACATCCGCAGCTGGAACAACTTTTTCTAGAAGTGTCCAGTCAATGTAAGTCAAAATTGATCACACGTGTTTAGAAACAATTACTCAATAGCTCGAATTTCTTGCAGGTAAAGCTGTAATATGTTGTCGGGTGACGCCATTGCAAAAGGCGATGGTCGTTGAGTTAATTAAGAAAAATAAATCTGCGGTAACACTAGCGATTGGCGACGGCGCCAACGACGTCTCGATGATAAAGACGGCCCATATTGGTGTTGGTATCAGCGGGCAGGAAGGATTGCAGGCGGTGTTAGCCTCCGACTATTCGATAGGACAATTTAGATTTTTAGAGAGGTTACTTCTGGTCCATGGCAGATGGTCGTACTACAGAATGAGTAAATTCCTTAGGTATTTTTTTTACAAGAATTTCGCGTTCACCCTTTGCCACATCTGGTTTGCTTTCTTCTGCGGATTCAGCGCACAGGTAAGATCTTCAAAAACTTCACGTTGTCGTATTACATTAACATAATGAAGATATGATGTTTCAAAGGCGAATATTATTCATAATTTTCCTTTGTAAGAGCTTGCTCCGAAGTTGAGATTTTGAATATGTATTTAATTATTTTTCTGATATATTGTAGAAAATAGCATGTAAATTGTACTGCACAATTAAAGTTGCATAATTATCTTCCGCATTTCTGTTTTTACAGACTGTATTTGATCCTATGTACATTTCCGTCTACAATTTATTTTATACCTCATTACCAGTCTTGGCGGTTGGTATTTTCGATCAGGATGTTAACGATAAGAATAGTTTAATGTATCCGAAACTATACGCACCAGGATTACAAAATTTGCTCTTCAACAAAAAGGAGTTTTGTTGGAGCGCTTTACATGGTTTTTATGCTAGTTGTGTATTATTTTTAGTACCTTACGGTAAATATTTTATATCTACTTAATGGCTATGTTTACACCATGCGCTTAGTCCGTGACCTATACGATAGGTGTCTTTGTTTAACCTACAGAATAAACAAGGACTATTGTATAGGCCGCAGCCTAAATGCACGGTGTAAACACAGCCGTTAAAAGAATGTTAATGTCTATTCTTAAATTAAAGCAGATTTATGCAAACACACATATCTTATGTATCTTATGTATTTCAACAGGGACATACAAGGACGGGGTATCACCCAAGGGTTATGTACTTTCTGATCACATGCTGCTGGGCAGTGTAGTAGCCACTATATTAGTTATAGTCGTCACTGTTCAAATAGCTCTCGACACATCGTATTGGACAGTTTTCAACCACATTATGGTGTGGGGCTCGCTCATCTGGTATTTTATTTTAGATTACTTTTACAATTTCGTCATAGGTGGTAGTTACGTCGGCAGTCTCACGATGGTATGTATTATGACAAATTCTTGTTCATATTCTCTGTCGCAAGTATATGCAACACTTGTATTGTAGTTTCCAACACTTGTAATTTATGTTTACAGGCCATGTCAGAAGCGACCTTTTGGTTCACTACAGTGATATCCTGTATAATTCTGGTGATACCAGTACTATCATGGCGATTCTTCTTCATGGACGTTAGACCGACACTGTCCGACAGAGTCAGACTGAAGCAGAGACTGGCACAACTACGTTCTCGTCAAAGCCAAGACATATTACGTACCCCATCTACGAGACGTACACGGCGATCTTTACGCTCAGGCTACGCCTTCGCTCATCAAGAAGGTTTTGGCAGACTCATCACGTCTGGAAAAATTATGCGCAAATTGCCAAATGGTGCTGATTTTAAGTTTTCTATGCCGTTTACGAACAATGTTACGAAGCAGGTTAATGTTGCTACAACATCACCAAAGGACAACAGCGCATCTAGAAATTCACATACGTTGGACACGATCAATTTATAATATCTCGAATGTTTTAGTCAACTCAACGGACACTAAAGTGTAGATGACTAATGAGGTTCTCTTAATTTACTTAGCTACGAACATTAAGCCAAAATGAACTCGTCGAATTTATTGATTCTGGTGTATCCCATTGAAATCGTGTTCCCAATTATTTTTTCTTCTTTTTTTGTGTTAATTAAAAGGTGCAAGTGTATTGTATGTAGTATTTGAGAAGATCTCGTGAAGCATTGATATCTGTGATTGTTATATTTAATTTAAACATTTATTTATTTGAGAAAAATGTTAATCAATTAGAAACTATTACGATTTATAACACATGCCTATAAACAACGATAATAATATTAAAACACAAATGTATGTAACTTTGTTAATACATCTAACGCAATGAATTCCAGTGGGATACATTGAGTTATACTATAATAGAAGTAGCATATGCTATTTACGTCTATACATCACTGTTAAGTATTTATAGATTTATTATGACTTAAATGTATTTACGTGTTCAATATTTTTAAAATCATATTTTTGCACTTTTGCCAAGTAAGTGCACGAAATATACATACTTGATTTAACATTTTGTTGACACAATGGTTATGTACGTAAATGATGTTTTATGATAATTATATACTTGTATAGAAAAATAGCTTATGCTACAATATAGACTACGATATGTTTTATGGAATTTGGTATTAATGTTTTAAATTGTGTGAAAATAATTTTTTATCATGTTGTGAATAATTTTTTATATTTTATTCGATAAAAGTTGAAACATGATAATTACACATCTTGATTCTATATATTAGTATAAAACAACGTTGAAAGCAAGTATTAATAGAAAATACAGAAAGTTATAAGTTTTTTTTATTTTACATAAAATTATAATATTAATTTTCAATCATTTTGAGTACATGGTATGATTTATTATGGTTTATTTATGTGTACTAAGGTATAAAATATTAATTTATAATTTACTACAAAAAATTGAGATGGTTATTTTGTGTAATGTACATATTTAAAAAAAAACATTTTTCTCATTAAAAACTATAAACTAATTGGTAAAGTATGTTCTCAGCATTTAATACTATTTGTGATCCTGTGGATAATTCTCAGTCCATTTTATTAAAAATCATAACACGAAAATCAATGCAATAACGATGGAAGAAATAATTTGCATTGTCAATGGCACTCATTGTACATATAATAGAAGCATTGCTTAGAAGTGTCAAAATCTTGTAATGTCCTATCTTGTATTATATATTATCCCAATATGAACATGATTATTGTAAAAACAAAAAATGCGTTTACACGATATACTAAGAATTATAGTTACATTGATAATTATAAATATAGTTAAATTGCCTTTATAAAATATGAATATAACAAACGATTTAAAATATTGTATCATAGCATTTTGACTGTAAATATTTTAAAGAGATATATATTATATTAAATGTTAAGTATACACATTTTTTAAAAGAAAGTAATATATATATATATATAGATCGATTTAAAATAATATGAAAATAGTAGCTATATTGTATTACACTATCGCGGATAAAGTTTGCCTTGGACTGACTATTGAATACATATAATATATATTAAAGCGACAAAAACAATAGTAAAACAATAGAAAATATGTATTTCTACTTTTAATATTACAATGAAATTTAGAGAGAAATAGTTTGTACGGAAAAGATATGTTCCACAATCAAAACTATTTAATAATTTGAACGGAAAATATTAGAATTTTGTTTGCTTTCAAACATCGTGCCTAATCGTCAAACTACACAGTTTCTCGAGCTCCCGTGATATTTCGTTAGTTTAGATTTATATGATGTACACTTCGTTTTCTATGTTAATAACAAACAATTATAAAAAATTAGTGTATTAATTTAACTTGCTAGCTCCAGGCGCAGGCATTCAGTAGTTTATACTGTAGTCTCTTTTGTATCACATAATATGCTCATCCAAAGTTTACAATACAAAAGTTGATTCTTTCAAACCAGTTTCTGAAGTCTTTCTTTTGCTTATCATAAAATGTCAACTTTTTTGGCAAATATTACATTATTCAAGAAAGTAAATTACCATTGATCTGTGAAATAATAGCATAATGTACGCGTTTTTCATTTGAATGCTAACAAAAGTTAGGGATTAAGTAATGCATTACATGGGCATATGCGATTGACCTTGGATGGCGTCGTGAAGATCATATTAAGATCGACTTGAATTTTTTAAACAGGAACTCATATCTTTTATTACATATTCTTGTAGTTGCCATTAAGTCGTTTTCAAAACACTGGTTACAAATCCTTTTTAGTTGAGATCTTCCTGAGTTATGAGACTTCAAAATTTCAGTACCGCTGGCATTAGCATTACTCAAGATGTACTGTGTGAAGGTCGCACGGGACTTTAATCAAACATCCCGAAAAGGTGAAAATTCGACCATGCGATCTCCACGCGGTACATCTTAGATCATTCTAATGCCGGCGGTACTGAAATTTTGAAGTCTCGTAACTCAGGAAGATCTCAATTAAAAAGGGTTTGTAACCAGTGTTTCGAAAACGCCTTGAGATGAATACAAGAATATGTAATAAAAGATATGGGTTCCTTTTTAAAAAATTTAAATCGACCTTGACATGATCTTCACGACGCCACCCAAGGTCAATCGCATATGCCCGGTAATGCAATGGATTACTTGATTCCCAACAACTTTTGTCTGAAACATTTTTCAAAATAACTACTTCCCCTTTTTTTTTTAAATTGAGTGTATGGGTGATCTGTAATACCTAGTATATACAGAGTGTCCGGAAAATCGCTTGCAATATTTCGGGAAGTGATTCGAGACCCAAAAATAAAGGAAAAAAGCTATATAAATATAGATCCGGAAATAAGTCGTTTCCGAGTTATAACCACTTTTACGTTAAAAAAATTATAATTTATTTTTCGAAGTCACAATTAGCGAACTATGCCTTCACGTGGTGCATCCTGGATAACGCCAAAATAATCTAAAATGTAGTTATTTATGTTAAAACATTATGAAATAAATTACGATTGTGATTATGAAAAATAAATTACAATTTTTTTAACATAAAAGTGGTTATAACTCGGAAATGACTAATTTCCAAACCTATGTTTATATAGCTGTTTTTCCTTTTTTGGGGGTCTCGAATCACTTCCCGAAGTATTGCGGACGATTTTCCGGACACCCTGTATAATTTATGAAGATATATGCAATATCTTTATAAGTCTTTATGTATATAATCTCTATAAGATACTTGCAAAATTAAATATCAAAATTCTGAAATATTTTGTTATGTGTGCTATATCAGTTTCAGAAATATTAAAAATTAAATGATTTCTATTTTAAAAAAGTTAAAAAGACTAAAATTTTTTGGTTAATATCTAAATTATGTTGATTCATCACATGTGAGAAGAAATGTATAGATTTTATTTGAAACTCTATAATTAATATTGATGTGCTTACTTAATGTAAGACGAATAAGAATTATAACACGTCATAAATTGTTGCTTGCATAAACTGTTATACATTCGTTATAAGTCAATGTTGAATCAAATTTGGAAACAAATTGTACTTGCCTGCTGCATGTCTCTATTGATTATATACTAAACATTAATACATACTATAGATTTGAGAAACATAATTTATAAAAATTTCATTAATTTGTATTTCTTGTAGCAATTCGTACCTATTTTTCTGAATATTTGTTTTAAATATTCATTTGTACATGTTTCTTATAGAATGCTATTTGACAATAATATGAACAAATATAATACAGATATGCACTATATTGTTATTATTAAACAATCAATCAAATTTCTAATATAAGTTAAGTATATATATATATTCAAAAATATAATTTTAATATTTTTTTTGTTTGAAATAAACTTTCAGTAATTTCATTTTACTTCTGTATTAATCTATTGTTATATCCTAAACAGTATCTTGTTTCTTTCCAAAACAATATATTGTTTCTTTCCAATACTATATTCAGTATTTCTTTGATGTTATTTATTTTTACAGAGACGTAGGGATTTTTAATATCTTCTCTTCTTAAATGTAAATTGTTCGCTCTATTAAAAATAATATTAAGATTAATATATTTCACGATAGAGTCATGCAGAGGCGCATTTTATACAAATATTAAAATTTTAAATATTCCTTGTACAATACATGCGTTAATGAAGTTTAATATAATCGCAAAATTTTATACACACAAACACACATAGTATTCATTATTCATAAGCAACAGAATAAAAAACTTGATCATGTGGGTACTGAGTAATGGCACACCCCGGTAAAAAATTTTTCACGCATGAATATGTATAAATATGTATAAAAATATATAAATATTCATATATGTATGTATAATTATATATGAAATATGTTCATATATCCTTCTTTCTTTTGTAAAATTATTTTTTAGTGTAATAGAAATAATATAAATTAATAATATGTGGCTCAATTAGAATAAATCAATATAAATAAACAGAAGGGCTACGAGCCAGTTAATTGTATTATATAATTATATATAAATAATTTTATATATAATTATACATAAGTAATTTTTTACATTTCTTCAAACTTGATTTTTTCTAAAACAAATAGTGTGAAAATTGCTCTTTTAATTATTTTTAATGTTTTCACATTACTGTTATTATTTCTATTACACTAAAAAATAATGTTACAAAAGAAAGAGAGATATATGAACATATATGGACATATTTTATATATATGATTATACATGTTTATGAATATTTATGTATGTTTATACATATTTATACACATTCATATATGATAAATTTTTTACCGGGACTTAGATACGCACAACAGATTTTCCCTTTTTAGTTTAACGCAAATTATTTTATCACATTTTCATTTTTATCAATGCATCTCTTCCCTAAAAGTTTTAATATTTAATAATATTACAAACGCATACATATACAATTAGGAGTAATTACTGTGTTGATCATACGGAGAAATAATAGAAAATATAAATATTTTTTATATTTAAATTCAAACGAAAGGGACCACAGTACAATACGTTAACATGAATTTATCATTTACAGCACACTTCATAGTGCTTTCTAAGATTACGTTTCTAATTTAATTATTTCTAATCTATCTGTTACTTTCAATATGTTTGTGATATTAGTCTAAAACAAAGGCATACTTGTAATAATTAACTATAATATAACTGACAATGCAAGGGAAAACATGTAAATAAAATGTGTTTTGTCACAGATTGAAATAACCTTATAAATTAATGTATATTTGTACATGTAAATTAATAATGACTCTAATTTCTAAATGCATGTAACATCAAAGAAATTATTTATTTTACAAAGAATTTCTTATTCCATGTTCAATTCAACAATTTAAAGAACAAGGCACGCATATTTAGGCGTAAATTATTGCTTCAAAATTAAAGAGCCTATTATCCTACATTACGCTTGTACAGTTCACGCAATTAATGTCTTCCCAGCCTATGACATCACGTCCACTGGTGAGACATCGTGTTTATCTTCTCGGTTGTTTTCACGTTCATGTCGCCGTAATCGGACAAACCAGACTAACCAATAGAGATTGAAGAAACTCGCGTATTGTCGATAATTCCGTGATTATGACTATGAACGTGATAATAACCAAGAAGGTAACGCGCAATGTCAAAACAGAGACATTAATTGCGCGAACTGTATGTATAAGATATGTAATATAAAATTTTAGTAATTTTTTCAAATTTTCGCACGGCCTTTGTCGTTAAATTTAAAGCATCAACTTTCTCGTTTCATACAATAAAAGTAGAATAACAAAAGACAGATTTCTTCCGTTTGTTAAATCAAAATGTGGTCAATTCGTTTTAACATGTGCATTAATATAATAAATTAAGAATAATCTTCTACTCTCTCTAAATTGTATTTTTGTTGCACAACAGTATTGATTTACAATTTCATGTATTTACATATAATGGAGACAAATATGCATTGAAGAGAGAAGCAATTTCAATGCAGTACAATCAAATATGAGGATTATCTACAAAACAAGCAAGCTTCTGTGACTTATTTTTTCTCTTCCTCTATAAAATCCAACATGACACTCACGGTAAGATCACAGATTAGCAAAATAAATTATGTGTATCATGAATATTATGCTACCGTCCGTACTTATTGTGAGAAGATCGGTCTAGTATAAAAGAAAATCCACAAAATATTTTTTGCAATTAACCAATCTTTTTTTGTACCCCTTCGAACTGGATGTTTCACGATTTATGAAATCGTTCGAATGTTTTTTAACTAATCTTTAAGTTAATAAAAATATTGCAGCATACCATTATATTTTTAATACATGTATTATTATTGCCACCTGTTTACATGCATTTCCTACTCCTCAATCATGTTCATAAATCATTAATTACCGGAAATATCATGATTTATTCAAGAAAAGATTTTTTATATCATCATATAAATTACTATTAGAATTTTATGCCATAAAACTTATAAGATATTAAAATATAAGCATACAATGCTTTTATATGTTCGAGTAATACTTTTACAAAATTTGCTACAACACGCTACACAATATCTCGACATACAATATCACAATTAGAGATCTCTCTAATTATCTGAAATTGGCACTGTTGTATTTAATGAACAATTTCTTATTTTGTCTATTTGTTTTAGCATCAATCACAATTAAAATTGCAACTTTTTAGCTAAAGAGGCTCCTTCTATCGATTCTAACAATTTTCTTTTCAAACTAGGTCTTTCTTCACGTTGACGTTTAATGATCGTAGGTAGAGGCAATTTAGGTCCAGCTGTAGGTGCGGGTTTATTATTAAAGTATGGCATTTGCAGTGCTTGATCGCATGTACACCTTTCCAATGGATTCACATTCAAAAGACTAGCAATTAAGTCAAGAAGATCATCACCAGCAGCAGTAAATATATGCTTCAAAGGCATGCCAGGGAAGGGCTTGAATTGAATAAAATCTGGTAATTCAGTCATACCCTGCCATGTTTCTTCGGTTGGAGTGCCTAATGTCTGAATAACAGAAATACATCCAAATTAAAGGAATAGAATAATTTTTCAATTATATATTTTAGATCAGGCCTATCCAATTTAAGCTCTAGAACCAAAACACAAAATCATCAACGCAAAAAAATTCAATGTAAGATTTCATGGACTATAAAGTATTGGTAAACGTCAATCAAACACGTATCAACCTTTAAAGTCTCTGAAATCTTATCCATATTGATTTTTTGCTTCGATGGCTTTCTGTTTTGGCTCTGAAACTCATTGAATAAGCCTGTTTTAAATCAATGTATTAATACCTGAAATATTTTAGTGAGTTGATCTAAATCAGATTCACCGGGCAAAAATGGCACTCGCAATAGAAGCTCGGCTAATATACAGCCTATTGCCCACATATCAATTCCAGTCCCATAAAGTCTAGCACCGTAAAGTAATTCAGGCGCTCTGTACCATCTCGTGACCACTTGATGAGTATTTATCCGGTTAGGTGACCCAAAAAATTTCGCCAGGCCAAAATCTCCAATTTTCAGAACACCTTCTGAATTTACCAATAAATTATTTGGCTTTAGATCTCTGTGGAGTATCCAATTGAAATGAAGATAGTCAAGGCCTTGAAGGGTTTGAATCATATATGCCTTTATGTTGGCTGCGGTTAAAACTATATTGCTATCTTTTATTATCACTTCCAGATCAGTGTCCATAAAATCGAATACTAACGATACGTTTGATTTATAACCAAAAACATCTAGAATTTTAATATATACATGTATAATTATTAAATATTTAATATATACATATATAATCATCAAAATTAATGTTTATGCAAACTGTATTATAGTCTGCAGGTTTGCATATTATTTGCTTTTACGAACTATTAAAACGAACTATTCTACATATAATGGGCCTTCTACAATAAGCTATTAGTCATAAATCAGAAGTAAGAAGCTGAAAACTGACGATTGTGATTGGTCAATTTCCAGCTTCTAACTTCTGATTTATGACTAATGGCTTATTGTAGAATGCCTCTAAGAATTAAATACCTAACAGGCCAATGATATTGTCATGCTTTAACTCTTGCAACAATTTAATTTCTCGTAAAGCAGTCCGATTTATGCCATCTCTAGCTTCAGCACGACTTCCAACTTTAATCTACATTTACAAATATAAAAAGTTTATAATACAAATTGTATAAGTTGTAGAAATGTATATTTTTCATAATGACGAAACTAACCTTTTTCACAGCCACAATTTTATTCGTCTCTACATCTTTTGCTTTGTAAACCGTGGCAAACTAAAGTAGACAACACAATTTATCTACATTTATATTTATTACATTTTTATAATTAATAATTGAATCATATTGACGTTACAAACAAAGCTATGTATATAAATATTATATGCCTTAAATATTTAAAACAGGTATCATGTGATTACACGCTATCACAAATATAATTTATTCAATGTATAAAGCGTTATAAAAATAAATATACAATACAGTATAAACTAAACCATAATAATGTTTAAAAAACGTTCTAACCTGTCCTTCACCTAGGAAATCGATTTTCTCATATCTCCGCACTTTTTCTGTCATTGTCAGCAAAATTTTATTCCTTACAAGTTGCTTTTTTTATTATTTTATTTTCAAATGACACGTCTTGTATAATACTCCACTTTTCTCATCGGACAACATGTGTTTACCTGTCAAACAAAAAAAGCACGCGAAAAACACAAGTGAACACAGAGGTTCGCATTCAGAACGCGTTTTTATCGATAAAGCCCAAGACAAATAAACTGTCCAATCGCAAGCATTCTGTCAATTGCGCTCCGCCGATACGCTTTTCTAAACCAATCACGAGCGTTCCGCCAATTTCTCATTGCGCCAATTCCGCATCATGGGACGGCACCATTAGTGCTACACATTCTTCGGAATGCTTCACTCTGATTTCACCATGAGCCATAGCAGTCATTTTGATTAAACGTCCAACTAAATGGGAACAGTTCCATCCAAGTGCAGTCCAGTGCAGTCAACGAGTATTGTCAAGAGTATCTCACACTGATCTCGCACATTGTGAAAAATTGTCGGGTAAATGGCGGGTCATAATTATTTGAGCGATCCAAAAAATCCATTCTTCTCATTAGAGGATGACGTGGACGATGAAACGTTTCTGAGGAATGCTCCAGTTAGAACTGCATCCGCGGGGCATTATCAGAACTTTGATAATGATATTACGCAAACACGCCAACAATTGCTGCAACGTAAGAAGGAAATCGAGGAAAACACGGTACAGTCTTCAGAAAGATCTGTTTCGCTTCTAAGAGACTCGGAGCAAATTGGTGTAGCTACAGCCGAGGTAATTGTAATGATGCATTATCAGTTTGCTATCGTCACTAGTATGCTGATAGTATGACAAATGACAGAAAATTTATGTCTGCTTAACATATTTAATAAATAAAATAATTTTGATTTTTCTATGACACTTATTGGCTGAGTTCGAGGAGACGCTATTAATGCTATTTGTGTCATTCTATCTTCATTGTCCACTAGACTTGAAAAAAGGTTAGCATAGATATCAATTAGCACTGATAGCGCGCTCCCCAAACCCAGCCATTGTATTATCATTAATATGTATAAACTATTATCTAAATTTATATTTTCAGGAATTAATCAGACAAAAGGAACAGTTGCAGAGGACAGAAAAAAGATTAGATGATATTAATAGTACATTAAGATTTAGCCAAAAGCACATACAGGGCATAAAGAGTGTATTTGGTAGTCTGAAAAATTATCTCAGTGGTAAATCTTTAGATGCTCCGATATCATCCACAAAGTTGTCAGAATCTTCCAGTTCTGGATCTATGACATCTCCTGCATTGTCTAATACATTAGAACAAGTACAAAGCAATATAAACAATTCATATTCATCAACAATGATAAGAGGAAGTTATGATGAGCACGATCTGGAAGATGTTAAACCTGCCGGCGATAGAATAACTAAAGTTCTCGAACAGAATCTAAGTGAGATGAGTGGATCATTGGCAAGACTGAAACATCTAGCAATCGGTTTATCTGAAGAGATTGATTCACAGAATGATTTGATTGATAATATAACCGATAAAACAGAGAAAGCTGATATAATGTTGCAGCAACAAAATAAAGATATGTTACATTTATTGAAGAAATAAGTTCGACATCCGTCATACATCAAAAACTTTTTGCTTGTAATAATATATACTAACTGTACTTCTATGAAGTATAGATATATAGTATGCGTTAAGCAACAGAACAAATTTTTGACATTAATTTGTATTGTTGAATCATTGTATGTCAACCGTACAATTATATTGTGGGATGTGTTTTATAGAGTTTTTTACAAAGCAAGATTATGCAATCTTTACATAATAATTACAATGAAACCTATAGAACATATTTGTTACTAGAGATCGTGATTTTTAATGAGGAAAAGCCTTTTCTTTGGCAGTTGTCCGTACTATAAAACTAAACGTGATAGCTTTACTTGCAAATGTTAAACAAAGATGTTTTCATTATTTCTTAAGATCTTTTGTAATCTTTTAAAATGAGAACTGTGATAAGTGTACACACATATGTATTTCTGTACATAGTAATTGTCCTAAATAAATCTTGATTTAATAAAAGTATAAACACACATGAATTATTGAAGAAATAAAAAGATTACAAAATTGTATACATGGACATATTTATATAATAATGAGAAAATTATAATTTATACTATTTTCATTAGTTTTATACAAGGTATTTATTATTATATAAATAGGTTGAATAACATTTCTGAATGATTCAATATAAATTTTAATTATAAGGACACTTTCAGAATGCTTGAACTGATGTGAATCTCTACAAATTCGTTTCTTACATTTCTAAATCTTTTAATAGTTTGTGCAATTTTGAATTTACATATATGTGCATTGTATGTATAAAAAATAGTTTAATTGATTTATATAAAGAGCAATAATATGCAATATATACGATAGTCGATAGATAATAATTATATGTAATTATAATTTATCAATTTCATAATATTCTTTCCTTTTTAGTTTTATATATAGATATAGAATATAAAATTATGGATAATTAAAATGATATCAATACACATTTGTACAATAAATATATACTATACATTATATATATATACTATACATTATATATATATGTAATATATACACTATTCAACAAAATTGAAGGATCACTTGTTCCACCCTATAAAAATAGGCAAATTTCAAAATAGAATAACTTTGTCAAAGATCATCTTATCGAGATGTTTAAAAAAGCATTTTAAAGCTTGAAACCTCTACTTTTCAGATCGGTATTTAAGAAAACGGTCTTGTTGATATTTTGTGAAGTTACATAAACATAAATGTAGACGCATCAGATATCAAAATTTTTTTACGAAATTTGCGAAGTGCCATGGCGCGAATTAAAAATTGTACACAAATGCGGTTTACATCTTTCGAAAGAGTAAATCTTTACCTTTAATTTGTTTTTTTATGAAGCTCGTACGATTTTTTTTCACCAAGTTATTCAACATTGAAGTAAAAACGACCCTTTTTGCTTCGATGTTAAATAACTCAATGAAAAAAAATCGTACAGAGATTAATAAAAAAGCAAATTAAAGGTAAAGATTCACTCTTTCGAAAGCTGTAAACCGCATTTGTGCGCAATATTTAATTCGCGCCGTAAAATTTCGTAAATTTCATGATCTGATGCAAAATTTTGTGATTTGATGCATCTTCATTTATGTTTGTGTAACTTCATCAAATATCAGACGATATTCTAAAATATCGATCTAAATAGACAATAGAGATTTTAAGCTTTAAAACATTTTTTTAAACATCTCGATACGATGATTTTTAACGAAGTTATTCTATCTTGAAATTTGCCTGCTGCGTCTCAATAAAATTAAAGTTATTTAAAATCATCGTCAAAAAAACCAAATTCAAATTTCACATATCTCCGCGAAGAATGGTCGCGATATTCGAAAAAGTATTTTAAAGCCATAACAAATTTCTTTAATTGTAAACTAAGTTTAATACTTTCTTTTTAAAATGGTTTTTAATCATTATTACAATTTTTTTACTAAGTGATTTGAAGTGAATAGTACATTTTCTAGTCCTCTTTCTCTAAAAATTTTTTTTTAATTTACTATTAATAAAAATTATTACTTCGTAAAATAAGTGTTTTTGATGTCGCAGAACACGTTTCTAAAATCAAATTATCGAAATTTTATGTAGAAATAGTATTATTTACCTATATATAGGTAAGTCTAAATAAGTCGAATTGTGTGTGTGAATAACATAGACATTTACGTACATATGAAACTTTCCTTTAGCGTAATCCAGGACTAACGACGTGGACGTAGAAAGTTATGTAGTCCCTTTTTTC
>NW_017257621.1:388908-451272 GCF_001594055.1 Mycetomoellerius zeteki
ATTTTTTATTTATATTATTTTTTGCTAATTATCATTTTCCACCTATCAAGTGAAAATTTTGGAATTTATGACAAAGTCTATATCGTATGAAAATCTTCAAAACACATTCTCAGTTATATTAATGAAATAATAGTTAAATATTTGATGGGCTGCGGTGATTCAAGTTATACAGACTTCTGTTACTGGCCACTATAGTGGCCAGCCCAGATCTCTAAAGGTTAAAAAAACTACAAAATACAGAGACTTATTTTTATATTTATATTTAGAAACAAAATGTTGATTTCCTTAATTTTGTTTATTCATATACATATATATATGTATCAAAGATATTTTTAATTTCATCATACAAAGAATTTGTTAATAAAGATAATAGTTAATAAAGAATGATAGTTATAGAGATAATATATTTTTCTTCCAGGCTGTTTATAATTTTTTAGATCCATCCGTATTGTAGTCTAATATTGTTTAGTTGCCTAAAACAAATAATATTATTTTAATTATTAAAAACAAAGTTGATATAAGCATGATAATATATTTAATATATGTACATATGTATGATAATTGATATATATATGTATGATATTTAAAATATACGTATAGGTAAATTTATTAAAAAATTACATATATTAAACTCAATATGATCTCAATACAGTAATAAACGATTCAAAAATATACACATTGTATATAGAATTCCAGATAAGGAACTATAAAAATCTTATTGAAAAATTCCTACAACGCCATATACAGTTTCTATCATATGCACACGATTCACATTAGTGAATTTACGAACCAAATTTCATATTCAAAACGATAGGATTTTGTCTAACGTTTTCTATCAACTTTTTTTTATCAGGGTTGATACACGAAAAAGACTGTCTATTTTCAGATTTCTCTCTGTACACACTAGGGGGTTACATTCCAAAACGTCCTCTGAGGAAAATTTTACTCAATATAAGAAAATATGCATAATACAGGGTGGGCCATCTAACGTTTTCAATTTCAACTACCGATTACTTTGATTTTGGCAACACTTACATCATCCGTGTTATGAGAGAAAGTTAGTTTTATGTTTGACATTTACAAAATGAGTCGCTTTTCGCTTGAACAAAAGTGGGAAATATTGAAAACATATTTCCAAAATAGTGAGTCTTCTACTGAAACTGTAAGAAAATTACAAAAAATTTTTGGTAAACAAAACGTGCCTTCAAGTCAGTATGTGAATCAATTTGTGAAGCGAGTTCGTGAAACTGGATCGTTGTTGGATAAAACAACACGTTCTCGTGCTCCTACAGTGCGGACAGCTGAAAACATTGCCACTGTTGCTCAGAGTGTTAGTGAACAACCATCAGTCAATGGCGAGCGTTACCGCTCTATGTTAGCCAATTTTTTGTTTACCGAAATTGAAGATGATGACACAGATGACATTTGGTTTCAACAGGATGGCGCTACGAGCCACACAGCCAACGTTACAATCGATCTTTTGCGCGGTGTTTTCGAAAATCGAATAATCAGCCGAAATGCTGATGTCAATTGGCCGCCTAGAAGCTGTGACTTGACTCCATTGGATTATTTTTTGTGGGGTGCCGTTAAAGATAAATGTTACGCTAATCATCCAGAGACAATTGATGCCTTGAAACACGAGATTGAAGTTGCCATTCATGAAATTCAAGCTCATACAATCGAAAAAGTACTTCAAAATTGGGTTCATCGTATGGGCTACTGTAAGGCCAGTCGTGGAAGTCATTTAAATGAAATTGTGTTCCATTCTTAAATGTCAAAGTGCACTCTTTTGAATACAAAAAAAAATTTTTTTAAATACCAATGCGTTTTATTTTTACAGCTAAATGAAATTGAAAACGTTAGATGGCCCACCCTGTATATGTATATATGTATAATATAGTTACGTGTGTATTATATATTTCGAATAAAATTTTCCTCAGAAAGGACGTTTTGTAGAATCTAGATCAATGATGCGAATTCCAATTTGCTGGCAGTCGTCTGTGTGTCACACTATCGACGAGATATTATTAAAGACCCATATTCTTACAGGAATTCGTGTCCCTGGTAATATTTTAGTGAGAAATTGATAATATACCATATATGCATATTTATTTATGGAACCAATAAACTTTAAGAAAATTGTACGTGTTCAGATAGGTATGGCTATCTTCGTAACAATCCAAAAGATATGGGAATCGTATTTCTCAACAATTGATATCAAAATTAAGTAGTAAATGAAAATTCAACCTTATCGCTACCGATTTTTTTTTCAGAAAGAATTTACTATGACCCCCTAGTATGGCGACCCCTTTGCATCCTTCTGAAAGGTATGGGAGTTTCCGCCCATCTTGGAATAAGGGTATTAAATTACCCTGATAGCAATCTGTCTCTATGGAGACAGATTTTGAGCAGAGCCTACTACCAATTTTTTTATTGCAGAAAGGCAACAAATTGTACACAGAGTTTGTACTATCAGACAATGTCAGCGAACTGCTGTCAAAAATATGATAAAGCCAGCTGACATGCTATGCCAACAAATTGGTGACAGAAACCGAACAGTCTGCATAACCTGACAGCAGATTGCGAGCAGAAACCGAACAGAGCCTATTCAGTAAGCAAGAAACTTCTTGAAACATTTTAGCAACGTTGCAACAACGTAACATTCCTGCAATGTTATTGAAATGTTTCAAGAGGTTTCTTACTTACTGGGTGCTGACGTAATCTGACGGCAGATTGGCAGCAGAAACCGAGCAAGATCTGTCACTTTCGTATATGGCCCCGTCACGAACTGGACTTGCTTCTCGTAAGAAGAAAAGTTCAGAAATCTTATAAGAATTGGCGCATGTATAATAAATCGAATAGACAAATCTAGAGATTCCCAAGCTCTTTTGGAGTGTGCTTTCTGAATCTCCAAAGATTTTTTTGACTATTTTATAACTTTCTCATGTGTGTATTTTGAAATGTGAAGTTAATCAATAATATTTTAGCAATAAAACTGTATTGATTGTTTCCAGTTTTCACACCAGTATTGTGTGATTGTCATCTATCCGGAACCAGTAATGGAAGATTGGTTTCTTCCACAAGCTACTTCCTGCATCCCAAGAACAGGTTTTTTTATGTTCATGCCCATCGTCGCCTAGAAAAGTGTACATACGTATGTAGCAAGAGTTTCGTGTATGTGTGCGTGTGTGTGTAATACTTATATTTAATAATATATTTTTTCATTTTTAAGTAAACACACAGATACTTAAAAATGACGTATCCAACACACACACACACACACAAGAAGTTAATATTGCTTGACATTTTATTATGATACTGAATAATAAAAATTATTTTTATATAAAAAGAATGTATAGTCGTATTTTGTTCGTTTATATGCCTTTAAAATCATAATTCTTACCACGATGCCTATGAGAAAGAAACAGAGTAATTTGCCGAAAAACTTCATCTTTCACTGGAATATTTGTTCGAACTAATATCGTTCACGCTGACGTTCCTTTTATATGATCGCAGTATGATTATGATGTATCTTTCATCGATAATATATCTTTCATCAAAAATATTTTTTGTTTGCGCAATAACGTTTCCGGCACTTCCGCAAATAATAACTAGTTTCAAAGTTGACCGTATCAGCCATTCACACATGTATGTAATGTACAATCATGTAAACAAATCATTACACGCGAAAAAACTAGTACCAAAAGAAAAAACAACGTCTAATCGTTATTTTTCTTTGTTGTTTGTTGGGTTTCATAAAATAACAGAATATACTGCACAATAGAATGTAACACACAATTTTATACTGCTGTAAAGTTTATATATATATATATATTTATACATCTTCATTCATATTATTATAAATGTTAAATACCATTTATAAACGTTCATTTCTATATTAGATATTCGTTACTAGTAAAATATAATTATCTGAAAGCATATTTATATAATAATGTTGTAGGTATTTTCTCAAAAACATAGAAAATACAAACATTAAAAAATAAACTTTATTATGAATTAAAAGATAAAGATGAAAATTTTTAATCCATTATTTGCGTTAAATTTCATGATTACCATTAAATTTCCGTCTATTATTTTCGTAAGTGTTTGTTTCATGCAGATTCTAATTAATTTTATTCAGCTTCTATCTTACATACAATTAATATATTAATTTAATTAATTTATATTTGACAGCTTGTCTTATAAATCCTGTGATTAAACGTATCTTATTAATTGGATTGATTATATTATAATTAACAATTATTTTACTTGTAATCGACACATTTTTATTTGTAGCCGACACATTTTCTATATCATTTAATTAATTTGATAAAAAAAAATCATGATGAGAAAGAGATAAAATAATTTAACAAGCATTAATGCACGTCTCGAGCAAAATCTAATTTCTTTTTAAGCATACACAACACGCAGTAATTTGTTAATACGTGCATAAAACATTATTAATATGTCGAATGATCATTTACGTCATTGGCCACGGAAGTTGCCTCATAAGTCCGTCGTTCAGCTTCCCTTTGTGCGGCTATCGCCGCATGTTGTTCCGCGATTCTGTGATACAATTCATTGTGCCTGTTCTTCGCTTTTGCCACGCTTGCTGAATCCTGCAGAAAACAATATTAAGCAAAACAATGAAAGACAAATTATTCACGAATAATTTAACAGAATCAAAATATTATTTTTTATCGAGATATTCGTATCTTTTTCAAAAATATTCTTATTAAAATAAAAACTATAAAAACAACAATTCAAAAATTATTTGAAATTAGCTTAACTTGAAAATTAAATCATCAGTTTTACTGTTCTATATCAACAAATATATAAGACAATTACTCGCGGCAAATTGACTGAGATGTTATGAGCGTTTGCTTCTGCAATCCTGTGATAAAGACGAAAATGTTTTTCCTTGGCCAATCTTACGGCTTCTGAATCGGCAGGTTGAGTAAAAGCATCTTCAAAATTGATTAAGGCAGGATGAAATCCATTTTTATCGGCCGTATATTCCACCGTTCGTACTTTGTGCTTTGGATCGATGTACGAATATCTTCCTGAAATATATAATATGTATATACATAGATTGTTAAGATGTCATGACTGCTGAATAGCATTATTTCTTTTAATTACTGCATTATCAAATATTTTTTGTTATACATTATTTAACGTTAAACTGTTCAAATTAGAATTAATTCTTTAGATATGATCATGTAGTTTATTTTTTATAATTGAAAAGAAGGAAGAAATAAAACCCGAGAATGATTCAATGATTATTATTTTATACTCATTTCAATTTATGTAAAGTACATTTAAATTTGATAAATTTTATTTTCTGTTTTATCAAGTATACTAGTAAAGCCAATATAAGGCGGCACAGGATGTGCGTGTGTAAAATTGTTTTATTAATTTCTGTGTAACTCAATGCAGACGAGTTCGTAATCGAAGAAATATAATGAGTACGTTGGTATGCGAGTAGAATATACTAAATAACTAAAATTCCAAGATAATAAATGTTAAATAGCAAAGTTTAGAGCGATATATAATACCAATTTATATCCTTCACGTTCTAAAGACGAATAACAGTTGTAATTTTTATGATTACCGTGAATAATTCCATGTTCGTCACCGGTTTCTTGATGAACACGATCGATATATCCTGGATGTCGTTCTGCTTCATATTGGAAACTATACGGCTTTGGAGGTGGTAATGGTGTCGTCGAATTCTCCGAAACATACGAAACATCCGCCAAGCAAATGTTAATGAAAGCGATTGTTAACTACAATTTAATATAGAATAATAATAATTTGTTAAATGATTTAATTCGGTCTTAATAGTTTAAATTTTTTGAAATGCAATTAATTTGAGATTAATCTATAAGAAATGAGATTTTATTTTGAAAATAAGGAAATTAGTATTTAAATTTTTATTTATTTTGAATTCTACATTTATCCTAGAACACACACCTTCTGAGAAATTCTGAAAACACATATCATAGGTCTGGAAGACCCATTGTAATTTTGATAGGTTGTGACTTCGGTTCAAATTAATATTTTTAGACTCTTATTTTTACTTTAAAGCACTGAGAAATATCTGCATAAATTGTAATGCCAAAAAGTTTTATATTAAGTTATAAAATAGTCTTCTTTTTTTTTTCGTCTATGGAGCAAGAAATTTTGATTGGATCTGGAAGATTTATGTTTGTGTTCTAGGGTTAATTTCTTCAGTTATTAAATAGATAATAAGGTCTTGGAAACTTTGATGATTTATTTATATTATTATAAGAAATTTACAAAAAATCATAAATTTTAAACTCTTTATTATATTACAAAGAATGCAGCAACTTCTGCGCATCAAAATTCCGAATAAATGAATTGCGTAAGTAACTGGTTTGTTTCGTCACAAACTACTACGTGTTTTCTGAAGAACTTTTTAATTAAAGTTAATCGTTCTATGATATTTTTCTCTATGAGATTTTATATTTTCTTTCTTTATCCTGAATAATTTCTTATTTATAAAACTATTACAAAGTTATATTCAATTATATAAAATACAAACTTATGTAAACTTTGTTTACATAACATATATGAATCTATTACAAAATTATTTATGCTTTATCTGTATCAAATTATATCTAATTTGATACAGATATTTGTCTGAAAAAATATTATTAATTATTTATAAATCTATGCATACTTACGATTATGTGTTTCATTATGAAACCGAAAAGTTGATTGGATTGTTTCGTCGATATATTCACACGCGCGTAATGCCGTTTACTGCGAGGATAGCTTGGTGGTGAAAGTATTATAAGAAACTGTCGAAAAGGAGGTATTGTAAAGGTTTCTTCACAACAAAACAGTTTCTACGTAATCCATATTTATACATAGGTATACTTAAATAAATAAGCAAGATAATTATTTTAAATAACAAAATTCTATACACAAGTATGCAAATTATACATATTTTATATATACAGGGTGGTCCATTTAAATCGATCATTTTGAATATTTCGAATATCATTTATTTTTAATGATATAAAAAAATGTTTCAAATGAAAGTGAAACTTGGCAAAAATATGCTCTTATGTGTGAAATATGCAAAATATGCTGTAATATATAGGGTTCAAAATGCATAATTTTTTATGAAACAAATTTGTATTTAGTTTATTTCTTTATTAGTTAAACAAAAAGAAACATGCCCTATACATTTTGGTTGTCCTAGTAATGAGCAATGTTGTAAAAAATGATATTCTAACAATCATCTTGAGCATTCTATATAATTATTTTGATAATTTAATAAAATTATTTTTATATCTGTATCTAGCTAAATTTTTATGTACTTACAGGGGAAATTTCACACTTAAAAAAATTTTTTAAATAATAGTTGTACGGTTTCAAGACTACTTCAATATTGTGAAGAAAAAAAATTTTTTTTTGTTAACATTAATTTTTTGTTCTTCACAACATTGAAGTACTCTTGAAACCGTACAACTTTTGTTTAAAAAATTTTTTTCTATCTTTTATACTTCCAACGATATTCGCCTCGAAAGAAAAATACCGTTTTTTTTTCAAAGGAGTGTTTCACCTCTTAAACATGATTTAGGGCAGGTATAACAAAATACGTGTCTCTTAGATTTTCGTATTTAATAACATATTACATGGAGAATCAAATCGATTCCGGACAGTTGTGAAACTTCCCTTGTTAACAAAACTGTCCTTTCTGTGTAATAATAAACGTCAGATAGATTAATGTTTTCATTTTCGAAAACTGTGTTATAGTGTTCTAAATATAAGATCAATAATATCATCGCGTATCTGTGTTGCAAAATATGATCATTCCATCAATCAATTTCGAGCTTCTTAAAGCTTCCTTCAACGCCAAATAAATCCGTTGCCGTCTTTGCCTTGCCCGGTCGTAGCGATTCATTAACGCGATGATTAGCTTCATCTTCTTGGAACCAGGCAATGTGATCTATCAGTTTTTTCACTTGATTATTATGTAAGTCTTGTATAGGTCCAGCTTGACCGCCTGCTTCGTTTGGAAGAACTTCGAGAGGTACAAATTTCTCCAAAGTATCACTCGTAGTATGCATATGAAACTAAAAAATTATAGAAATTCAATAATTTTTGCACCAAATTACATTCTTCTTTTTGTAATTTTTTCAAAAAGATGAATAATTGAAATATATATTATATATGTATATATGGTACAGGGAGTCCCATTTTAATGTCCCACCCCAAATAACTTTTTCATTTTTGATCTTAGAAAAAAATGTTAACATTTATCAAAATCAAGGCCATTGGAAGTTGTAAGTACATCTTATTTTCATTTTTACGTTAAAATAAATTTTTAGTGTAAAAATGAAAATAAAAAAAACAACCTGCAATGGCCTTGATCTTAACAAATGTTATCTCGTTCATGATCTTAAACAACATTTAAGAGGTTTTAGCTGTCGGTCGGACACCTTGGATAATGCCGGAGGTATTGTAACCTTCGAGCATCGTAATTAAAAAAGTACTTGATGAAGCAATATTTTATTATAGTGGAAAGATCTCGAAGTAAGCTATAAGAATATGCAATGAAAAATAAAGGTTTTCATTTAAGAAATTGGGTTACTTTCACGTGACCTTCAAGCAACTATTCAAAGTCAAACTAATGATACTATCTTATGTCCCACTCAAAGCCATACAACTTTTGTCCGAAACATTTTTTTCTAAGATCAAAAATAAAAAAGTTATTTTAGGTGGGATGTTAAAATGGGACACCCTGTATATGTATATACAGGGTGTCCCATTTTAAATAATGCATTAAGATTTCTCGAAAACTATGATAGATGCGGAAAAATGTTTCAAACAAAAGTTGTATGGTTCGGAGGAGGACATAAGAAGGTACCATTGATTTGACTTTGGGTGGCGTCCAACCTCCAATAACTTGACAAATGTTATCCAGGACATGATCCTGAACAACATTCAAGAGGTTATAATCATCGATCGGACACTTTGAGTAATGCTAATGCCGACTGGTACTGTAACTTTTAAATCTTATAACTCGAAAAATACTTAATGAAAAATAACTTTATTATAGTTTTTTGAAAAGTTCTTGACATCAGCTATTAGATTCTGGAATCAAAAATATGGTGTTCCATTTAAAAAAATCGATGTGACCGTGACCTGACTTTAATGACGCCAAAGTTAAATCAATAGTACCTTCTTATGTCCCCCTCTGAACCATAAAACTTTTGTATTTGAAACATTTTTCCATATCTACCATAGTTTTCGAGAAATCTTAATACATTATTTAAAATAGAACATTCTGTATACATATTAGATATACATATGTATATATATACACACACATATACATATATGAAGATAAAATACATACAATATTTAGTTTAAAAAAAGAAATAAGAAAATTTAAGTGTAGAACATAAATAGTACATATATAGTATATGTATAATTCACATTGAATTATTTTAAGCATTAAAGATTTAGCTTCGACCGGTATAGGCTGTTTAATTTATTAATTGTGTTTCTCACATGGTATGGTATAAAATAAGATTCTTATTATATAATATTAAAGTTGTATCTTAAAAGGAATGCAGTATTTCTAAAACAATTAATTAAATAGGAATTTGATTTTTCATTTTTTTAATAAACGTATTGTTGGACAATTGACTTGCAATTAATATGTGTGTATAATGATTTCAATCTTACCATGTCCATCAGCTGCTTTTTCATGAAAGGTCTCATCATATTCAAAATGAGATCTATTACCGGAGAAGCATTCATGAAATGAAAGCTCTTCAATCTAACAGGTAACCCGTCTTGTAAATAGTAAAGGAATTTCTTTAAGGCCATGGGACTCAAACGGCCGACGTGGCCCAAAGAAACGTTTTTCATGTCGATTAATAATACATGACCATCACAAGTGCCTTCCATATAGAGCCATAAATCAAACACCATATTCAGAAATTTCATAGTATCGTTGTAAACGAAATGCGATGGTTCGTCATCTAGGAGTCTTCCATAAATAATTTTATAGCCTTCTTTAGTAGTTCCTTCCAAAATTATGTTCGTTCTGTCGATAATAAGATTATTTTATATATATGTGTATATATATATATATACGTATATACTTTGTTCGCAAAATTTCTTTACAAAAAAAATATTCCTGCATTCTATTTGTCGCATATAACATAATTTGTCAATTACGCCGCGCATGTAATGAATAATTAAAAAAAAGGAAAATATCATACTTACACCGTTTCAGTTGCTTTTTTAAACTCCTTATTGTTAATAGGATCTCGATTACAGAAAAACTCAGGTACGTGAGTTCTAACTGTGAAAAAGGTGTCGATAGTAGTTTTCGTCGGTTCAAGTCGATAATAATTACTATGCAAGAACAACGCTAATTCGCTATCTGATATTTTAGGCAGATGAGGTTGCTTTTCACACCATTCTCTCAACATTTGTATATCTGACTCTTTTAATTCGGGATTCTTCTTCAGTTCTTCTTCAAACGATACTAGCTTTATTGAAGCCATTGTTCACTTTGAATTTAAACTCCTATGGAAAAGTGAAAAGATCTTAACATTAATAATCTTAACAAAATCTATCAACTATATTAATTGAATCATAGCAAAGCTAAAGATATCTCATTGAACGTAATAAAAAAATTATTTGAGTGCTTATGAACACTTTGCAAGGTAAGTATATTAATAAACTTATTTTACGTGAAATACAATTGTCAAATAATAATTATACTGAAATAACTGGTAGACCATTTTAATCAATACACGCGAATATCTCGAAAAGAGGTATTAGCCGTTGGTCGGATATTTTGGATAATGCAAATACCGACAGTACTGTAACCTTCGAACCTCATAACTCGAAATATACTTAAAAAAACATACTTAAGAAAAAATACCTTATTATAGCGTTTTGGAAAGCTCTTGAAATAAGCTACAAGAATACGCAATAAAAAATGTAGGGTTCCTTGCGTTTCGCGGGTTTTCTCCGTGTTCAGATCCATTCTTGGAATTCCAAGAATGGATCTGAACACGGAGAAAACCCGCGAAACGCAAGATTGTCACATAGGTAACACCCGTGAAAGCCTCAAGAATAATGTAGGGTTCCGTTTAAAAAATTTTATTTAACATGGACCTGACCTTAAGGACATCTCTTAAAGTCAAACAAGGTCACTATCTTCTTTCCCCCTTGAAACCATAAAACTTTTGTCTGAAACATTTTTTGAAAAAATTTTTCCTTTTCGAGATATTCGCGTGTATTGATTAAAATGGCCTACCCTGTATAATCAATAAATTATATTAATTATATACTATAAACGTTCAAATTATGCGTTATCACATTATAGCACATTATATAGCACAGACTACATGTGCATATTATTTGCTATTTGTATAATTTACTAGTTTATTAATATGATGATGAAGTTCATTTCAATAAATTCTATTTACCTCGGATATAGCTACATACCTATATGGAAAGATTTCGCTTGGCAACTTAATCCGATATCTTCTATCTGAAAAATACTGTTTGAGATTTGCTTTAATATATAATATACTTTTTAAGCTGCACCGATGACGAAGTAGCAACAGAGGGTATTGCGTAATAGCTAAGTATATTTTTAACGAATGTAACGTATCATTTTCGTGATGAATGGGACATGTACACTGAAATTCTATTTTCATAGAAACTCTACATAGTTTTCTCTATCATCAAAAACAAGATATGTAATTTTTTTAACTACAAATGTCTGGTATACGAATTTATTACGAGCATTTTTCTTAAATATAATTCTTAAATATAATAAAAATTATAACACATGTTTAAATGAATGTAATAAAAATGAAAACACATATTTAAATAAATAAATAAACGTAAAAATAATCTTCTATAAAATAAAAATGAAATTTAAAGAAATCTGCCGTTATGATCTAAATAATTTGCTGTACCAATATAGCAATATCAATAATAACATTTATTTGCTGTATATGTATATAGTCAATCATGTCGATTGTAAATATTTATAGAAATTATCTACATCTACTCGTCAACATTTAAAAATAAATTACAATAATACAAAAATTTTTGGAATATTGGCTTCATACAGATGAATATATAATTATACAAACTTACATGTAATGGTTATCTAATAACTTTGCTATTAGATACGTGACTATCCGCATTTTTAAAAGCATTTGTGTTACAAAAGAGAAATTACATTTCAATTTAACAGAATGACTACAAGAAATACAGGAATGTCATGTGAAAATATATGGCGTATCGGAAGATTATATTACGCAGTAAACTAGTATTAAAACGAACCTAAAAGAATATATTGTCAGTTCATAAAATATTTAAAGATCAGTTGACTGATAGTTGCAACTACTATCCTCAGCAAATAGCTATAGGTAGAAAAGCAGTTTGCACTTGAAATATATTATATCTGACAACGGATAACGATTAAGTAGTATTTATTATATTGCTTAATATTTTAATGACATATTTATAAAAGCTATGTCTAATTGTAAGTTTAATAACAATGATGAATAAGGATACATAGGCGGGTTCTAATTCACTACGTGTTAGTGCGTATATGCGGTGTGTGTGTGTGCGTGCGTGCGTGCGTGCGTGCGTGCGTGTGTGCGTGTGTGCGTGTGTGCGTGTGTGCGTGCGTGTGTGTGGGACAAGAAAGCGTGAATACGTTAATACGTATACTATAGATTTTCAGTGAAATTCGGAATGTAATTTTTGAGGTGTATTCAGATTCTCCATCTCCCACCCTCCCCACACCGAGTATCCCCAAGTATCATTGAAAGTTGTGTGAATAATATATTTTTGTTTAATAACATATTTTTATAATTTATTAATTTATTTGATATTAAAAATTAAATTATTTTTTACAATATTAAGAAAAAAATCTCAATTTTTTTATGTAAGTACTTTAAGTATTTAAGATAATGTAAACAAAATTTTATTGCGACTGTTATTTTATAAATAAATAAATAAATTTGTTATTTTGTAAATAAATAAATAAATTTTGTTTATTTTACAGAATTGATCTGTGCATCGCAATGAAACTTAACATAAATCATCCTAAATATTTAAAGTACAATTAAATAAAATACTCTTAAATAAAAAAATTCAGATTTTTTAAACTTTTTATTTCATTATTAATTATATTTCAATTAGAGCACATGTTTACGTCTGTGAAGTTAACACCTCAACATTGAAATTCCATAGTTCTTTTAGATTAGAGTTCCCGTTTCCTTTTGTCAAGACGAAGAGTTCTATATAATTTATAACAAGAGTTCCACTTAATAACTGTTTTTAAATAATTTTTTTAAAATGGGGTGCTAACTTCTTATCGAGATCGAATAGTTCTGAGCGGCCCAATCGCTTCATTTCGTGAATACTTAGAGTTCCTGATACATAAAAAAATCTACGAAGAAATGGACAGAAAAAAAAACGTCAAAAACGCTTTACAGGCAATACAGGCGGCTCCAGCATACCCTTAATAGTTTATGCAATCCTTAATATAAATTTATTATTATAAATTTAACATTTAAATATTTTATAATTATATTTATTATATATATTGATATTGAGTTCAATCGAAGCTCATTTTTTTCGGTAAGATGTCTACTTTAATTTGTCTACTTTAATTTGTCTTATGTCACTTTTTATTCTCCGATACACTCAAAACGACGTAGAAGGCAATAACTGAAAAAGTACTTATTTTTGCCGTTTTTTCAAGAAATTTCACTCATTTTCAAATCGCTGTATCTTCGGTTCTATTCATAGTACAAAGCTCATAAAAAACTAATTTTGTAGGAAAGCAGCAACAAAAAAGCTCTCTTGTCTGCATTTTTCGATATCTCTTTTCGTTTTTGAGTTTTAATCGAAAACCCAAAAAGAACTTTATTGCTTAATTACTTCCAAGTGCCTCCTTAATGCAGTAGCACTTTTAAATTTAGTCTTTTTATACCTCAAACTGTCGATTAAAACAATAAAATACCTGTAAATAATTTCTTCCTTTTTCGCCGCCATTTTCGTCTCTGACGACTGGCCTATCACCCGGAAAACTCCTTCGAAATAAAGAATCCTGAGGCTTGGACGTAACACTGTACAGCGTATAATAAACAATTAAAAGCTTAACTTCTCAAGAAACAGTCATATGTATTATACAAATACTAGTTGTAAGCACATCACTGCGTACACATTGTGTAGTATAATAACAAATATTTCTTAATTGTTATCTATTGCCAAATATAATTAATATTGTATTTGCAATGTAAACTATTCTTTACGATCTGTAATTTATTAAAGATATATAACAATAGATACGCTTAGTTGCAGTTATAAGTCGTACCGACTAATTTCTAAATATATCACGAATTGAGAATGTAATGCATTTTTCTTAAGTTTATCTTAATACTAAAGAGAGTCTGGTTATAGCCACTGAATGTGAAGTGAAATAATTTCAACCAAATGTTCAGGTAATACAACAAAACATAATTTTATTTTTATAAATATTTAATAACTGTCATCGTTAATAATACCGTTTGGTAATACTAAATATTTTTAAAATTATGTTTAGTTATATTACTTGAACATTTGGTTGAAATTATTTTACTCAACATTTGTGATAGTTATAACTAGACTCTTTTTTTTCAGTATATCTTACTGTTTATTAGCGTAACGTAATTTTCTGCACGCCAATGATAAATACTATTTTCACATCGCATTCTTTTTTCTTATAGTCACTCTAACAAGTTTAACAGATTTAAGAAAATATGAGTTCTCTTTTGTACAAATGCTTTTAAAAATGCGTATAGTCACGTATCTAATAGAGTATTAGATAATCACTAAATGTAGATTTGTATAATGTTTGTTTGTGTAAAATTAGTATTTCAGAAACTCTGTTTTTACATGTATTATTATTTTAATTCATTTCTTAATGTTCAGTAAATGTAGATAATTTCTATTAATATTCAATATATAAGTATTTGACAATTAATTATGAATATATATAACAAAAAATTATTAATTTTAATATTTACATTGGCATACTAATTGAGATTATAACAATAAACAACTTCCTTATAATTTGTTTATTTTGTATAAAGGAATACGTTAGATTATTTTATTTATTTATTTATGTGTTTTTTAATTTTTATTACTCGTAATGTCGAGAAATGCTCGTAATAAATCCATATACTAGACATTCATGTTGGATTACATTTCTCATTTTTGCTGATTGCGAAAACTGTGTAGTGTGTCTATAAAATATAATTTCAGCGTACTTTTCCTATTCATTATAAAAATGAGATGTTACGTGCATTAAAACGTACTCAGTTGTCACGCAATACACTACATTGCCGCTTCGCTGTCAGTATAGCTTAAAAAGTATATTACATGTGAATGCAGACCTCAATCAGTACTTTTCAAGACATCGAACTGAGTTACCAAGCAGAATCTTTCCACATAGGTAGCCACGTATATCCAAGGTAAATGGAATTCATTGAAATGCATATGTAGTCTATGCTACAACGCGATATAGTGCACGTTTACAACATACATATAATATAACTTATTAATCATCATACTTTAATATAATTATTATTTGACAATTGTATTTCATGCAAAATAAGTTTATTAATTCTAAGCTTGTAAAAGGATTGGTAAATAAGTTCATTTGGTTTTTTAGAGTGGAATGAAATAGTTTTATATATTCTATTTTTTAAAAAATTGGCAATTATATACTATTTGATAGAGCAAAGAATCATCTTTAAGAATCTGCTTTTTAATTGCAGTATAATGATTTTTAACGGACTTATAAGCAATTAAAGTCAGAATGCTTTTCTACTTAACCTACGAATAACCCAGGAACAAAAAATTGTAGGAACATTTTTAAAAACGAAAAAAAAAAAAGTAGGGAAAACTTTAAATTTAAATTGATGGTCGAAAATTTTCGCAAATTTTTTTGGCATACCCACAAATGAGAAAAAAAATTTTCTTCTTTCTTAACTTGTAGTTTTTTATATATAAAAATTATCAAATTCATATAAATTATAAAATTATAGAAATCTTCTAAAAATAATAGAAATTTCATGCTTTAAAACTTTTTTTTCAACTTAAATTTCATTCATTTTTAACAAAAATATTATATATACACTTTTAAGGTAACAAAACCGAATGAACTTGTTTGCCAATCCAATATTAATAAGCACTCAAATAATTTTTTATTCGTTCAACGTGATACTTTTAGCTTTGCTATGATATAATGTAATTGATTGATTTTGTTAAAATTATTAATGTTAAGATCATTTTACTTTCATAGGAGTTTAAATTTAAAGTGAACAATGGCTTCAATAAAATTAGTATCGTTTGAGGATGAACTAAAAAAGAACCCCGAATTAAAAGAATCAGATATACAAATATTGAGAGAATGGTGCGAAAAGCAACCTCATCTGCCCAAAATATCAGACAGCGAATTAGCATTGTTCTTGCACAGTAATTATTATCGACTTGAACCGACGAAAACTACTATCGACACTTTTTTCACAGTCAGAACTCACGTACCTGAGTTTTTCTCCAATCGAGATCCTATTAACAACAAGGAGCTCAAAAAAGCAACTGAAACGGTGTAAGTATGTTTATAACTTTTTCCTTTATCATTTCTTAATTTGTTACTTTCGTTGCCTCCCTTATACGTGATAAAGGATGTAACAATATTTTTTGCAAAGAAATTTTGTGTATAAAGTAGAAACGATCTTATTATCGACAGATCAGACCAAATTTTGGAAGGAACTACTAAAGAAGGTTATAAAATCCTTTATGGAAGACTCCTAGATAATGAACCATCGCATTTTGTTTACAATGATGTATTGAAATTACTTAATATGGTACTCGATCTATGGCTCTATACGGGAGGTACTTGTGATGGCCATATATTATTAATAGATATGAAAAATATTTCTTTCGGACACGTTGGCCGTTTAAGCCCTATGGGCCTAAAGAAATTTCTCTATTATTTGCAAGAAGGATTGCCTGTTAGACTAAAAGGCATGCATTTCATGAATACTTCACCAGTAGTAGATGTCATTTTGAATATGATGAGACCTTTCATGAAAAAGCAGCTCATGGATATGGTAAGATTATTATATATTCAATTGTTCTCCAATATTATGTATTAAAAAGAGAAAGTGAAAAGATCAAATTTCTATCTATGATATATAAATTGCTTATCCTTTTCTAAATCTTAGAATTAGAAAAAGATAAAAAGAAATTTAAATCAAAATTAAAGTTAATCTACATTGATAAAAACGGGCATAAGAGATCATTTTACCTTTCTGCAATATCTATAATATATATATGGGGCATTCTCTGTCAAATTCGGCCATCCCCTGCTAATTTCAATTTTTGAGATAAAATTTTTTTAAAAGGCTCAAAAATTTTCGTTGAAATGTCTACTTTTTGATGCCATATGGCGTTTTGTAAATTTAAAATAGCGAACCCAAAATGGCGACTAGAATGAAAAATGACATTAGAAAATGACATTAGAATTTTTTCAGGTATATATCAATTACCCATATTACTAATTGGCTAATTTAAAATAATATAATTTTATTGGTGTAGCAGTGGAAAATTACTAGGAACAGGCCGATGTGAGTGGTATGTGCAATTGAACTGTGTGTGCAAGTGCGTCGCTACCAATTTTTCCAATGTCATTTTTTATTTTAATCGCCATTTTGGGTCCGATATTTTGAATTTACAAAAAAGCCATACGGCATCGAAAAGCAGACATTTCAACGAAAATTTTGAACACTTTTAAAAAATTTTATCTTAAAAATTGAAATGGACAGAGGGCCGATTTAACAGAGAATGCCCCATATATATAGAGGGCGACCGGGGCTAAGTGGATATTTGAATTTTGAGTGGCAAAAATATATCTTATTTCCCAAGTTCCCAATTTATATTATATTGTAGATAGCATCTCGTGTGTCTTCTTTACTAATGAAGTTTGGTAAGTTTAGATGCGCGCGCGCGCTGTGTTGTTATGTTTAGTTAGTCAAACGTGTTTTCGATAGTCAAAAGTAATTTTTGAGATTTTATTTTCCGAATCACATAATTTTTTGTGTATATGGATGAAATGAAATTGCAAACATCAAAACTTTTTATCTTGTAATCTTATAATCACTCCATAAAACGTTAATAATCATTTGACTAAAATCGTTTACTCTGTTACTGAAAATTACAATTGAAAAAAAGGTGCCCACTTAGCCGCAATCTCCCCTACATTATTTACTTAACTTCTTGGAAAAAATTGCTTGAAGCAGAACGTAATTTAATGCAGAAAACGTTAAAATCATTAAACTATTTCTGCAAATTGTAGTTTCATATGCATACTACGAGCGACACTCTGACGAAATTTGTACCGCTAGAAGTTCTTCCGAATGAAGCAGGCGGTCAAGCTGGTCCTATACAGGAGCTACATAATAAGCAAGTGAAAAAATTAGAAGATTACATTGCTTGGTTCCAAGAGGATGAAGCTAATCATCGCGTTAATGAATCGCTACGACCGGGCAAAGCAAAGACAGCAACGGATTTATTTGGCGTTGAAGGAAGCTTTAAGAAGCTCGAGATTGACTAATTGAATTAAAATAATCAGATCTTTTGCAACGACACATCGCGATGTGTTTAGTTTTATTTTTAGAATATGATAACAACACCGTTTTCGAAAATAAAAACAAGTAAATTTGTTTCACATACGTTAACATTAAATATATTCAGATTTGGCTTGTCTGTGAGTGTGGAAAGGACCCCGCACAAATCTTATAGAAATTGAATTTCAGTCGAACTGACTAAAAATTTGATATATTGTAGATCTTGTCTAAGATTTGTGCGGTTCTTTTGGCCGAAGAGGAACAGGGTGAAATATATGATCAGATTACGAAGTAATGATTTTTTTTGTTTTTATTTATTCTTTGAAATCTTAATGTCATTCGCGATTTCAAAATTTACCGCTCTCGATACTTGCTAATGAATTTATTCATTGCTTCAAAGTTGTCGTCTATCTTCACTGCATTTTTATGGATATGTAGTATGGTCAAGTTGGGCGAGTTATTTAATCGCTTTTGCGACATATTTGATTTTTAATCCAATTCTTTGATTTCTCAGGTGTGGATTTCCACATTAAGTTAAATTTTGAATGTGAAGTGCTCCACGATTCCACATTATAAATATACTGAATATGTTAAATATGGTATAGTTATAGAGAGAGTAACATCTTATTGATTAGATTAGATTAAATATATACTAGATATATGCATATATCATAATAGCAACAAGTCACAAATTTAATTGTATTAGTCTTACAACTTCACATTTATTAGATTTTGTTATCAGGTTTTGTTATACATATATTATACATGTTTGTATTCTTCTGCAGTAATTAAAATAATAATTTAATCCTAAAGTTTAGTAACAAATATTTTATTATTGATTATGCGGATAAAGTTACTTTATTGTTATTTTAATTTATTATTTCAATAAAGATTAGCATAGGATTGAGTTTTAAATATAAGTTAAGAAAGTATTTATTCTCATATGAAGTGATCGTAAATGTTCTTACCCCAATGAAAAATGACTCATCAAGTTAATGTTGAATCATCAATACAATGATTGCATTCAACAGAGAAAATTAATCAATGTACTGTGACGTGATCTTTTCCATCCGTCACAAGAGTCGTACCATGATATAAGGATATCAGGTGTTCCGTTGCGCATAATGACGATAGCAATACTCGAAACAACCAATCAAATTTTTGCCCAAATTTACTTTTCTGTGTATAATAGCGCTGGCATATTGAAATAGCCAATCAAATTTTGGCCCAAATTTACACTGCTACTGTGCAACTGTTACATCATGGGTCGTATGTACGACGCGACCGAGAAAGCGTGACTTTGGTGTCCTCCCATATAGCATTGAAAGATTGCAGAAATATTGCATAAATTTTACATTGAAACATTGTAATATTGCATGAAAGTTGCGAAATGTTTCTGTAATATTATTGCAAGCTTGCAAAAACGTTGAAATGTCTACCCTCAGAAATATTGCAATGTATGATTTTAGTAACATTACGGTGCAATGTATTTGTAATATTAAAATACTTACTGCTACAAATATGCAGAACGCTTCAAATTTAATAGAGAAACTTTGAAAATATATAGACATCCAAGAGAGATAAGAAAAAAGACTCATAATAATTGTATAAGTTCACAATCTTTTTACATCAAAAACTTGGATATCCAAAAAAGAATGTGAATTTACGCAATTGTAACATGTTTTTTTTTCATCTCTTTTGATTTTCTTATATATATGTATATACTATAACTGCGACTAAAGTTTAACCTTTTTATTAATTTTTTTCAATATTTATGTGACCGATAATCAACAAATAGGAATATGGATTTTTACTACGATCAATTGTTTTTTGTAAAATTTCTTTTTTAATATAACGGAACAAAAATTGGTGATTAATTTAGGGGAGAGTGGGCATAAAAGAGACATGTTTTGAAAAAGCCATTTGGTATTGCAACTAATTGAACATAGCCAAAAATTTAAAAATATTTTCATTTGATAACAGTACTAAAATTACGTCGTCCATAAACATTTAATAGTCATCGTCAAAACGGTGTGGCCGTAACGAGAGATGTAAAAGTATCATTACAAAAAGTAAGTTTCTTGAGTTAAATTTCCAAGTCTTTTTCATTTATTTGCGATTAGCTTTTAGAAAAAATATTTTTTTTATCGAATAGGTTAGAAGGTAATTTTGTTTGTTCAACACCAGATTAAATATTTTTTTCCATATTTTAAAAAAAACTGGATCTTTTATGCCTACTCTCCTCTACACCATTATTTTTATACCACTCAATTCAGCATTTAAAAAATGTAAAGGTACATTTTTAAATTTTTTCTGAAAAATTATTGGTGGTTGATTTTTGCGTTAATGCTCACTATTAATTAAGAAATAAAAATGAAGGAATAAATAAGCATATAATAAATCATAACATTTCATTTAAGTTAATTACTTAACAATAATTTATGAGATCTATTGAAATAAGTTCTCGGACTTTTATTTATACAAATTTTATTTTGCAAAATAATATGATTATTAAGGTAATTCAATAATTGAATTATATTATATAAATCCTCTTTTGTATTGTATTTACCCTTTTATATTGAATGTTAATATAATATATAATATAATATAATTTCTAAACGAATAAAAGAACTACTGAATAACAAAAATATGATGCTTTGTACTATTTTGTACTTATTGAGACAGGAGAAAGGGAGAGGGGATGAGAGAAAGAGAGAAAGTGAGAGAGTAGGAGAGGGAGAGAGTGAAAGTACAGAAAATTATTAAGAATTTTTCTGAAGAAATTTAAATTCCATTGATTAATCTAGCTCCAACTTTTTAAAGCTACCATCTACGCCAAATAAATTTTCTGTACTCTCACATTTGCCAACTCGCAAAGATTCGTTCACTCGTCTATAAACTTCATCATATTGAAACCAATCGCGAAATTCCTCCAGCAATTTAATGTGTTTAATAGCTATTTCTTCGATAGGTCCTGCTTTTCCACCAAACTCGTTTGGTAAAGCTTCAATAGGTAGAAATTTCTTCACGGTTTCCATGCTCGAATGAAAATGCAGCTAAAAATAATAAATGTGTATTCGCATCTCATATATTTTCATATTTCGTATATATTTTTAAAAAGAAAGACTTTAAAATGTATATAACAATATAACATATATGTTTTTTCGTTGACTTACAAGATTCATTAGTTCTTTCTTCAAAAATGGCTTTATCAGATTCATTAGCGTATCTACTATAGGTATAGTATTCAATACGTGAAAAGCCTTTAATCGAACCGGAGCAGCTTCTTGTACGTAAAATAAAACTTTTTTTAATCCCATCAAATTAATACTAGCGATATGACTAAAAGACAGGCCGGTTGCATCCAAAATAATAACCAATCCCTCGTTGGTACCTTGTATCACAGTTTGTACTTCGCATGTCATAAGCAAATATTTCATACATTCGTAATAGTCGAATTTATTTGGATTTGGATCCAGAAATTTGGTAAATGTCATTACGTATCCTTCCTTGGTTTTTTGCTCTAATGGCACGGCTGCCCTTATTGAAAGAATTTTTTTCCAATATTCAATATATAAATTTTAACGCTACTTAATTTTAATAATATTAATCTTAATAATTTGGCAGATTAACTTACATGATAGAGAAAACTTTTCGCAATTCTTTCCACGCAATTGGATCTCGATTAGAAAACACTTCCGGCAAAAGTGTCCTTATGGTATAGAAATTATCTATCGTCTTCTTAGTCGGCTCTATGCGGTAATAGTTGCTATGCAGAAACAAAATAAGATATAACATTTCTACTCGTGGCAGATGAGGTTGCTTTTCCATCCAATCCTTCAATATTTGCAGATCTGACATTTTGAGTTCCGGATACCGTTTGCATTGTTCTTCTATACTGACATATCGAATTGGTAGTGACATCGTTGCTCTGATCAGGCTATAAATTTATCCTCGTTTATAATTTTTTCTGAAAAATACTCACATAAAAAAAGAAAAATATATAAAACCATGCAGAGAAGCGAAAAAAATATACACATATATGAGCACAAACATTTACAGGCGCGCAGTTCAAATGACTATAAATATGGTACATATATAGTATATATATAATTCACATTGAATTATTTAAGCATTAAAGATCCAGTTTCGACCGGTATAGGCTTCTAGTTTATCGATTGTGTTCTTATATGTACTGTTTAAAATATGATTCTTATTGTTTACAAACATTTACTTTATAATTAATTAAAAATATGACCCATACTAAACCGATTATAAATTTGATAACGTTGTTTTCAACTGTATCAATAGATACGATCGATAGCTACTTAATCGTATCTTTACTTATTGGAAAAATATCTGCTTGATAGAACAATACGCTAATATTTGAATAATCGGAAGCTGTAAAACTGCATTGCTATCATAATCGCAAGTAATATTTTTCAATAATTAGGATAAGCCATAGATATACAGGAATAAACCCCTCAAAATGTTTACCTATTTTTTATGTAATTGTATAACGTCATATATGTAATTTTATAACATCATATGTCACACATAACATATTTATATAGGCAATAAAGGCATATGCGTGTGTTCGTGCGTGCATACGTGCACATGTGTACGTACACGTCAATTTATGTATACTGTTAAAAATTATAGATTCATCGAAAACACGATAAAAATGGCTGCAGAAGTAAATAACCTAGATAGCCAAATACAGTGTATTTGCTGACATGTTGCAACAACTAATTTCGACAAACTCAGGACAAGATGAGATACCATTATGTCTGTAGCGTTGAACTCAATGGAATTCAAATTCTTGCGATGGCAAATTGATGTCAATATGTCAGCATGAATATCCTCGACAACAACTAGTGTTGTCATATTGTCAACATTTTGTTAGCAATGAGCTCAAGACGAAACAATTAATTATTCGTTGCTAACATATTGCCAACATCAATGTACCACCATTGCTCATAGTTTGTTCTAGAAATTTCGACAACTAATTACATATATAAGCAGTCATGTTGTTGTATTTATAATGCGTCCTATTTTGATGTCAGCAAATGTAGAGCAAATATATAACATATGCAATGCATTAGTTTGCACAATACGCTACATCACGCTTGGCTATCTGGGAATACAAAAATATAAATTATTCAATTGACAGACGGCGTATCCTTTTACCAATTTATGAAATTATCATTCAAACATGGGGGATATTTGGAAAATTAAAAACCTTTTGGCATTTCATATATATATATATACAGCTTAATATATATAGCTTAATTCCATATATATAGCTTAGTTCCATCTTTATACGTTTCTTTCTCTTCCTTTCTTCCTCTAAATACATATTTCTTTAAATCCAAAGACACAGTAAGTACATATAATATGTACAAATAAAATTAATAATACAATTTTTAATTGTATGAGCGAAAACGTAATTATTTATTAAAATCACTTTATTAAATTCACAGATAATTTCAACGACATATCCCGAGTCTTCTTTCATTCATAATTGTAAACAATACACTTTCCATAATTAACACATTTAACCATATGCCGAAGTTGAAATAATATACTTAGAAAAAAAATAGATCATATTAATTAACCTTGAACAGTTGCTCTTTAACCGGTTATTCACAGGTGAATCTGTCCTACAAATACTGGCAATACAGCACAGAATATCGCTGCTGCGCACGCGATAAGTCGATTATATACTGATTTCTAAAAGAGAATGTCCGAGTGTTTCGAGCATTTCAAGTGTACGACGCGCCGAGAACGATTACTTTCATATTGCGCTCCGCGAAGACTAAAATATTTTACCCGTGTAATCACAATCGCGTTGTGAACATCAGGATTCAAAGCTGTTTACAAGTTGAGCATTATTGGTTAAATAACAAAAAAGATACTGCAATGCATAATCATTTGAACAATGTGCTATTATCGAATGCATTTCTTAGAGAGCTCTTATTTATATATTATATTATATGAATCTTAACACATTCCGTTTCCCGCTACATATTTTGTCTGACTGATGTCCATTCAGACCGTATATACCAATGATATACTATGTGATAACTATTCAAAATATTACAGACGGCCTAAATAGAGAGTTGAGCGTATAGATCATTAGTAGTAGACACGACACGAAATGTATTAATAGAATTAATACGCATTTACATTGTATATTACATTACATGTTCTATACGTTAATTCGTTTTCATCTTTTTCTGACATAGATAATACCTATATTGGAATAAATTGCAATGAAATCGCGTCTAATGATCCTAAAAAATAACTCAATTGAATAAATCTACTGTGCACATTTCGTGCATCAGGTTTAATGTGTAATTGTATTTATTATTAAGATTTAAAATTATGAACAACGCAATTAAAATAAATTGCTCGATTTTTCTAACATCGCGCTTGATGGGTTGCGTCATAAGATTATATAGTAAAATGTCACAGTTCAAGACTTTGAGTAAAAAAAGTTTCGTTTTTTATATACATTAGTACAAAACAGCCGCGCGCGTAGCGCGGGCTATTTAGCATTTGACATTATTAAACTGCACTATAATTCCATTATATTCTTTATTATATAATCTTTTATTTTGTCAAAATCCATGCGCTTACTTCATGAACGACGTAAACAGTTATCAATGCAATGACAATTGTTCAAAAAGCAAGCGCATAGAGATAAAATCACTAGATCTATAAAGTAGTGCAATTGATTTCAGAAATGTTGCGTCAAAATGGTCGAAGTACACATAGTACACGATTCCAAGCATGGTGGTTGGGTGGTTCATCTTTTAAACTGTACTTACATGTTCCTTTGTGCACTTTCATGCACTAAACTTCTACAACAAATAAACCCGTATTAAACTAAAGAACACATGAATTAAGCATTCGTACATATTCTTTTATCATAAATAAACTAATTACAATTCAAAAACATTGATTCACATACTTCATTTTCCCAAATAAAGTACATATATACAAATGCATAAATTTGAAATGGCCGCGTTTTGCGTCAAAATAGATGCGAGTTTGGATCCATCATTTCGAATTTTGAAAATATGACTACGGATTGTTTACGAATGATTCGAAAAACCCATAAATATCGATTTTCATGGAAATCGAATGAATTTTGGATCATCTGATCAATGAAATAAACATTTTCAATAATTTTCATAAGTTTTTTATTCATTCTAACCGCCACATTGGGGCAGTCGCTTTGAATTTAAGAAAACGCTACGTTTTTTCTTAATTAAACCACACATAAAAACGAAAATTTTAAGCCCTCGAACGTGTTATTTCGACTTCAAATTTTGCCCAGACACTTGTCCCCGTTGACGTGGAACGTCCCATATACATGGTAACTAAAATAATGCCCACTAATCATATAGTGCTATTCCTAATAAAAAACTGAGACGAAAAGTCCTCTACCATTTTACAATTTTCATAGTACTTTTTTTAAATAAAATCTTAATCTTCGATAGAAACAAACAAATATATCATTTTTGTAAAACCGTTATCAATATTGCTAATGAATAAATTATAATGAAATTTTTAGTAATTTTGTTATATTTGTATCATCATTAATTCTATTGATATAAGCAAATTAAATTTTTATTTACTTCTTACGATCATAGCTATATAAAAAAAATGATGTGTTTAGATAAATTGAAACACATCGCTCTAAGCAATATTTTATATGTTTACGTCTTCCATACAAATTAAACACACACATACAAATCAATCTATATCTAGTTTTTTAAAACTTCCTTCGACCCCGAACATGTCTATCGTCTTGCTTTTTCCTATTCTTAATGCTTCGTTTACACGACTTGTGACTTCGTCTTGTAGGAACCATTCACGATGGTGTTCCAGTTTTTTTAGTTGCTCTTCCTGTTGTTCATTCCATGGTCTAGCTTTCCCGTCTAAACCTACATCGCATGGAAATGCTTCCAATGGCATAAATTTTCCTAGCGTGTCTTTCGGGCTAGTATGAATATGTAACTGAAAATATATTGAAAACACATTATATAAGATATCTTCCATATCTACTGAAAATATTTTAGGTGTAAAATAATAATTGTATGTTGAATTTATTTTTCTTACAAATAGAAAAAATATTATTGTTATTTATTGCGATCTTTTAATACTTAATATGAAATTTTTGATAATTAATTAAGTTTTAACTTAATTTAAAACGATCAAAAGACGAGCAAATAAGACGTTTAAAATTTATTTAACAATTTAATAAAATATCATACATAAAACGTTTCGGACAGTTGTGAAACTTCCCTTGTAAGATAGAGATAAAGTTTTTTTTATATTTACTTGTATATTTTTTTTCATTTACATGTATGTAATATTTTTATATTTAATATAAAATATTTTTATCGTTTTTTACCACATCCATTAATTCCTTCTTCATAAATGGCTTCATCATCGACAAAATGATATCCATGACTGCATTGGTGTTAATAAAGTGCAAACCTTTAAGTCTGATTGGTATAGCTTCTTGTAAATAATAAAGATATTTTTTAATCCCTATTGGACTAAGACGGCCAGCATGAGTAAAAGTAACACCTGTCATGTCTATAATAATTACATGGCCCTTGGCGGTCCCTTCGGTGTATAACCACAAGTCGACCACCATAGAAAAGTATTTGATGACATCATTATAAACAAAACGTGATGGTTCGTAATCTATTAACCTCGTATAAACAATTTTGTATCCTTCCTTCGTTGGCATTGATAATGTCATCTGTGCCCTTTTTAAAAGAAAATTTCATTGTTTAACGCATAATTAGATTTATTTTCATATCTATTAGAGAGTACATACGTTTAACCGCTTCTTTTAGATCTTTTTATTGTTTTTAAGCGAGCGGTTTACCCCCAAGAAGTTGCTTAAAAAATGCATTAACCGACCAATCAACGTTCTAGTGCCTAGAAATTTAATTCGATTCTTCATATTATTCTGCGAAAAAAAATATCTATATACAGGGTGTTTCACGAGGAAAGGTCAATATCTTGGGAGATGATAGTATCGATCATTTTAAGCAAAAATATTCATATAAACATGTGTTCTATTTCGAACGGTTTCCGAGATAAAGCGAATTTGGCATGCAATATTGCCACTTCTTTTAGTTCACTTACTTTTTTGGCGTCGCTGTTTATTTTCTGTTTTCGCTGTGACCTGTTAAGTGTTTACAATGTTACAATCAACACAACAGTCAGTGTTGTTTGTAACGTTGTAGAAGCATTGTCAAAAATGCCGCATATATTCACACATGCTGAATATGTAGATATGCTGTATGTTTACAACTTCTGCGATAGTAGTGCCTCTGCTGTTGTCAGAGAATATCATCGACACTTTCCTATGCAGAATTCCATGCAGAATTCCGAATCGGAGAGTGTTTTTCAAGATTTTCAATAGATTGCGTGAAAGTGGTAACACTTTCCAGTGTTCATATTATATCGCCCTATCTCGGAAACGGTTCGAAATAAGACAAATATTCATATGAACATTTTTGCTTAAAATAATCGATACTATCACTTCCCAAGATACTGACCCTTCCTCGTGAAATACCTTGTATACACCTTATTTTTTATATAATCGCTGAATAGTTATGAACATTTGTTTGTTTAAAAAATCTGTAAACTTCTTCGAATAAAAATTTCAAAAAGATTGTAAGCTTAATTAAATCAAATGAACATTTTTTGTCTCTTAGATTTTTTTGATAAACTCAATAGTTTATGAGATAAAAAATGTTTAATCTTTAAAAATGACTATTTTTATTATTTTTTCCTCATAAACTATTCATCCAATCAGTATGAATAAAAAACGAAAATATTTGGCCAATTATCAAAAAAGTCTAACAGACATGTTCATTTTGAACATTTTTTAAACTATTAAGCTTACACAATTTTTTCGAAATTTCTATTCGAAGTTTAGATTTTTTAAACAAAAGTTGTTTATAACTATTCAACGACCACATACAAAAATTTAAGTGTATATAGATGTTTTTTCGCAGAATAATATAGGGAATCGAATTAAATTATTTCCAGTTACTAGAATATTGGTTGGTCGGTAAGTGAATTGAAAATGAGATTAAACCACTCGCTTATTTATCTTTTAAAAATTATAGTGTAAATTTCTATCCAAGTAGCACATAGCGCTTACAAAACGTTAAAAAAGTACTAAAAGCAAATATGTATAAGCGTTTTTTAGCTCTTTACTAAAGTTTTTTACATTTAAACATTTAAATATGAGACTTTATCAAAGTTATAAAAATAAAATTAATTGAGCGCTCGAGATAAAAAAGGGATAAAAAATTCAAATGATTAACGGGCAATTGAGAGCAATACAACTAAACAACACAATTATTCGTGCATAATAATAAAAAAAAATGTATTGTTCAAGACATTACATAAATCGAAAGAATCGAACGTTTCAGCTCCGTTCATCATCAGCGATGTTCTATGGTAGACTCGAAAATTAATCGTATTAAATAGGTTTAAAAGAGTAGGGGAGAGTGGAGTAATTACGAACACCTAAACAGAAAATGAAATAAAACAAAAGCTAAGTAAGAAATAAGTTTTTTAATTGCTTATAATTATACACCAATTATTTATTTATTTACGTCTATCGTCATTTTTTATTAGATTTGAACATAAAATAAATTTTTAATAACAAAACAAAACTCTTACTGTTCGTGATTTCCCGACTACAATGGGATAATCACGAACAGAGTACTAATCACAGCTAATTGTCACAAAAGTCAGTTTCTATACATTTTCTTTCTCTTTTTTCTTCTTCTTCTTTGATACTTCATCTTTCTTTTTTATTTGGATACCTTCTTCAAATTTTTTCATGATTTTTTATGATATTACTCAATTGAAAGCACGTTTCTTTTACCTTATTATACTCAAAATTAGCAAAAAAATTACTTGAAAAAGGACTGAAAAGTTCAATTATATTTACCTTGAACTCTGTGCGCAACCTTATTCTGCCACTGTCTGTCTAGCACTGCGTGACAAATTACCGACTGAATTGTCGGTAAATCAAGAAATAAAATTTGTTTTCTTTGTCTAATATATTGATATTGTTGTGTTCGCCATTATCCCGCGATCGTCATTATCCCACTCTCCCCTAGCTGGGGAGTCTCTTCAATTCTATATTTTAGAAACATCCCTGTCAATTAGCTGTTTGGCTAAGCGAGCACAGCTGCTAATTATAACCAACATGTCAAAAAGTAAATTATTTTGATAGAACGGATACGCAAAATAATTTACTTGACAGGGATGTTTTTAAAATATGGAATTGAAGAGACTCCTCAGCTACTCTTTTAAATCTATTCGGTACGATTAATTTTCAAATCTATCGTAGGACATCGCTGATGACTCGAGCGGAACGGAAATGTCCCATTCTTTCGATTTGTACAGAATGTCTTGAACAATACATTTTTTTGTTAATTATTACGCACGAATAATATTGCGTTAATTATTAATCTCAATTACCCGTTAGTCATTGTATTTTTTATGAGATTTTATGTCACGATTTTATATACACGAGAAATATGTCAGAATCCATTAATTGTTAATATTATTTATTGTTAAAATATAAAATTGTTATTACAATATGTTGTTGAATAAAATTCAACAAAATACAAAATCAGAGCTATTATAGCCCAGCTAGTTGATGTTTGCTGATAATTTATTAATATGATATAATCAAATGAAATAGATTCAAACGTTTCAACCATAAATGTCCTTTTCAATGAATAAATTAATCAATAACTAAACTAGCATATCAACGGTATAATTTTACGCAAAGAGATCTTCTATCCATTATATTGTCTGAATATGTAGTCTTCGTGATGTGTGTTCTTTGATTTATTAGGGTCCTATCTCATGATGTGTGGAGGTAAACCTCTTGCTTCTTTTGTGATAAAAACCTTGTAAACCTGTGTAATTTATCAGCCAATCAACTAGCTGGGCTATATAATAGCTCTGATTTTGTATTCTATTGAATATTATTAAAATATACTTGAATATGTGAACAAATCTTTTAATACTTACGTAACTTTAAATATCTCTCGCAATTGCCTCGTTCCAAGTGGATCTCTATCGGAAAAAAATTCTGGCATGTGAGTCCTGGAAGTGTAATATTCTTCAATGGTATTCTTAGCAGCCTCGATATGATAATAATTACTGTGCAAGAATAATACATATTCAATATCTAAAATTTTCGGAAGATGCGGTTGTTTCATGCACCAATCCTTTAAGATTTGTATATCGACATCTTTCAATTTAGGATTTTTCTTCTTTTCCTCATCGTAGGAAATCCTTTTAATCAGTGACATCGTAGATTACTTGTACAACCTTTTACTAATATAAAAAACACATATTTTAACACTTAGTAAATCATCTAAATTATCTAAAACGTTACCTCTCTTTTATACGTACAAACAAATGTTATGCACTAAACAAATTTAATGAAAAAATTGAAATTACTAGTACCACATAGTACACACGGTTTAATATTAAAGATGTAATAGTATCTTTAATTAATATTTAAGTCATGTGATAAAAATTAAGTTAGAATGTTATAATAAATATATGTGTTAAAATAATTGTGTTATAATAAAACAGAAAAATTACTTTTTAAATACACTCAAAGAAGAGAGAGAAGCTTGCTTGGCTGACAATCGACTACACAATTGGTTATTACTCACCAACTTTTCAAGGTACTACTACACGCAACTATATGGAGATTTTCACATTTATGAAGACGTAGTACAGATATAGCTTAACGTATGATTACATTCACTACGTACTATAATCACAAATTAAATTCTTGACAGCTTGACAGAAATTATAGGCTGATAACTCGTTATTATTGTACATCGAGACAAATATTTTTTTTAACTTCATTACTCTGTATATTTATGTTATATAATTGTACTATTATGTTTAAAGGTGCTTCTACATAACTTGCAAATCGCAAAACGTAGTTTGCAAACGCAGACGTAGAATGACGATCACCGCACGCAAAACACACTGCATGCAATGAAAAAACAAATGCAAATCTTCATTCTGCTTCTGCGTTTTGCGATTTGCAAATTATGTAAAAACATCTTTATAGATATAAAGTTGTGAACATGCTCCTCTTAGAAAAAACCGTTATATAATAATTTATATAATTATTATATTATATAACGGTTTTTTCTAAGAGGAGCACGCACACTTGGCGCCTTTTTATAAATTATTATACTCGCTTGTATGTGCGCGCCTTGAATAACTTCTTATTCCAAACCTATTCCAAACTATGAAAATATACAGTGCCCGCCAAAAATACCGGGCCGGCTGAATATCTCGGAAAGTATGGATTTTTGAGAAAAATGTTTTAGACAAAAATTGTAGGGTTTAAAGAGATCTATTAATGATTTTATCAGTTTGACCTTGGGTGGCGTCGCTAGACCAAGCCAAGTTTGTTAACCGCGCCAAGTTTTTTTATATTAAAATTTTTTTATTTTAATTAGATACTCTTATTTTCACGTATTTTTGTTTAAAAGTAGTTATATAACATTAATGTTTCAACGAAATGTATTTTCTGTTTATAATTGGCGTAATTTAACGATTTTACATATTTTTGAAAAAAATTATTATTATATATATTTTTTTTCATAGTTTGAAAATTTGGAATAGGAAGTCATTTTTTCTTCGAAGAGCGCACACACAAGCAAGTATAATAATTTATGTAACGATTTTTTCTTATTTTTACTTTATTTTTACTTTTTTTTGAAAAGGTAAATTTGTTATATCACGTATTTTTTAGTATACTAGACATAACAAGCGCGTGCTTCGCGCGCGCTATTGAGCTTTTAATATTATATATACAAATATGCATATAATATTTATTAATCGATTACATTTAACCTTCAATACATATAACAATCAAACGCGCGATCTCCGCAATGACAGCTGCTCACGAAGTAAGGACAGCGAGAAAATCAAATCGACACGAAGTTACGTACGCGATGCAATCAAGTTCCAAGCAATCATCCGCATCGCGGAAAAGGGGCAACAATGAATTCGACTATCGATTCAGCATCCCAATTTTATTATAGGAGGATATCAACGAGATAAACGCGATGAGATATCGTGATGAGGTATCGCGCGATGACTGCACTATCCGTATAGACAATCCGATGATCTACCAGAAAACCAATGAAGAATTGAATATCCTCCGTTGAGTGTCCTCGCCTGATTCCTTTGCTTATGGATCTTCTCGGTATCGTCTTTCATCCTTGTGACATAGTCAATAGGTGATACTACATAAAACCCAGATAGATAAAAAGATGTCTTTTAGATTTCTAAAAGACTTCTCGCCATATCTTGCGATATCTTGCATTTTTTACGAAAAAATATCTTTTAGGGCTCTAAAAGATGTCTTATGCAACAGTTTAAGATATCTTTCAGATATCTAAAGATATCTAAAGGCACAAAATATCAACGCCATAACCATTTTGTCCAGGATGATGTCCATATTTGCAGGTACTATTGAAAACATCAAACCAGTCATTGAATAGCTTTATAAATTTAGCTGTTGCAGCCCATTCTGGACAATTGTCCATAAATCCACAGGAACCACACCAGTCAATTGCGGCTGCGTTTGTTGCAGAGAAAAGTTGTGTTGCCAGTTTCACATTTTGGCGTTATGGTCCTTGAACGTGCAAATGAGTTTCTCACAATTTGTGTGCAATTTTTAAATCGCCGCTGTTGATTTTTAATAATCTTTTCAAGGTTATCGATGTTATAAAATGGTCATTTACGTACAATCCGGAATCAAGAAAATGATTGCGAAGTAATTTTAGCAGATAAGGAGGGTCCATGAAAACATATACCTTTATACATTCATCATATGGATGTTCGAAGTACGTCTTATCCTTCTCGTTTGCATCAATACTTAATTTTATCAATAATTTTTTATTCAATGGTCCCAAATCAGGTTATCACGAATACTGTATAGCCATTATTATGTAATTGAGTAAGTATATAATATTTCTTTTGTCATATCCTGATCAAAAGCGTAGAAAAAAAAATGGGCTGTTTCCATTTTTTAAATAAACCGCGAGCGATAACGACTTGGCATCTTTTATGAGGTCCAAGGACTCTCTCCTTTCTTTTTTCAATTTGAACTTGGTTTGACAAATAAATTTCGTTAAAGCAGAGAACCGTCGCTCTCTCCATTTCTGACATGTCTCGACTTTTTTCTTTCATTATTGCTAATACGTCTTTTAAGATGCCTTCGTCAATGTTGAAATCTGCTATCCATTTTCGAAGGGTTGACATTGCAGGTAAAGGAAATTGTTTTGTTTTTCTCAGATATCTATAAGCTTTTGGGCTTACGCTTTTTAACGAAATTACAGCCGCAATATCCTCCTTAGTCCAATGAATCTTCTTCTGCTTTGGATTTAAAAGTATTTTTATTTGTCCTGGCGTGAAAAACGGAGATAACTTGTCCTGCATTTCCTGTGTCAACTGCTTTTTGTGCAGTTTATCTTTCAAAGCCAGTCGATGTTTAAGGACTTTCGTTTCCAGACGTAAGGTTTTCGTTTTCAGACGTAAGGTTTTTGTTTTCAGAAGTAAAGCTGCATTTCTGTGTTGTAATTTTTGCATTTCCTGAGAGATATCTGCCTCAGCATAAAAGAAGAAATATATTATTATAAAAAATAAAAAATTAAAGTTAATAAAAAATTGAAGTATTAATTACATTTGTTGTAAAAGCAAATTAAACATTTAGGCAAACTTTTTTTTAACCATTTATGTAAATAATAAATAATTAAGAAACAGTTGAAATACAATAACAGAACGTACCAAAGTTAGGAACCACTGCAGTATTCAGTGCAGTTTGAGTCGCACAGCTCGATGCAGAGGTCGACACAGCACAATCCGTATCTGGATTAAATGGGCAACAGATTGCAACATCTGCTTCTAAAAATATATTTAATACATAAAAGAAGGCAAAGTACAAAACAAGTACTGTTGGTATATATTATATTATAAAAATTATCGCTTGAAATGCTTAATGTTATAATAATCACTTTAAATGTTAAAAATGGACTATATGTATATCCAAATCATTATCCATGGAAATTTGGTTGTTCTCTATGGCTGTCAGTAGAACTGCATCATGTCTGAGTCTTACTCGTACATTCCCAGATTATCCAATTAAATCTTTTAACCACGATTGATCTTCAAATTGTAAATGATGAAAATGTTCCGAATAGACATGAGCTAGACAAATCAATAATACACTTAATAAATCAATTTCAATTATATTTTATTAATTACAATATCGTGTGTTAACTACAAATAATCATACCAACGAATATACATACCGATTTTAGGATTAACATTTTCTTTGCACATAAGTTTCCACCTTTCGATCATTTCTGTTTTCTTCGGAAATGTAAAAAAATTAGATATATGATGTATATGAAATTTCATTATAAATAATAATAAATTATTTAGAACACATATAATACTAAAGACAATACCTATGAAAAATATTTTTCTTAATAGTTTCTTGTATACCTATATACTCTAAATTCTTTGGAGTGGAATCTCACTCTAGAATGAAAATTGAGCCAGTTTTGAAAAAAAATAGCTCAATTTTCAATCTTTAAAAATGAGATTCGATTTAAAAGTTTTAGAGAATACTTTATCAAATCCCATATATCAAAAATGGATAGACTATAAATACGTCCATCATTGCATTCATTATCGTCAATACATTTTCGTGCGTGTAATTTTCATATACTTGACAATATACAAAATTTTGAACACATATAGACATATGTAATATGAAAAATTGACGAGACGTTAACCCGACGTAAAAAATCCAAAAAAAATCGTATCACTTGGTTGGATAAGAACCAAAGTGATAAGTCGAGTCCATTTAAGCAATAAACTATCATGCGCGTGATAAGACAATCTGGTGGTTAAGAAAAAAAGAGACACGTTTGACAATATTTGTAATCATACGAATATTTCAATCTTTAACACTACTTAAAAAATTTCATCAGTTTCGAGATAAATGTTAAGCAAGGTGCCCTTGACTGACCTCTAAAATAACGGTTCTCAATGCAAGACTTGCGCGCTCGCATTCGTGGACTTGCTCGTCTACTGATCGATATGTCGTCATCTATCCTCGGCAAACTGCCTAGTGACGATATTACATCTACAACGCCCTCCTTCCTGGTCTCTGGATAACTCATCAGTTCATCATCACATGGTACGCCAAGAACGTAACAGACACGTGCTGCCAAATGTGAAATAGTATAGCGGTCTCCCAGTTCAAGAAAATTGCTCAAACACTAAACTCTTTTTCGTAAAATAATATTTCTAATCAAAGATAATCACGATCTATGAAATAAATGTTATTCGGTGTTATATTCTATCAGCAATAGTTTTTGATAAACGTTTAATAACAATAATAATAATAATAATGCAGCCAAAATAATTGAATTATGTTTTATATTACATATTTGTCTGTATAAATTTATATTACATATTTGTCTGTATAAATTTATTGGTTATTTTGTAATAACCAATCAGTTAATTTCCGCCTTGTCTTTGACAATGTCGTAAAGTTGAGCACCCTCGTGTACAAGAGTTAGAGCGCACGCGCGCGATAAACACACAATCAGACTTTGAAACCGACAACGGCTGGCGTAGCCTTTCTCAGTCACACACCAACCATCAGGTGGATTATAACAGGCGTTCGTGCAGTTTCCACGTACGAATTGGTCCTCATTTACAATTAGGTGAGTTCACGTATCGCCTCGTTTTTACGACGGAAAAAATTGTGTATCCATGGTACGTGCCCTTTTACTCGTACCTCCCTAGGTATTGATCGTTTCGTATTGCCTCAAGGAATATCTGAAATTTTGTGCTTAACCTATCTATAACGACCTTTGACCTTGACTGACATTTCGTCGTCACTATTGTCGTACGCGACTTATCCGCTTGCTATTCAATGACAAATATCAATGACAAATATCGCTTTATATTACCATCAAAATTCTTATATTCTCTGTCATGGCTTCAAAATTATTATACGCGCTTGCCACACGTATGACCTACTCCCACTATACATGAGTATGTAAGAATAATTATTAAATAACATCTCTTTTAAAAGAAATCTCTTTTTTTTTTACAATGCAAATGTCTCGATAAATGTAGTCGAGTCCGAGCAATAAATTGGAGCAGTTTTCCTTACAAGTTCATTATTCCAGTTCATTATGTCAACTTCAATGGTTGAACATACATATATATTATATTACTATAATATAATCGTATATTAACAAATATATAACATCTGTACTCCAATAGAGGCAATATAGAAATATTTTATTATAAAGTAAACTGAAAATAACAAAATTATCGAAAAAATATATACAGTGAAAGTAAAAAGTATTCATATAAGGAAATCTGTTATAAAAAAAAGTCTTATTTGTAGAAAATAAACATTAATTAGCAATTTTATACAAAAAATGAATATATTCGATTTTAACATAACAAACGAGTTTTGCATGTATTTCTGATTTTAGAAGCTAAATTTCTTTTTGAACAGCCAAACAATACAATTTTTAATTTTTGTTTATTTTTCAGATGATATATTTTTTATAATTAATACACATCTTTTTAGTATATATAATTTTAAGTAAATATACAGTTTAAATAACATACAGTCTATTTTATTCTTTATGAATAAATTGTTAATTACCCAACAAGAAATGATCGTCAATTAAACGTCGAATCGACGTCAAATTGGTGTTGAAATCATCATATCTATATCGATTTGATATCAATTCAATAAATCATTTGTCGGCGGATGATATTTACTTTTTAAAAATAAAATTTTTTTTTTAATATTTTCTCTGTACGAATACTTTTTGCACTCACTGTACATATTTCGATAAAAAAAAATGCGTTTAATATTTGTAATCTACACTTATAAAATTATTCTTATATACAGGTTATTCTTATACAGGGTGTAACTGAAATAACGCCCACTAATCATATAGTGCTATTCCTAATAAAAAACTGAGACGAAAAGTCCTCTACTATTTTGCAATTTTCGCAATATTTTTTTTAGTTACCCAATGAGCAAAATGTCTAAAATCGATATACCATGGTATAAGACAGCTTTAAGATATCTTTAAGAGTTCTTTAAGAAAAATCCTCAAAATATTTCACAAAGAACATGGAAAGATATCTCAAAATTGTTTTATACATCGATTTTATCCGTAAATATAATGAAAATCTTAAAATGAATTTTAAGATTTTCATTATATTTATTAAAAAAGCGCATAGTGTACATACATAAAAATAAATGTAACTTTTCCATTATGTAAATTAGAGAAATAACTGTGCCTTAAAGAATTATAATAAGATCGAATATTATATCATAATATTACATAATAATGTAATATTATGTCATTTTTATTAAAGAGTCGGAAGAATTTTTCCACGTGCAGTTGTGTACGTACAGCATCAAGTACAGTAATACACACTGCACAATGTATCATGATAGGTAATAAGGTATGCTCGTATTCCGTTACATGATCAATAATTTAAAGCGCTCTCAATCTCGTCAACCTCCTCTCAGAAAATTTGGAAGATTCTTTTATTTTCGGAAATTTACCATTGGCTCAACACTAATCTATTTAGTAATTTATTAAACGTACTAATAATTTAAATATAAAACATTAAATCACAGAGGAAATATCTATCTAATTTAATAGATAAAACATTAAATTAGATTAATTTATTAAAAAGCTTCAGCAAATGCTAAAAGGCAAAATAAAAATTGGTTATTACTTACGAACTTTTAATTAATGTAAGTAAAATTATTATTAGTTTATTAATATTAATTACGCGATCATTACATGGAGTAAAATGTTTGGTTGAATTAACTGGGGTGGAAAAATATGAACGATCCAGAATTCGACTTAAATCTACTAGAATTCTAGTTGAGATAACCAACATTCAAAATTTCTTTGATGATTAAATCTACTAGAATTCTAATAGATTTAACCAAAAATGTAATAGATTTAATTAGAATTCTAAATCCTTCATTTTTCACCAGAATTCCAGTTAATTCAGCCAAATATTTTTCCCTGCGTATATATATATATATATATATATATGTACATACATATAAAAGTTATCTATAAACAAATATCGTTTGTGCAATCCGATGCCTATATGCGTGAACATACAGACAGTTATTTTGACAGACGACGAAATAGTATACAAATTATTAATATACAAATTATAATTAATAGTATACAAATTATTAGTGAAACACATGTACGCACGCATATATGTTAGACAGTATGTCGTATGTATGTATATATAGAAGCAAATACTCAACCGGAAATAATTGATTGTCAGTGTATACTGCCACATGCAGGAAAATGGTTGAATAGTTTGTATTTTACAAGACTAGTAAAAATATTCTGGCTATTTTCGCTGAACTTATGACAAACTTTACTTGGCTAAAAGTAACCCTACTAAAAAAAATTACGTCACAAAGTTATATAACGAAACCATGTAATTTAGACAAATAAATCGACTAACGAATTTAAAAAATCAGTACGTGATTTTTTAAAATCATGTAATTTGAAAAATTATACATGATATTAGAAATAATTTCATCCATAATGTGATTGTATAGTTATCGAATTTTAAAAAATTAAATGATAAAAATAGGAGCAAAAAACATCATCATGTGACTTTTCAAATTATGTAATTTTAAAAATCACGTATTGATTTAGAACAATTCATTATGTGATTTACTTGTCTTAATTACATGATTTCGTTATGTAACTTTATGACATAATTTTTCCAGTAGAGAAAAAATATCGGGGATATAAGAAAGTACATTACAATTATGGTAATCCAGTCAAGTGACTATTACCTTACAGTGTAAAGTAAATTATACTATATTCTCAAGATTGTAAGCACAAACATCTCTCAAGACTTAATTTATACATTTGTATTTTTTTTTACTGTGCAGTAAAGTAAATTTTGATAATGCTAAAGTAAAAAAATACTCGTCGATAAAGTAAATTCTATTGAGATGTATGATAAATTTATAGAGTTACTTTTGTGAAATGTATAAAGTACCTTACGATATAGATCGCTTATTTACCAGAAAAGTAAAGTAAATTTTACATAAGTAGGGGCCTTATATGGAGTTCTGTCAATTTCATAAAATTTACTAGAATTTTAATGTATATATTACTTTACATTTTTTTCTGTGTATACATTCTATCAAAATCATTTATCGTTTTTTGTTTATTATAATTTTTTACGTAAGAATACTCATTTTTGCCATGTTATAATAATATAATTACTACTACAATTACATACAACAATTATAAAATGTAATAGCATCAAAAAATTTCTGAAAATCTCTAAAAAGAAGAAGATAAACTTATACATAAAATGCATCACAAAGACGTTTATATTTTGAATTTTTCTACATATAATGGTAAAAAATTAATACACATTTTCTCCAATTCTGACAGTTGTAAACATCATTTATTTCATATCAGTAACGTGTGAGCTATTTCGAGTTTCACTAGAAAGTAGTTTGATAATTCATTCACCTCGCACTTTTCTTCAATAATTCTGCATGGCGACAGCTTTCATAAAAATACAGTTGGTCTAAATATATCGTATCGTTATGCAGTCTGGCGAGTTACCAACTTCTGTGTCTACATCGTGCATTTGTTTCGCGCTGATGATGCAATTTATGTCCGCATATGTGTGCACCACTTAAAGAAAAACTCTTAAATCTTTCCTTTCACTTTCTGAAGTTTGTCATGATGCAGAATTCATAAATAGATATACATTACAAATCTATTTTATTATCTAATATTTATAGAATGGATTTTATTGTCGACCTCAAGAGTGAGAATTGACTTCCTGGCTAAGGAGATGTTAAATTCAAACGTTTTTCTTAGCGAAATGAGATGAGATAAAGAGCTAATAACATAAAGAGAGACTCACCATGAGATCCACAATTTACAGAGATGTATAACAAAGATACATATATTCGTTGAATCAGTTCAATAAAAATTACATTTAGTAAAAAGTTTAGAGCAATAAAACTGAGAGCTTTCTCAGCATAAAATTCGTGATAGCAGTCGAATACACTTTACTCTTTGTAATGTCGTATTTCTTCGTGTTTGTTTTAGCCTTAAATTTTCATCTTTAGTTCTGCCGCATGATATATTCTAAGTTTTTTGAAATTATCAAGAATACAGTAATATTCAACACAGCGCTTATATACTTACGCATATAAATAATGCATTATAAATAATCTCAACAGAGTATTGAAATTACTCTCCATGCACATATAATAAAATTAACTAAATTATTTACTTAAAATAGCATATTATATCAATATATATTTTTTACTGTTCATCGTTATTTGTTATTATTTTTTATTGACTCTCTTCTTTTCGGCGATAAACATTGTTAATTTACGATTTAAAAATTAGAATTTTGAAGATCGACGGTCTTTTTTTTAAATTAAGGTTTTAATCTCACAAAAGAAAGAGAAAATATTAAAGTATATATTATTATACAGATATTAAAGTATTATAAATACATATAGAGAGAAATTTTCCTATGTGTGGTTGCATTAAATTGATTAAATCCTTCAATTTTACAAATAAAAAATGTACAAAGGTATATATGTGTATACATATATTATTTTCGATCAATCTAATCACTTCCCGCCAAGATGAATATCTCCAGCATTCAACTGTAGAATTTCTTCAGAATAAAATCATGATTGATTAAAACTTACAGACAATATTAACCGATAATGAATGAAGCGATTTAATGCCGCGAAAGATCCGTCAAGACTAGTACCGGTGGTAGAATTTCGACACGACGGCGGAGTTGCGATGTTGATGTTTCAGCCATCTCAGATCGTATGAGAATTCAAGATTCAGGGTGAGCAGGGGTTTATCGAAATGCGCGCTCACGTCACGCGCGGAGGACATCTGCGCGTGCTGCCTAAGCCTAGCTGCATTGCGGCTAGCTCATCCTCTCCTTCCTTGCCAATACGTACGACGATATGGAATACATATAATGGCCTTCCGCCACCCTCAAATATTCTCGCTTGCTCTCGCAAGCCTACCTCTCTTCGTTTCCCTGTCCTTGTGATCACAGTACTGCACTGCAGCCAGTATCCTAACAAGGTACACCCACTCTATATCTGCGCCAGAATTGGCGGGGATGCATCGAGGATGACTCGCGGCAGTAGCCTCAGTCGCGGTCGTTAGGCCGCACGTGAATTCATTCGTTGAGTAACGCGACGCAACGGGCGAGATGTAGTCGAGAGACATTGAACCGCGGGACCTATCGTCCCTTATACCTCGGTGCACTGTGTCCACGATACGCGCTTTATCTTCTCGTTATCTTATTCCCGATTTATTGAATTTTCTTTTTGAGTTCTCTCTCTCTCTCTCTCTCCCCCTCCTATTCCCCTCTCCTCTCCCCCTTTCTTTTTTTCTCGTAACGGTCAATAATTATTAAAGATTGCCCGCCGTTCTTATCATTGTAGTTGCGTTTCTCGTTGATGGGGGTGGAAAATATCGACGAATGATATAAACGCGTTCATCAGTTGTGACGTATAATTACGGTGCCTATACGTCCTTTATTTTAGAAAGCTGTCCTTTAGATTTATTTGTTTGTTCAAAACTCAATTTTGTCTTTTATTTTCCAATATTGTCCTTTACTATCCTTTATTTTGACATTACGGAAAATTCTTTTTTAGCGTTTCAACGTCTATACTATATACCATAATATTATATTAATGAGCAAATTTTTACGGAAAATATTTTACAGTTTCATACATAAATATAATATGTTTTTGTTAATTATATTTCTTAATTTTTTAAATTAAATTTATTCAAACTAGCGTTGTTTTTATTTTTTATTATTTCGAACTTTTTATTATTTCAGATCGAGGGTTTGTTCCAATACAATCGAACCAGTTTCAAACTATCAGAAAGCTGCGTATTATCTTAATTTGATTTTAGTGTGCAATAAAATTTTATGATGCACAAGATTCTTGACAATCTGTTGTTCCTGACAAACTAGCTGGTTTGAAAAGATGTAGGAACAAAGCCCTAAAATTTTCAGATTTGTTTTATTTTCTTCAAGAAAATATGGTCACCGTACGTATAATTATTACGATAGCATCATAATCGCAACGATCATCTTTTATGATTCCATTGCAACGTGAATATGCATCGCGTTTATTATTATATGGCAACATACTTAACTAACACCCTGTATATTGTTATGCCTTACGTAGTCCGCTGACAATTATTTGCAATTGACTTAGGTTTATACTTCGACATAATATATAATGTATAACGTACCTACCTACGTGAATTTTGTTAAATTCCATATATGACCTACGAAACGTTGCACAATCATTCTACGTAATTTATTATTTGAATACCGATAAAGTCGACGAATAAGTATGTGTATTGATATTAAATACACATATACGGAGAGAAATTTTTTTTTAATTTACCCTGAAAATATGGTACAATACAATATTTCAAAGATTTTTATCATGCACTTCAATAAAATTAATCAAACTTATTTTATATTTTATTATAATTTTATATTAATGAATGAGAGAAATTTATATAAAATTCTTCAAAATACAATCGAACGATAAGCGTTGTCTCAGGACTATCATATTTTCAGGATAAATTCTAAGAAAATTATTCCGTGTAGGAATAATAATTTTTTATCAAAGCGTTGCATGCAGTTACATCAGTTTCGTAAATTGCATGCTGCGTTAACTTGCGTAAATATGATAACTTTAATGACTTATTTTGTATCAACAAATGATCACAAGCAGTGATAAAAAGTAGATGTGTAACAGATCATTATACAACACAAAATAAAATAAAATAACAGTCTTATATATAGCACTATATAAGATATAAGATTTGATAAAACTTTGTTCTCATATAAACTATATATATATTTTTTTTGTTCAATTGGAGATTGGTGCATTTTCTTTTAATAAAATTGTGATCCGGAACTCATTAAGACTATCCTTATTTAGAATTTCAACGCATTTCCAGATCGTCATGGTTTTAATGAATTAAATGAACCTTTACTTGCAAAAAATTTGTTTTCTCTTCGCGGAGAAAAATAGCGGAACGTGAGAACTCTGTTGCTTCAATGCGTAGTCTGATTCCGGTCTTACAGATCACCGAGTAATCAAATTCTTTTTGGTGAATTGATGATTTTGGGGAGTTAGCAATATCAAATGACCTATATAAGTAGATATATTTTATTTATTATATTTTTAGAAGGGTGGAGAAGGGGGTTACGATTGTTAACAATTCAAGTTAATTTTGTGTGGTTTATTTCAATTTTCGATTGATTAGGATGCAGTTTGCTCAAAATATATTACGAGGATTCATAATTTTTACTAATTGTAAAAGCTTAACTCGACACAATTATATAATTGAATAATGAAGTATTCTTCGCATTTTGCAGAAAATGGTTGCGGAAAAGTATAGCAAACTTGAACCCGAGCTGAAAGAAGAATTACGCACGATCGCCCAGCAGATCGTGACACCTGGTAGGGGTATCCTGGCCGCTGATGAATCGACTACAACGATTGGCAAACGTTTTCAAGATATCAACGTCGAAAATACTGAGGAAAATCGCAGGGCTTACCGACAACTACTTTTCACTACAGCGAAAGTACGTTTAGATAATGATTAATAAAGAACTTGCATAAAAATTAACTTGTATAAACATTTAATTTATATAGGGTGTCCCATTTTAATGCCTCCCCCCCCCAAATAACTTTTTTATTTTTGATCTTAGAAAAAAATGTTTCAGACAAGCTGTATGACTTTGAGGGGGACATAAGATGGTGTCATTAATTTGACCTTAAATAGTTGCTTGAAAGCCACGTGAAGGTTTCAATTTCTTAAACGAAACCCCCTACTTTTTATTGCACATACTTGTGCAATCATCTCGAGAGCTTTCCAAAACACCATAATGAAATATCTTTTCGTTAAGTACTTGTTAAGTTATAAGGCAAGATCGGGACATGATCCGGCCGGTCAAGGTAAGATAAAAGCACGATCCGGTCGGATCTAATGACACCATCTTATGTCCCCCGGTAAATATCGACAATAGGGGACCCAACTCGGAAGATCATTCAGGATCATGACCTTGATAACATACGTCAAGGTCAAGGTCATTTGAGCTGAGTCCCCCTGTTGTCGATATTAACCGCAATTTTTTCTGTAAATTGCATAATTTCGTTGCAGTATCGAAAATACATGCTGCGTATAATACATTTGATATTTTTTCTTTTCAGGATGTCATCGGACAGCATATTTCTGGAGTGATCCTCTTCCACGAGACTCTCTATCAAAAGGCCGATGACGGTACGCCGTTCGTCGAGTTGCTGAAGCAACGCAACATCATCCCCGGTATTAAAGTCGATAAGGGCGTTGTTCCGCTTTTCGGCACGAATAACGAATGCACGACTCAGGGTCTCGACGACCTCCAGACGCGTTGTATTCAGTACAAAAAGGATGGATGTCATTTCGCTAAGTGGCGATGTGTGTTGAAGATCACGAAAGATACCCCGAGCAAACTCGCCATCATAGAGAACGCCAACGTGTTGGCCCGTTATGCTTCAATCTGTCAAAGCGCCAGAATCGTACCCATCGTAGAGCCTGAAATTCTTCCTGATGGTGATCATGATCTCGCCCGTTGTCAAGAAGTCACAGAAGAGGTTCTTGCGGCCGTTTACAAGGTATCGCAAGCTTCCGTTGAAAAAAAGAAGATTGTGAATTTTGCCCTTTACCCGAATTTATTATCAGATAATTAATATACGCTCCAATATGTATTTATTGTTAGGCACTCTCAGATCACCACGTATACCTCGAAGGAACGCTGCTAAAGCCTAACATGGTGACGCCAGGTCAAAGCTATTCAACGAGAGCGACTCCTCAGGAAATCGGTGCTGCTACGGTGACAGCGCTGTTACGTACCGTGCCACCAGCAGTACCTGGCATCACTTTTCTCAGCGGTGGTCAATCTGAAGAAGAGGCATCAGTCAATCTTGATGCCATTAATAAATACCCGGCGAAGAAACCTTGGGCATTAACTTTCAGTTATGGACGTGCTCTTCAGGCTTCTGTACTTCGTGCTTGGCAAGGCAAGACCGACAAGGTCGCTGCCGGACAAGAGGAGTTGCTTAAGAGAGCTAAGGTATGCAAAAATATACTACGAAATTAATAGATATTTAATTTATTCTTATTGCATGTGTAAACTTGAATTTGCTCCATCTCTATTCTCATTTTATTCGTTTTTTATTTACCTTTTGCATTTATACATAATTATTTACCAATTGTCTACCTTTGACCTCTGTTTTATTTTCTTAAGTGATGATTTGCTATTTTAACATTTAAGTTAAGAATTATTTTTACACTTTTACCTTATTTGTTGTATATACTCACTAGCTTTTCTTTTAGAAAAATAGTTTTGTAATTTTGTAGTTGTCGTGTTAATAGTCGCACTCGAAGCTACGCAAAGCTCCATACTTACGTTTGCATGTCTATGTAATGTGCGCTTGTTTAGGCAAACACTGCAGCCTGTCAAGGCAAATACATCGCCGGCAGCATTTCTAGCAAAGCCGCTGATATCTCTCTCTACGTCAAAGCTCACGCCTACTAAAAAAAATTATATTTTCCGCACAGTCCGTTTCTCGTGGCAGTAAGTACATAATAAACGATATGTACGTACGTATGTGTGTGTGTGTGTATTGGTTTTTTCGTGATCAATTCTTATTTTTAACTTTAAATAATCGTCATAGTAAATCGTCTTTTGTTCTCTTTATAGTACAATACGAAAATATACTTACTCCTAAAAAAAATGGTACACTAAAAATTTCGGTGAATGGCCAGACTCTGGTATAGGAACTCTAGACCACAATAAATGTGTCCTTTTCTACCTGAGCTTTATCTCCACTTCTTGAATGCACAGTCTAGAGATACTATATGGCTGCGTTTAGCAGAACATTTATTTTGCAACTGTTGGAAGTTTTCTTTGCACTGATTAAATTATACTTTTAGATCTAGAAGAATGATCCTATCTCAGCAGACAATCATAAAACGGTTGCACAACAGTTAAGTTTGCTAAATGCAGCCCATGTCTATGACATAAGCACATGTATTCAAAAACTATTTAACTGAAATATCTATTCAAATTTCTCATTATTTAATATTAATTGATGCGATTGCTATTAATGTCAATTATTTTTACAGAATTATTATAGAATTCTTCCTAAAATTCTTTTTCTGTTTGGAAGAATGATTCCATTTGTTTATTTGACATTTTCACAATTTTCTACAAGCTTTCTCAAGAAAGACATATCAATTGAGTGTGTCAATTATTATCGCAAGTACGTTTTCTGTTTTTCAATAGGCTAACAGTGAGTCGGCACTTGGCAAATACGCGGGTGGCGTGGCTGGTGCTGCGGGAGACACGACACTTTTCGTCGCTAATCACGCGTATTAGGTTGATCCATAAAGATATTCGATGCACTATTAGAAATATAAAATTACGCAGTTATTCAAAACACCTCGCAGGATCATCGTCATCGTTCCTTCTTTTGAAGTCGCGAAAACAAAAAGGATTCCTTTAAAGATGAACGAAGCATCTGAAGTTTCCAAGAAGATTGATCGTTCTTTTCTTGTTTTAACATAAATATTCTTAATTTAGCAATTGTTTCTTACGAATCGTAGATTTTTAATTGAGTTTTAACAAACAAATTTATGTTAATTTGTATCAATCGAATTAAATATTTTTTATTGATCCCACATTATATGTAATTAAATTCGCGATTCACAATCAGATATAATCAATAATTCGTAAATTGCATGTCAAATAAAATACCGATTGAAATTTTACCGAAACATTCTACAAATTCCCTATTCAACAGACAATTTAATAGATGATTTTATAACCAACGTATAAAATATCGAATTTAGAATTATTTTATAGCCTGGCTTACTGATTTCTGATTTGTTATCGATATTCTTGTCGCTGTTCACTTAGCGACTAACTTAACGAAATTCAATTTCACTGGCATTAGATGATCGATTAAATGAAGATCGAGGCATTGAGAGAACTCGAACAAATTTTGCGACACTCGATATTATGATACGTATTATTATTATAATATTCTATAATAGTACGATACAAAAGTAGATATTGTATATCTGTACACATATTTAAAAATGTCAATATAATATTCTTCGTGCATAAAATAAAACGAGTGTAAAAGATATCTAAACTAAAATAATTATTAAATGTTATTTGTTAGCGATTGTATCGAATATTATGAAATCATGCTATATTGTGTGTGTTATCTATACTTATATATACATATATATATATATACTACGTATATCTTACATAGATACTTAATCTATTGAGAATTATCTTGTATACATCGATGTTATATCTAAATATTTTGGATTTATTGTTGTAATCTAGGTCACCAAATACAACTGTGGAGGACAAAAAAGATTGTGCATGACTTTTATTTTGAAACTTCCTCTGAGGATATTATTTTGAAAAATTTCCGACTGATTAATTAAGTCTATAAATACATTCAGGACCGGTTGTTCCACCTTTTGATAATATTCAATGCGTAGTCTGAAGATTGAAAGATTGAAATTTGACCAATCAAAACAATAGGAACTAAAATTCCTTTGTCCTCACTGATCAAATTTTAATCTTCAATCTTCAATCTCAATCTTCAATGCGTAGTCTGATTCCGGTCTAATGCGGGGTCTACAATAGAAGTCGTAGCAGTCGTAGGGTCTTAAGTCGTAGAAAATTGACCAATCACAGTTGATTATTCTTCTCATATTCGACTGTGATTGGTCAATTTTCTACGACTTGAGATCTTACGACCGCTACGACTTCTATTGTAGACCCCGCATGAGGCCGGAATCAGACTACGCATTGAAGATTGAGATTGAAGATTGAAGATTAAAATTTAACCAGTGAGGATAAAGAAATTTTAGCTCCTATTGTTTTAATTGGTCAAATTTCAATCTTTCAATCTTCAATCTCAATATTCAATGCGTAGTCTGATTCCGGCCTTAGTTTTTCGTAGATATTCGTAGTGAGATATAGAGTGGCGTTGTTTGAGGAGGATTTCTAGGTTTTTTAAAGAAACAACGTCGCTCTAGTCCCACTACAAATATCTATGAAAAACTAATAATTTCTAAGATCTTCCCTCAATCTATGTAGTTTTTTGTAAAACATTTCCGCCAGAGATAAAATGTGTATAATACGAGCTTAATGTTAATACTTTTAAGCGAAATATAATAAAAATCACGCCCATGTAAGTAAACATACATATAATTGCAGAGATGAATATTTCTGATCGACAGTTTGTGGATATAGCACGATTATACGAACCAAAGATTTATCATCTGCAGTCTTGAAAAGTGGATCTGTGTATCCTCGGAAAAGTGGATCTTGCTATGTAGTTTGGCTCCACTTTGTCAGGGGGCAGTAGTGCGCGGCAGCATTTTACGGTTACAGGTTTTGAGCCATCATATCCTCTCTCAGGTTTCTCTCTGGTCTGTGAATGATTTCCTAACCTCAATAGTCGTCAACTTTAACGATCAATATCTCTGTTCCGGGGTCCGATCGCCACGTTTTTCTACAGGATTCTTTCGTTTTGAGTGAAAACGCGCATAATTTCATCAAAAAGTGAGATAGAGCTATTCTAAATAATTACCAAAGTTAGAATTAGAGATTTTATATCTTGAAAAGCAGTGGGCGAGTTCAAGACGGCAAAGCGGCTAGGCGTGCTTACCGAGCGATTGAATATGATTGGTTGGATCTATAAGTAACAACCAATTATGTTCATTTGCTTGGCGAGCAGGTTAGCCGCTTTGTCAACTTGAACGCGCCCAGTGATTCCTTTTACATCGAGCACTTGATACGCGTATTAACTAGTAACTTTCTATTAAATTATTTTAATTTCAGCAATGTATTTAAAGAATGATGTACTAAATTGATAGAATATGCATCAAAATGATTAATTAAATACACATATCATGTATATATTTACAAGTTTCGCCGAAATTAAGATAATTCAATAGAAAGTTACTAAGTTAGCGGCTACGTTTATATATACCTATATACACCGTGCATTTAGGCCGCGGCTTATACAATAGATGTTCTTGTTTATCTTGTAGGTTAAACAAAGACACTTATCGTATAGGTCGCGGACTAAGCGCACGGTGTAAACGTAGCCAATATCCGTATCAAGTGCACGATATAAACTAGGCAAGTGAAGATGTCATGTCACTTAACCTGATCCGTTCTGAGGCAGATCTATGTTAATAAGGACGTATCATATATTTAATCCGCATCAATTTGATACGCATACTAACCGATTTAATGGTGTAAAAGGGGTCAGATATCCAACAGAAATTGATGTACTATGAACCGACTGGATGATCTGCCAGGGCTCATGAAAGGCAGAAAACCATCTTTCATTGGAATGAACGGTACATTATTCTAGTTTTCTTTAACAGTATTCTATTCTAATCTAACTTTTTCAAATTATACAGCTGTAGTTTTTAATAAAGCTGACTTAAGACAAATGTTTAAAAATCACTTGACGTTAAATATTTTTATTTTAACCTATCTTTAACTTGTTAAGTTACATAATAATCAATTTTAAGTATGTATCTCGTCACATCACTACTAAATTAATTGATTAATTTTTCTCTTGATCTCACACATTTCAAAATTTAATATTTTATATAAATTTATATTGACAAAATTTTATATTTTAGGGGCTCCGGAGACAGATGATCAGCAGCGAGTACGATTTCAGGTTGAATTAGAGTTTGTACAATGTCTTGCCAATCCAAATTACTTAAATTGTAAGTAAGAATGATCCTTGCATTTTTTAGTTTTAAAAGAAAAATTTGTTTTATTTCTAATAAATATATTTCTAGTTTTGGCACAGCGTGGCTACTTCAAAGACACGACATTTATTAATTACCTTAAATATCTATTGTACTGGAAAGAACCGGAATATGCAAAATATTTAAAGTATCCTATGTGCTTGTATTTCCTGGATTTATTACAGTATGAGCACTTTAGAAGAGAAGTTGTGAATTCTCAATGTACAAAATTTATCGACGATCAGCAGATTCTGCTATGGCAACATTACACTAGACGTCGAACAAGACTTCTACAAACAGCTGCTGAGCAAACGCAACATACTAATTCTCAAAACAATGGTATCGTTCAACCTAAGGTTCCCTAAAGTTGTAATTTTATATTCGTTCCATATATTAATCCTCTACATCTGATGTTTTTTCCAATGTAAATAGTGCTTCTATAGAAGGATTAATTAACAGTTGTTGCTTGACTGTGATAATTCACAACTTTCTCACATTTTTACATTGAATCATATTCCTTTCGTATATAAATATGAGTAAATTATTTATTAAAGAAATTATTAAAAGAATTTGCTTCAGTTCATTTTTTTCCTAATCAGTTTTATTACATTACAATTGTTATATATGTGTATATGTTAATATGCCTAATAATAGTATTACATCTTTGTATGCGCTATGAAAATGTATTCTTTAAACGATCAGTTGCATATCGAATCAGTTTAAATAAATTTCTCGGACTGGCATTTGTTAAATATCCACTGGCATGTTCGGATTCCCATCTGAGTGCTCCCTGGATGTCATGTCATTCCAACTTGTTTAACTTTCGATAAACAACAAGGATGGAGTGATATCTGATTAGCACTTGGGTGGAAATCTGAATGTAGCCCAAAGATTCATTTTGTGTGAGAAGTTTCATTTTGTGTGAATATGATTGGCTCAACGATTGTTGTTTCATAGAAGCGCTTTATGTTTATTAAATATTGTTTTATGAGTGAATAATTTGCGTAAGGATCTCGTAAGACTAAAGCGGATTAAAGATGTTCATTAAATACGATAATTTTAGTATAAATCATTTCATTTTGTAAATTATTCGGTATTTTTATTTTCCGTAAAATTCACCAAAATCCCATTGCCAGCATCTACCCAATTCTCTGAAAAGAGTTTCTGTCTTAAAATTTGTCTTTCTGTCAAATCCTCTTCCTTCACATCACTTTCGGTATTGATATCATCACTCTTGCAATTATTCTCGTCGATTATATTCTCCATATCCATCACTTGATCAGGTAAAATTTTATTCAGTGTCTCTGGTAAAATTAAAACCAATACACCGGAGACGAGGCATAACATTCCAACGATTAGTAACGGCATCGGAAGTGATACATGTCTCTAATAAAAAAAGTTATTTGCATTTCTAATGACTGTATGACTCTTGATTAGCCAATTCTTGATTCGTCGGAGAATAGTATAAATTGAAATATCTCGCACTTTAAAGAAACTGCAGATATAAATAGAAAATTTCTTAAACAAGAAAAATGGATACGTACTAATAAAAGTAAATGCAGTATGGTTAGGCTGCCGATTTCTGCGGACATCACACATAAACCTAAGCAGCGACCTCGTATCACTGTTGGGAATATTTCAACAGTATACAAATAGACAATAGAAAGGGTACTCGTGACAGTCACTTTGCCAAACAGTAACATTGTCGTCTTTGCGATATCTGAAATAAAAACATTAAAAACCATACATGTGTCACACACAAAACAAAAACATCTACAATATATATATATATTATATATATGCTCTAAAATTTAGTAAAATTTACTAAAATATTATGACTGTAAATGTGCTACAATAGAAAAAGTTATATCTCTTTTATGTACCGATCCATGGTGCAATGGCAGTGGTTAAAATAAAGAAAGCCGCAATTAAAATACAAACAATGCCATTGAGAAATTGATATGTGCATATTGGCAGTCGTCTACCGTATCTAGATAATACAAAATATACAAATGTATTCGTCGCCATTTCAAGAGCTGCACTCAGGGCGAACATGATGTGCCTGTTAATCGGAAAACTCGGTGCCAGATCATCAAGTATGTTGCACGCTATTGTAGACGTCCACCTTAAATAAAAAATCATAAAGTCATAATTTTAAAAATATTAAAAACTTTGTATTATTTTATTCGAAGAATAAAAATAAACGAAAATGCAAAGGAAAGAAATCATTTTTTTTTAATTTTACCATTGACAAATCATTATAGCACCGTATTTTCTTAATATCGATGATTCAATTGCATTTTTCAATGTTGAGCTTATCTTGTTTGCAGCTTGTTTTGTGACGTTACTACCCGTTTTCTCTTCATTTTTGCTCGTTTTATCTTTCTTTATTTTACACAAAATTACTTCCTCTGTGTTTTTCGGAGAAATCTTTTGATCGTATTTCGATGGTGTAATCATCTTTGACTCTCGATCGCACTTTGAATTCGAAGGCAAATGCTGCTTGTTAAAATTTTCCGCTGAACTTGGCGTCTCTCGGCATAATTCTACGTTGAAAAATTTGTTTTTCAAGTTGATCGAATTGGCTTCCAAGGTTTTTCCTAAAGTAAATTTTTTAATATTAAATATTCGATTTTATATACAGGGTGAGTAAAAAATCCCGGACCGGTGAAATATCTCGAAAACTTAGCATTTCCGAAAGAAATGTTTCCTACAAAAGTCGTATGGTTTTAAATGATCCTATACTATCTTACATATACGGTCTAAAAATAAAGATTCTTAATATTATTTAAATGATCTATTCACTGAGCTGATCAGTTTTGGGTGGCGTCGCCAAGGTCAGATCAAGGTTACATCGATTTTTTTTAAATAGCACACCCTATCTTTGATTCCAGAATCTAATAGCTGCTGTCATGAGCTTTTCAAAACACTACAACAAAGTTATTTTTCATAAAGTACTTTTCGAGTTATAAGGCTTGAAAGTTACAGTACCGTCGGCATTAGCATTACGCTTGACTCAACTATTAAATTTATGAAAAATTAATAAAAATGGAACGAAGGCCATAATCAAATACGGCTTAAATTCTTTGTATTTCTACTAAGAATATTGGAGAATTTTTTTTAAAATGCCGATCTTGACGAAATCAACTTTGTTTATTTCAATCAGATTTTTCGAGTAAAAACAAAAACTTTAAATTTTTTTCATATTTTTTTCTTAATAGAGAATTTCAATACGAACAATTTGATGTGGTTATTTTATGTTTTTCAATAATTTAAACAAAAGTTATGTTCAACTAAACGTTTACGAAATAAAATAAATTCAAAAGATTAAAAAATTTATATCTAGGAAACTAATGAAGATAAAAATCTAAAAAAATAATTGAATACATGTTTTAATAGGAGGAATATATTAAAAAATCGACAGAGGTCGGTGATGAAGGCCGTCAATTTAGCGTGGAATGCCCCATATATATACATATATATATATATATATATACAACATATACTATGTGTTTATTATTTGTACCTATAATTTTTTGTTCAGTTAGTTCCGACTTGTTTAACAGATTCGTAATTTCTTCTTGCTGATTTTCATCAGCCCTTGTTTCCTCAAATTCGATGCTGATGACACGCGACTTTCTCTTCGGTTTTATCGGCATTGAGTTACTTTTCACGCATGCTTCATGCATAAGAATATTCTTCGTTCGTAATCTAATGCAACAGCTGTTATATATTGCGATTCTTTCAAGCGCCATATCAGCTTCTGTTGATTTTTCTTTAGCCAGCAGCCATCTCGGCGATTCCGGTATAATCCTGTTACATACGATGTAATGTGAGAAGAAATTTTTTTATGTATTTATTTAATATCAAATCACATAAATGTAACATTTGAAAGATTTCAAAAATTTCGGACGATTTTAAAGTATCTTGAAGATTTTCTGTTTTTGTGTTAATTGTAAGTTGTTCTCCCCCCCATCCTCTTTACTTTTCCTTACCAAATATACAGCACAGTGATCGCAGTGGGTACGGAAACAGCCAATTGCAAAATTCGCCAATCAGGAATCACGTAGCTGAGTATTGCGAGCAGTACGAGACCTATCGACCAGAAAATCTGCATAATCAATGCGACGAGAGTGCGAGATCGCGCTGGAAATAATTCCAGGGAGAGAATATATGTGGAATTCTGCAAGCCCTGAACGAATACTCCTTGAAGACTACGTAACACCAGAAACGCAGGATAGCTCTAAAGTCGCAAATTTTACTCTCCTTTAACATTTCTAATTTTAGTTCTTATACATTACGACTAAGGATGCACCGGATATACGGAAAATATCCGGAAAGAATCTGATATTATCCAGTACTTTTTTATTATCCAGTCGGATAGCCGGACATCACTAGTATCCGACTGAATATTATATTCGACTATATACTACATCCGACTGTATCGGTAATACAATTACCAATTAAAATTTTATATTGAAAATTTGCGTCATTGATGCATAATTCTATTCTTTTCAGCTGAGTTTCTTTTACAGTTCATCTTTTCTCTTTTTCTTTTCACGTTGAAGAGATAAAAGGTCTGTTCTTTTTCGAAGAATTCTGACCTAGTACTGAACTAACATAGTGCAATGAGTTAGAGTGAAACAAACTATACCTGTTTCACTTTAACTTATTACATTAGTGTACACTGATTCAAAACTTGAGATGGAAATGAACAAGCCTAATGAAAATTATCAACGCTATTTTTCTCACCGCTTTCCTTTTTTTAGAATTTTGAGGAATTTGTACTAGATATCCGGAAAATATCCGGTGTCACATTCTTTTCAGATATCCGATATTTGGTATTTGATAATTTTACAATCTGGTGCATCCACAATTAGAACAAGTAAATTAGACAACTTATGAAATGTTTTTTTTGCTCGAGTATCAAACCCACATCTCGATTAAGATAATTCATGAATGAAAAGAATTAATAAAGAATTATCAATCGTAATTTTTTTCATTGCGAAAAATTGAATGCAATAATACTAAAACATATAATAATAATATGGCTCAATAAATTTAAAAAAACGTAATAAAGAAAAATGGCTCGCAGTCCTTTTCCTTTATTGCTTTCAATAATACTAAACCACTTTTATAAAAATATAGAATAATTAATGTAAATTTAATTTTTTCATCTTTCAAATAAATTTTGTCATTTTTCCAGAAATATAATGATTAAATTCTCAACTTATCGTATGCTATTTTTAATATCTTGATAAGTTTTTACCTGCACAATATAGAGTGCGACCGCCATTGTGCCTTGCATATAAAGACATATCGCTTGGACCGGGAGTCTACCAATACGATCAATTAAAAATCCGGTGATCCATGCACCCAGAAGCACTCCTATGTAATAAACAGTCGGTCCAAGAGAAGATAGATATCGTTTCTCGCATACTAAACCCCATTCAGTAACTACGCTGTTCTCCATAAACTCCGTCTCGAAGTGATATTCGCCGGAACAGGACGTAAACACTTCTGGCGATGCAAAGGTAAAATTGGCAAACATCGATGAATTTTCCATGAGTTGACAACCATAGCTTTTATTCGTTGAATCTTTCATCTAGGATATATACAAAAAAATTTATTTACGATATCAAATTATTGCATTCTAAAGGGTAAGAAACTATTCCTTAAATTTTTATATTTTTTTCTTAATAATTTATATTTAGATGTGAAACTAGTATAATAATCGAGAACAAAAATAAGTTCTAAATAGATTTAAAATTTTTACTACATAATATATTAAAGCCCAGTTCCACAACTCACGGTTAACTCTTAACCGAGGTTCAACTTGTTTCTCATCTCTTTTCAATTCTAAAATTGGAAAGAGACAATGAATAAGTTGAACCTCGATTAAGAGTTAACCGTGAATTGTGGAATTGGACCTAAGTGATTTTATAAGTTCCTAAGGTCAAATTTAAATGGCACTGAAATATAAACGTGTAATTTTTTAAATAATCTTTTGATCTATTTTTTTATGTTTATAATGTCCAACTTACATTAAACGTACTTACATATATATACATACTACTTGTATACAGGGTGTCCCATTTTAAATAATGCATTAAGATTTCTCGAAAACTATAGTAGATATGGAAAAATGTTTCATACAAAAATTGGTTCGGAGGGAAAGAAAGTACCATTGATTTGACCTTGGGCATCGCCAAGGCCAGGTCAAGGTCACATCGATTTTTTTTAAATGAAACCCCCTATTTTTCATTATATATTCTTATAGCTTACTTCGAGAGCGTTTCAAAACACTATAATAAAATATTTTTTCATTAAGTATTTTTCGAGTTATAAGGCTCGAAAGTTACAGTACAACCGGCATTAGCATTACGCAAGGTGTCCGATTGATGGCTAAAATCTCTTGAACGTTGTTCAGGATTATGTCCTGGATACAAACTGCAGAGAGCTATATTTAAATATTTGTTCTGCCAAATTCTTTGATTACGTGCAAAAACGCTTCGAATGAGCATAATTTCATCGAAATTGAAGGTGAGGGGCGCCTTCTTAAAAATTATTATGGTTTTAACCTGGGAAAAACTGCAAGTAAAACCAGTTATAACCAGTGTGATTTAATATAAAAAAAACCCGGATTTTTACCAGCCCTGACCTATATATATATTTCACTGAATTAAAATAACAGCTTTGATTTATATCACAGAATAAAAATTTTGTATTTCTTTCGAGCTCCTTTTACACTCTATCTTACCTGACAATAAAATTTTGGCGTGTAATTATGAAAAACCGGCAACGCGTGACTCATGGCGACGATGACATAGTTTATTCCGAGTAGCAACACTAACACCATTTGAAAGCAGCCCACTTTAGCTTCTTCCGCATTCATCGTGAGTAACAATCTCTCCACATCAACCCCTGATAACCGAACGACCGAAATTCTGCTTGTCAAAAGTGCGACATGCACCGCAGTTTAAAGTTTCTTATAATCACATTTATTTATTTCTTTACAAAGATTGGAATAAGCGATTTTAAAAGAAAAGCTAGCCCCCTCGTTTGTATTAAATATTCTGTTTGTGACATATTGGAGAAATTAAAGTGTTGTTCTAATACATAACATGCAAAGTTAATAATTTATATCAGAAAAATAATTTAAGAATTATTACTTAATTCATAAAAATTTGAGAGTAAATAGTTTAAGAAATTGTTCGTTTATATAAAACGGAGCGTCGAGCAGAATACGACACGAAGTTCAAACAAAGTGCCATGCACGAAGGTAAAGCGTGCACTGACAGAGAGAGGATCGGTTAGGAGCCATCTCTCTTGCAGAATGCGATGCGTGAAAGAGGAACCTGAATGGCGGTTGAATCAGAGGAGGACAACGTACGGTCTATTGTTCCAATACCTGACAATATGTGTGTATATCGACATGTAATATGTATATGAGAAGCAAACGATCTTCTGCCAATAACAATCAATATTTTACGACTGGCGTAATCATTGCTACTGGCGGATTCCTTTAATCGTCTCTAGCTTATTGTACTATTGTAAATTGTATTTAATGCAAAATATGCTCAAAATAGAAAGAGAGAGAGAGAGAGAGGGAGAGAGTGGGAGAAAGGAAGAGCAAGCAAGAAAGGAAAACGATAACGGATTACTGATTTTTCAATTTCCAAGCTGGAGTCAGATGGAAGACATGAGATGACGCGTTTGCGCTAATTGTAAATGATTGCACGGTGAATTTCTATTCGTTGATTTACGCGGTCAATTGAAATTGAAGACTCAACGTAAAAATGTTGTAAGCGCGCGCACAATATGTGCTAACAATACGTGCTAACAATATGAATTTCAGCATGAACCAATTTCTCAAATGATATTTGTTCCTATAGAATGTGTATGGAAAATATGCTTTAATTCCATAATGCAACGTGTGTAAATACTCAGAAAGGGAGAGAGAGAGAGAGAGAGAGAGAGGTAGATTGTTGCTCGAGTCAGATAATGTCCCAGCTGAGTCTATGAACTCCGTAAACGCTTCACCACCATTTATAATAGTACATACATGCGTAGCGTTCTGTCATAATAGAAAAACACCGATCAATATTAACTTTCATTATTTCGTCAAATTTATATTTACTGTTACGTCATAATTACCTACATATTAATGAATATCCTCCATACGATTACATAATGATCTTATTTCTATCTACAATATCCCTTCAGAGCAGAATAATTTTGATTCGATACATCTTTTTTAACAATCATTTATTTCAGAAGTAATTCCATAAAAAATAAAGCTTTCTTTATAAACGTATGTATATATATATATATATAAAGTCCAAGTATGTTTTTTATACTCTAATAGATGACCGAACATTGCAAATGCACGATTAAAATTACATTATGAAAAATTCTAGATTGTTATAAAAAGTGCAAACTTCCTCTTTATGGACGTTTAATGGCTACCTTTTACAATGGCTGTTTTAACAGTTAATTTGAAAGGTACGCCATACTAAACAATATTATTTTGATGCTAACAAGGCATAAGTCATTGCAGCACGACAATGATAATAACCAAGGTGTTTCCTTCGTTTCTGGAACTGTTTACGTATGCCGGACTCGTTACGTCCGGTCCTAGTCGCATCCTGTCTTTCATCGGGTGGCTTGTTGCCAAGACAGACCAGAATGATCGAATCCAAAGGAAATTCTACTTCTCTCTTTCTTCGCCATCATTACCGTTCAATTTTAGACATCACACGTCACAATTGGTATCGACATTCATTGGGCCGTGTATTTCGTCATTTACGGACAGCTCTTTATTTCATTCGAATGTTAATGAACCATATAATCGCTTATTACTTATTTATTTCTGTAGGCGTAAACATTTAACGCAGCGCGATCGTCGCTGTATTGATTGAAAAAATAAAAAACAATAACTAGAATAAGAATATTTTATAGTTATAAAGAGTTTTACTATCCATGATAGTAAATATATATAGGGTGTTTCTTCTAACTTGACCATCTAAAATATTTCCATTATTTTTAATGATACGAGAAAATACGAAAGGAGAAAGTTGTTCGATTCGAAGGAACACATATTATGACGAGCAAGGAAGGCTCTAGCCGAATAAGGGCCACTGTCACCAAGCTCAGTTAACTTAGTTGTAGTGAAGCAAACAAAATGACAAATGCGATTGATCAATTCCGATGGACTAACTGGCCAGTTAAGTTAACTGAGCTTGGTGACAATGGCCCTAAGGAGGGTCGAAATTCCCCCCAGCGGATTTGGCTGAAATTTGGCGCACTTTTTGTCACAAAGAAAACTTATAGCGTTTTTCACTGGCAGAACTGGTGCGCACTCAGTACACATTAAAGCTGTTGTACACTAAGCTAATCTGAATGTAAAAGTGATATATCTAAATTAATAAAATACCCAACGTATATTTTATCAAATACCACAATAAAATTTATTGAAGATTTCATGGTTTAATTCGTTTCTATATTTTTATTAAACATACATCTTTACGTCGATTTGTGTACAACGGCTTTAAAGTGCACTGAATGCGCTTTAAAGCCGTTGTCAAGTAAGGGCGACTGTTACCAACTCCGATTAACTTAATCGACCGATTAGTCCATTGGAATTGGCCAATCGCCATCTGTCGTCAAACAAAATGACAAATGCGATTGGTCAATTCCAATGGACTAATCAGCCGATTAAGTTAATCGGCGTTAGTAACAGTCGCCCTAAGAGTAAGAAATTGATCAATCACAGTCGAATATAAGAAGAATAATCGACTGTGATTGGTTAATTTCTTACTCTTATTTCTTAAACCAAACTTACTTCGCATATTGTAGACGAGCCTTAAGACGACGGTGCTGCATGGTGCTGTGAATGCACATTGCAAACATTAGGACCTCTCTACTTTTCTCTCTCGCACAGATGTTGGCTTCACCTCGATATACGGGCCAGCATAGGCAATTCTCCAGATAACAAAATGCACACACAATGGCTGCGTTCAGCAGACTCAACAGTTTTGCAACCGTTTTATGGCTACGTTTACACCGTGCGCTTAGTCCGCGACCTATACAATAGATGTCTTTGTTTAACTTCCAGGATAAACAAGGACATCTATTGTATAGGCCGCGGACTAAGCATACGGTGTAAACGTAGCCTATGATTGTCTGCTGAGATAGGACCATTCTTCTAGATCTAAAAGTATGATCCAATTAGCGCGAAGGAAACTTCCAACAGTTGCAAAACAAACGTTCTGCTGAACGCAGCCAATGAGTGCATTCAATACTACAACCGCTCACTGAGCGCTTGTATCTTATTGGCACATTCCGTTAGAACTAAAAATATAGACCAAACAAATACAAGAGCTCACTGAGCGCTCAGTGAGTGGTTGTACATAGTACTGAATGCACTCATTGACTACGTTTACACGGTTCGATTTACGTCGAAGTTATAACATCGATGTTATGAAATTGACCAATCACAGTCATCCCATTCTTCAGAAGAATAGCTATGATTGATTAGTTCCATAACATCGATGTTATAACTTCGGTGTAAATCGGACCGTGTAAACGTAGTCAGTGAGTTCACGGAACACGCATGCCGTGCAAATAATTCGCACGATGTGCGCTCACGACACTCGACAGATGTGTCATCATATGAGACTCATATCACTCGCACGCGTGCAACACTCATAAGTGCGAGCGATATGAGTCTCAAATGCATTTATTAAATGAGACTTATAATTTTATCGCTCGCATTATAATTTGATTTACAAATTAACAAAATATTATAAAAATTTCCAACCATTGCGCACTTTTGTTACATTTTTTCACGTACTTTTAAAATGCTCATTAAGATGAGGCAGATAAATCGGACAGTTTTGCTTATAAAAATTAACCTACAGTAAACTGCAAAATGCTTCAATTCAGAATTATAATATACATATTCAGAACTATAATATACATATTCTAAACAATTTAAAATACTTTGGCAGTTTATTGTAGATTTTTTGTTTAAAAAAATGATACGTAATGTTGTTCAAAATTATTTACAATTTTATTCGAAATTTAACACATATGTATACACGAACTTACTTTATTGTAAACTTTAATTGTAACTCGTACATTGTAGAAATTATAAATTGTTTCACCACATAATATTAAAGTACCTCATTATAAACTAAGCCGTTTAGGACATATGTTTATATGGACTTTTTTACTTGAAATAAACCAAAGAATCGCTCTGTTGAATATGGCAACATACTTAACTAACACTCTGTATATAGTTAACAGGGTGTTTCCAAATTAAATGGCAAAACTTCGGGAGCGTGTAGAGGAGTAAAAAACTAAGAAAAAAAGTCCTATAGACATATGCTCCTTTTTGCTTTGTTTCGCAGGAAATCACGAAAAAAGAAAAAAATATATTTAATTTATTATTTTAATTATTTTATTTATAAACTTTTTAATGAAGATTTTGTTCGAAATGTGCACCTCTTGCAGCAATACAAGCATTGCATCTGTCAAAC
>NW_017257621.1:451678-470912 GCF_001594055.1 Mycetomoellerius zeteki
TATATATATATATATATATATACATATATGCGTAATATACATATATTAATACACTATCTTTCATGGTTATCATTTAGTAATGAGGAAACTACGCTACTACTATTTCTGTTTAGCAGTTCTTCAATTATTTTGATAAATTTGTATCATTTATAAAAATTTTTTTATGTTAAACGCTTTTTTATATCTTTTCTTTTTTTAATTTTATTTAATGCAAATATTCTAATAATCACCGTAGTACTGAACAAAAAAAAGAAGAAACTGAAATGAATTCACTAGTTATCAGAATTAGACTGTTAATAGTAGACGTATCTTCCACATACACAAGTAGTTCGAAAGTGGTTTTCTCGAATACAAATATCTAAGATAGCCATGAGAACGACGAGGTTACGATGGGCAAAAAAATTTCGTAACACATCGCGTAATATACGGCACGAATGGATGATGCGCCAGTTAACGATCCGTGCCAGATTTCATCGGCGCTTACAATTCAGGCTAATTTCTCGTGCGTTTTCTAACAGCATGCAACTCTTAGAGATCTACCATGCATCATTTTCCCGCGTAAGAAGCAGGCCAATAGCACAGGGTTGATAATAATCGGAAGATTATAGATACGATTAGTCGTGAGAATACATCAACTCCGAATATTGCGCATTATCGTACGAATTCAAATGTTAATACTTTATTGAATAAATTAATTCAATATAGTATTAAAATATCCACAAAACTAATGAATTACTAATAAATCTACAAAACTTGTTCACATTTTAGTTTCTATCTCATATATATGTATATTCTATGTCATATATATATATATATATATATATATATATATAGGGGAGAGTGGTCTAAATCGGTGTTTCAAATAGGAGCTTTTTAATTTAAATAAATACGGTTAAGCAGATTTGCGTACTATTTATAATGTAAAGTCCTTATAAGACACCGAACATGTGATAGCAGTTTGACAGTTCTCTGTCATAACATTCATCAAATAGGGGCAAATATGTATTTTCAGCCATCGTGAAAAATTTTTTTAAAAAAGAAAATTCTTGTAAATCATTATTTAAAAGGTGTTAAAAATTTGAAAAGTAATTGATTTAAAATAATTAAAAAATATAGAATTCAAAAATATCAAGCATTTCGTGATCATTTTTGCGGTTTATTGTAAAATTTGTTCCAAAATTCGAAAGGACCCGTGTTCAAATCGGACAGTACAGTGAATAACTTATAGGCCTGATTGTAGTACTGGTGATCGGCTGACCAGATCTGATCCAAGCAATTAAATCAGTAAAATATCATGAATCATCAGACTCAGATTAGTTTAGTTTTATTGATTTCAATTCTAATAATATAAACAGTCAGTAATTTCTTTTTCTGAAAAAATTTTTATCTTTGACTGTCAAATTGCTCGTTTTTACTCAATACTGAGAAAAATACATTAAAATATTTTAAAATTCTATCTAAAAATCTATAAAAATAGAAGTTTTCAATCTGAACTAGGGGATGGTCCCTATGGAACCATCGGTTCCAAATCGAACCGGAAAAAGCGTTTTTACATTTTCCATTATAATTTAACACAGGTGAAAGATACATCAAAATAATCTGAAGCAAAAATGAAGGGAATTAAATGATCTTTCCAACGGCACCTTCGATTTTATGATCGGACTTTATTTACGCCTTATAGAGACCAAAAATAGGTCCGATTCGAGACAGAGAGCGAAAATAGGACCTATTCTATATTCATATATGTATATATATGTTATATATGTGTATAGTCTATATATATATATTCTATATAAATATTCATTCAACTTTGTGCGACATATGTTCTCCAAATCTTATTCTTCTCATTATAATTATATCAGATAATAAATTTTCAGATTTAGCTTAAAAAAAGTAATTAAATTTTGCTACGTTCTTGTTATTAATAAAACAAAAATAGTAACGCTTTTGTAAATAATCTTCAGATATAAAAACGAAAAAAAAAACTGCCAGTTGCCAATAATATATGATGCACATTTTGAGGTAATAGTATTTCCTAAGATTTCGCTAAATAATCTAGCTGTTAAAATTTCATCATGATTGCGCTGGATAATAATATTTGCTTAGATCCAGTGTGAAAACGCGTGATGTAGCGATAAACGCGCATGTTGGACATCACGACGCGAAGCGAGCTGAGGTTGCTGAAGCGTCCGATGACTGGCGTCCGACCTTATGGCGCGCGACGCGCGAAGCCGTCCGAGACTGGCCTGGATGCCTTTTTTCGTAATGTACCGTTATCGTAGAATAACTTAGGTTCTGCGATCTCGTAGTCGGTGTATATATCGATGACGCGTCGATTTCGCTTGGCCAGCTGGAGGAGTGGGTAGTTGTGTTTCAACTATACCTATGTTACGCTTCTCTTCTCTTCTCTTTTCGAGACACGACGCGTGTGGTGGTAAAAAGGCCGACTCTCGCAGAGATTGGCGCTTATTCGATTTTCCTCAGTTCTGTTCGATGAACGCAGCACGATAGATCGTTCCTCGCGCGAATGCCTCGCTCGTATGTAAATATCGCGACGTCGTTTTTCTGGATAAACGTCGATCGCCATCGAGCTATCACAGGACCGATCAGCTCCCTCATTACCGGAAGTCATTATTGCGCGTACCAAGAAGCGCAGTATGAGAACTCGAATAGTTTTATTAGGAATTTTGCTCATCTGCACGAGCGTGAGTACAAATTTTTGTAAATTCTTTTTGTTTTTTTCAGATTCGATTCGTCTTCGAATTTTCTTCTATTAGGTATCATTAATAGTATTTAGTAATGTGTTTAAATTACTATCCTGTTATCATTATACAATATTTACAGTCGATATGTAACGTATCTCATAAGTAGGTTTGATCAGTTGATTTGGATTTCGCGCGTATAATGGACTTACTTATTTAATCCAAGAATAGTCTGCACTGAGTGTTTTTATATCCCAGCATCCCTATTCTGTAACTCTTAACAACAATGTCGATAACGTTACAGTGTCGTTGCGCAGATATTTTATATGGTGAAAAAGCTGCGCAATGACACGTAACGATATCGGCATTGTCGTTAGAAGTTACAGAATAGGATTAGAGAAAAAGATAAATTGTAAAATATTGTTATTTAATATGGATGTTACTTTATATATTTTCTTTCTTTTTTAATAACTGTTCTTGTCAAGTCTTTAAATATGAAATTCTATCGAAAACCCGCAATAAATTAAGAACTATTATATTAATTAAAAGTTCTATTTTTAAGAAATACTATCAGCTACTGTGAGTATTTATTCCATTTAATATTGATTTGGTTTCTACTTGTATTTTTTTCCAAAATTGTGATTAAATCCATATCTATAATATTCTCAAAATAAATTTAAAAACAACCAATATGCAATATTGTTGTTAATAATAATATGTAATTCATTTCGATTAATGGAATAAAGTAACAAGAAACACTCTTTTACTTTGCGTACCAGCGATAACGCTACACTCTCAATCGCCCTTGATATTCTCTACTTTTTGTTAATAATAATAATTTTAATTCGAGTGTAAAAGTACCTCGCGTAATCATTTACTTAAATAAAATCAGACAACTACTCTCGAGTAAATTTACTTCTTCCTTTTTTTCAAAGCATTTTAATTGTTCTTTGACAACTTTGACGACTTTCGAAAATCATTTTGTAATTCACAGATTCAGTATGCAGATAGTAGATCAAAGAAAACGACGCAGCTGTCATTGCAGAGCAAGGAAACCAACGTGGTAAATTTTATGCGGCTACTAGTGATGAGATTGGTCTTTGGGGTAGCTTCGGCGATGGGGTTAGGTGAAAATCTCTCAGGTGTACTCGGCGGAATTTTCGTGCCGCCCGGAGCTGAAGAGTACAATGAGGACTACGGAGATGATGATTTAATTGTACCTGATATTTTCTAAAGTAAATATTTTTCACAGTCCGATTGCGCATCTTCGACGGTGTTTAACAGTTAACGACTGCGTTTTGGGAATTATGTCGAAATAAAGGACATGCTTTTAAATGATTATTTCAACAAAATTGTTTTAAATATTACATGAGAAATTATAATATTTCTTTACTAACTCTGTCTCTGAAGTAACAAAATTCAGAAAATATTAACTTTAATGTATTTATTATGAAAAATTGTTTTATTTCCTGATTCTACTCGTATTTTATTGCTATAATATTTATATGTATATTGACATTATTGACTGATAAATTTTATATGTAAGTAAAAATTGAAAAGACAACATATGTACAAACAAATGTAATACACACACACGCGCGCGCGTTTATTTTCGTTTTCTGTTTTATTTCGTATTAAGTGAATGTAACTATCAATTCCATTGGTTCTGATCCAGTGAAATTAGCATCTGCTATAATTAATTTCAAGTCGCGATTAAAGTCTTTATATAAATGATAAATTGATTTGTTATCTTTCGAAAGTGTTGTAAAATCAGTCTCAGATATTTTGATAAAATTACGATTATTGTTTTAGTTCAATTTGTTGTTTGTTAAAATGGTTTGGGGTGCGGAACTGGATTTATACCATCTTTCGAAATAATCGGCTCAAATATTTAACAAACATAAATGAAGTGATGGTTGCCATAATTATTGTAAAAGCTGTAATTATGAAAAACATTCATTTTATTTACCGATAAATGAGATGGAAAACGTTCATTATTATTAATAGAAAAGTATTATTATTTATTAGAGAATAATTTTAGTTTAAATTTGCACACATAAATCGTCAGATAAAGAAAACAAAGCCATTTTGTGACACAGAATTGCGCCTTATGCAATTATTTCAGTCGCCCAATAGCTAATTCAAATTTATACATATATGTATATACATATATGTACAGTGTGTATCTGAAATAACGCCCACTAATCATATATAGTATTATTCCTAATAAAAGCTGACTCGAAAAGTCTTGTATCATTTTGCAATTTTCGCAATATTTTTTTTAGTTACCCAATGAGCAAAATGTTTAAAATCGACGTATAAGACAACTTTAAGATATCTTAAGAGTTCTTTAAGAAACATCTTCAAAATACTATATTTCACAAAGAACACTGAAAGATATCTTAAAATTGTTTCATACATCGATTTTATCCGTTTATTTGGCAATCTTTAGAAATTAATATCTCGTTCAACTCAATTTAGTCCGCTCTATCTACATAAAAGCGCTTGGCAAAAAATTGCGGGACACCCTATATAATAATAATTTGATATAAGACATATTTGATATCGTTAATTTTTCGATAAAAACTTATAAGTTTTTAAAAAAATCGAAAAATTAATGTTAATTATTACAATGTTACATAGTTTCAATATTTTGTCTATGTAATTAATTGCGTAATAAATTTAAATTAGAGGAACCTGGGGCATAATGAAACCACGGGGTATAATGGGATACATTCGATAATTTTTTACAGAGATGTTACTATATAATGAAATGTCAATATATAGTTACTGTTAGATGTATCTTATTATATATGTTATCAGTTGTCACATTATTTTTACCTGAAAGTTGCTAAAAATTGTTTAATGCGTTCGCTGTGGTGTCCGCGACTGACAATGAGTTACAATTTCTTACAAGGGAAGTTTTACAACTGTCCGGAACCGATTTGATTCTCCATGAAATATGTTAAACACGAAAATCTAAGAGACAGTAGGCAGTAGAAATGAGGTTAGCGCCAGTCTTTACGTGTTTACGTGTTCCTAGAATTATATAAATGCAAATATTGTAATCACACACGAAATTTTAATTTTTATTCATGTTTAGTAAAAGCAGTATACCTATATACGTATCAAATACTCAGATAGCAAAGCATATCTCAGCAAAATCACACAAATCTGTGATTGCTTATGATGCTGGAAACTTGCCATAGATTTGTCTTCAACGATTTCAAATATACCGACATTGTAGCAACATGCAGGCAACAATGTGTATATGTATTGCCAGCAGTTTAATAGCAAGATAGGTGCATCAATGTTATCTTGTGTTATCGGCAATATAACAGCATTGTATGATGATGCATATTATTATGGCAACATGGCAGTAATACAAATTTTGATGATGACGATTTTAAAGTTGTCGGTAAACTGTTGGCAAATTGTTACTCAAAATTATCGTGGAGGCATCAAGTTGCCAACAAATGAGGACTCAGTTGCTGCAATTCTGCTAGCAACATATGCTTAGCAAGCAATATCCTAGCAACAAGACAAACAGGTTGCTATCTGGGTATAGGATTATTAATAAGGAATTAATAATTAAAAGGATAATAATGTGTTTCTACTTATATTACGTGTTCTAAGTCACTTTTAAGCAATGTTCAATATTATTATAATTTTTGGAAAATAAATAAGTTTTATGTGGTATCCTATTATACCCCGCATAAACGGCATAATGAGGTTAATGCACGCTTTCGTCCTGTTAACCTATTCTTTTGCAGTAAAACTTAGGTTTTTCTTGTAGTAAATACTCCAAAGAATATTTTAGTATATAACAAAGTTGGTTTATTTATTTTTAACATATTTAAAACTTGATCAAGCCTTATACCATTATTTTTCTCTTTACAAGATTAAGTACTGACAATAAAAGTTTTTCTTAATTAATTTTCGTATTATTTTATACAATTGTATCAATATTCGATATGTATTATAAATAAAATTAGTTAATCTACAATACTGCTCATTATAAATTCAAACTAACGAATTAAAACTATAACTCTGTATACATAAAATAGAAAAGTATGAAAGACATCTTAGGTTACTGATTTGAATTAAAAGGTAAAAAATTTGTATTTATTACATTTTAGATAATTATAAAATCTTATTTATATGATTAAATGTCATCATTATTGGAAAAATCAGTATCAATTTCTTCAAGATCTTGATAACAACCGTTCTTTTTTCTTATAAGGTCTCCCCAGAGGACATTAGACTTGCACGTAGGGCAAATACCCTCGATCGGCAAGATCATATCATCTTTACAAAATTCTTTTGCTAAACAGATTAAGTGAACCATCAAAAGGCACTTTGGTTTTACACAAGTGATAGAATCTTTTTCTATCATACTCGAGCCGCAAAGAGAACAAAATATTAATGATTTTTTCATTGGCAATTGTGATTCTTGTGATAGAATATTATCTTCATTTGTTCTTTGTGTTTGTTTAACTTTACAACTAGTGACTTTGCCACAGCATATGGGCATGTGTAATGGTGGAGATATGTATTCGTAATAATTTTTTGAAAATTGAGAGTCCAACCATCGTATAGTTAAAGGTAGACGACGCCAAGGCCCAATTTTTAACATCTCAGAGAGGACTATCAATCGAAAATCAAGCATCTTCTGCGATGACTTCTTCCTAGGAACGTGTTTTAGTCGCCTACTTATATCTGGATGTTGCCAAGCCCATTCGAACTAAAACAATGAAAGTAATGTTTATGATATTAAAATAAATTTATTCAAAAACTTTCACAATTTGTTTTTCTTAAAAAAATATATAAATTTGCTCAAAACTTACTCTAAGTGCAGAAGTGCTGTTGGGAAATCCGTGAACAATCAAGATCATGTTCCTGAATATGATAATTTTATAGGAAATTAGAATATGCATATAAAATATCTATTTCATTGATTTATTTATATCATCTATATAACTATATACAGGATGTCTCTGTATACAATGCCAAAAGTACTATAGGCTTCAGAAAACAAGTCGAAAATGTCTAATAAACATATATCTGATTCCAAACAGTTTCAGAATTAAAGGACATTGGAAATAAGAAAACATGAATTGTAGTAAAAGTTTAATGTTTGTTATTTTGTTGTTCTGAATCCTGAATCTTTTTCTGATAGACTAGATTTTCGTTCCCAAAATGTAAACAAATACACATTCCTCCATGATCACTATCCTCATTGAATTAGAAGAGGCCAGGTTGCTCCTATTAAATGGCCAGTAAGAAGTCTCAACCTCACACCACTGGATTTTTTTCTTTGGGGACGAATGAAAGATCTAGTCTACCAGATTGAGATTCAGAATGCAGAACACTTATAGCAACTGACACTTAACACTGTCGATGTCATCCATGAAGCTCTAAATATTTGTCAAGTCCGAAACAATTTATTAATTCGTACTAAACAGAGTAGAAAGTGTGTCAAAGTCGGAGGAATTTTTGAACATTTTTTGTAAAACATTAGATAGAATAACAAACATTAAACAATATTCACTACAATTCATGTTTCCTTACATTCATATCCCATAACTCCGAAACTGTTCGGAATCAGATACATGTTTATTAGACATTTTTGACTTGTTTTCATACGCTGAAGCCGCTGTAGCAGTTTTGGCAACTGTATGCAGAGACACCCTGTGTGTTTGTATGTAAAAGAAGGGATAGAATTCTTAATTACCATGGTCCTCTGTTACTAGTTTTCCATGCTCCACCATGCTTCTTACCAGCATTATGTTGCTTAATCCTACGTCTTGGGTCTACAGTGTAACCTACATAAGTTCTTCCCTTATACTTCGGATTCGTACAATATAATAAATATACTCCAAAAAAATGTTCTATCACTTCAAACTCTTCTTCCATCATTGAGCATTTTAAATTTTTGTACGTGGAATCGTATCGGTAATTATGGAGATCTCATCGATTTTAATGAAATTAGACTCATTGGACACGTTTTTGTACGAAATGAAGGAATCTGGCACAAAAAAGTGTCGCTCTGTCCCGCGAACCGAGATATTTAGCTTTAAAGTTGACGACTACGGCCCAGTTCCACAATTCACGGTTAACTCTTAATCGTGGTTCAACTTGTTTCTCATCTTTTTCCAATTCTAGAATTGGAAAGAGACAATGAATAAGTTGAACCTCGGTTAAGAGTTAACCGTGAGTTGTGAAACTGGGCCTACGTAGGTTAGAAAATCTGTCATACCGACTATATGTAGTGCTACAAGTATTGTTGGATTCACACTGCATCCGATTTTCGTCGCACGACGCTAGCACGAAATTTAAAATCAAATTAAAAAATGAATTAGGGCGGTATTCATAGTCTGTTCTTATTTCAAGATTGTCGTAAGTAATGTTTTAAGAAGCTAATATGGCCCTCTGATTGGTTTGTGACTTCTTAAGACTGTACTTAAGACGATCTTGAATATAAGATCTGACTATGAATACCGGTCTTAGTTACTCGTGCAATGTTTCTATCAAACCCAAGCATTACTATCTATAGGTGCGTTTAGGGAGACGCTATTAGCGCTATTCTGTCATTCTATCCTTGTTTTACGTCTAACAAACAACGAAGATAGAATGACAGAAGTAGCGCTAATAGCGTCTCCCTGAACGCACCATATAGGCTGCGTTCAGCAGACTCAACAGTTTTGCAACCGTTTTATGATTATCTGCTGAGATAGGACCATTCTTCTAGATCTAAAAGTATGATCCAATTAGCGCGAAGGAAACTTCCAACAGTTGCAAAACAAACGTTCTGCTGAACGCAGCCATACACTCCATTGTCCACATATAGGTTATGATTTATTTGGAATACAACTATGATTATAATCATTTAATGATTATAATACACACATGCATCTACATATATATTTTTGTAATTTCTAAAATCGTATAATCTGCGATAAGTAATTGAGTTTTTAGACAATGTTATCTGTGGATGATGCGCTTTCTATCTGTTTCTGTCTGTAATTTTTACTAGGAGTGAAACATAACGATCAAGGACATAAAGAAGAGATGAAAAAAGAGTGCGAGCGGGTGGGGATTGACAACGAGAGAGGGCGGAAAGTGCAATGGTTATACGCTTCGTCAGCTATCCTGCTTAGGCCGGAATCAGACTACGCATTGAAGATTGAAATTTGACCAATAAGGACAAAGAAATTTTAGCTCCTTTCGTTTCGATTGGTCAAATCTGAATTTTTCAATCTTCAACCTCAATCTTCAACGCGTAGTCTGATTCCGGCCTTAGACTGTTTGGAGCAGTCAGTGTGCGTTGTGACTTCGCCATGTGCTTTTCGCGATTTTTATAGGTATTCTATGTGATTATAATTTGTATCGGAATCCTTTGCCATATATTCTTGTGTAATGATAATCAAGATAAAAATATTATTCAAAGTTATTTTATCTAACGCATTTAAGTAGTTCCGATAATGTTAGCGGGAGCACTTCCGTTATCATTATGATCTCGCATGTTTCATAACGCCAAGAACTCAAATACGTGCGCTCTTAGTAAGTTTTTAAAAAATTTGGGATTATAAAACTCTCATTTAAATTAATGGAGAATCTTGATAATTATCATAAATATATACTAAAGTAATATTCACGTTTTGATTCGTGCAATTTCATTTGAAGATAATATACATATATCTATTGACTATTCAATTGAACACAACTTACAAAATCCATTTTTAATTTCCAGAGATTATTTAGGAATTTAGAAACATATTCTCTTTTTGCTTTCCTACTGATAATATACATACAAACTACTAATATTCATTTTTTTGTACTCATACGCTCTCTTTTTTAACCTTGTTTTTTTTTATATCAAAAATTTGATGAAACTTTTGAAATATTTGATTAATTTTGTAAATATGTAATTATAAGCTTAAATTTATACTGCTAAACATATCTTTATAATTTTTTCAACTTATATACAATGTTAATTTTTCGATAGCTAACCTGTAGCTACTATTGATATACAATATTATTAAATATTCTAAACTTATTAATAATTAATTTACCTTAAAGAGTAAATAAAATATAAAGAGTTAAAATTATTACATTTAAAATTATTATAATTTATATTACTTTGTGATAAAAAAAATTATAAATGTTCATAACAAGAGTTATTTCGTCAATACGTGTGCGATGGATTTTCAGAGTTCATCGACCTTTCAGATCATTTTTCCTCTTAAAATCAATGTATCTTTTAAAAAATATGTTTGATATAGTAATTCTCTTTTTGTTATCAATTTGTGCAAAAAACGCAATTTAAAGCTGTAACTTGAAAATACAAGTTATAGTTTAAATAGTTATTATTTTTGTTAAATTAAAAGTCATTTTAAATTAATCGAATCATAAAAAATAACAATAGAAATGGGATTTTGTATAATATACAAGACCGTTTATTATACAGGCATATTTATTTCAAATTATCCTTATTATGATTAAAACGTTCACAAATTTATCTTTCAACAAAACTTTCCAATACAGAAAAATAGAAAATAAGATAGATAGATGTATAGTTGCCAAAGAAGAAGTAGAAGATTATATATCGGTAGATGTAGAATGGGAGTAAAATTAAAAGAATATGATCAGTCTCTCGAGTTCTCCAGAGTGCTGCCGCTGTTGCTGTTGTTCGGCTCATGAACTCTCTCGATGTCTTTGTGTACTTCTTGACATATGACATTGTGTTCCGCGGATCCATGATTCTCGTCACATCGCTGCCTATCGTTTTCGGTCTCTTCGGTCGAATGCTGCCGTGCTTGTACCGCTCGTTGCAACAGCTGCGGACTTCGAGCTCTAGATGCTGATTTATCCTTCGATTTCGCGCGCGCCTTGCGTTTTGGTTCTCGGTGAAATGATTTCTTTGCTAAAATATAGATTAATAATTATACATTACAAATTGTTTTTAAATATGTGATGGCATGAAAAAAGATATACATTTAGTAATAACGATTATTACTTTGTCAAACAAATTTGATACATGTATATACAGGATGTCCCATTTTAATTCTTAATTTAGTACACTTTCTATTTTATTTTCTAATGTGATTTATGTGATTAAAATTACCTCGAAAAACGCGCTTTTGGCTCACGTCGCTATCGCATTCACTTTCATCAGAGAAGTCGGACTCGAGCTCTCGCTTAGATACTCTTGAACGTTTCGTTTTGCGATTGAATAGTACAGGCGAATCGTCCCTTCTATACAAGAAATCCTGTCCGGATGAATGATCGAACTTCTCATCGTCTTCGTATATGCATTTTCGTTGTCGTCGCTATCATCATAAATATTAAAATTATATTTTGTATGTTTTATTTAATCAAATAACAATAATTTTTATTCACGATGTAGAGTATAAGAAAAGAATTGTAACAATTATTTTCATTGTTGTGTGTGTTTTATCATAAAATAATATATCATTTATTATACGTCATAAAATAATACCATCTATTATATATCATTTATAACGCTCTTTTGGCTTTCATGGGTATTGTCTTCAAAGATACTAGAAGATTTGCGAGTTATCGTCGTGTTCTCAACAATGTATCAACTCCTCGTCCTGATGAAATGAATGGCAAGGTTCACGAAACTTTGGCATTAGCAATGGATGAGAACACGGCGATAACCCGCAAACCTTCTGATATATCATTATATGAATACCTTGATCCTTAGGAGATATAAGAACAAAGATAGTAGAATAAACATAAATATATCTAGATTAGAAATCCTCTAATCAGAGTTTGGTCATGAGATAGCAACTTACGATTCGTCCGACATTTTTTATTAAATCACATTACAGTCAGAGCGAGATGCACATATCTTTTTCTTTCTCGCACTACTACAAAACAAGATAAACATATCTTTTCTCACTCGCATGATTTTGATGAAAAATGTCAGAACCATTGTTGTGACTAGATTCTGTGATTAGAGGAGGTCTCTAATTTAAATATAATATATAAAATTGAATGTATTATTAAAGTACTTTAAATTATTCGAATAACAATAACTAATTGATGCACCTTTCGATTCTGGGCTGCATTGGGTCGTCTATATGGCGAACGTCGAGATTTCCTTCTTACTTCAGTATTACGATGTCTACTATTTCGTTGCCGAGTAGTTTTTTTCCTATATTCATAGTTATTAAATAGAATCACAGTAATTTCAATTTCTTCGTCTTTTTCTCGAGCCAGTATTTTATAATCATGTTAAACTTTTTATATAATAGTCTATCATCCATCCATAACAGATTGTAGATATTATTTATTATAATGAATTTTAATAGGTTGTAGACCTTATTTATAAAATTAGAACATACGTGTAATATATAAAAGTTACACTACCCCCCCCCCCCCCACGACACGGATTTTAGACCACGAATGGAACCAAGTGATTCTTATAAATTTTTTGCTACTGAAAACGAATCCGTAAATAAAAATGTCACATGACGTTTTTGAGTATTTCAGCTCAAAAAAACTCAAAAATGCCATTTTTGGCACTTTTAGTATTATTTTTCTCAAAAACCTGACGAAATAGAGCAATTTTATTTACGGATTCGTAGCGACCAAAACTCTATAAAAATCACTTGGTCCTTTTCATGGTCTAGAAAAAAAATTTTAATTTGTCTGAGAGTATTATCATCTTTGAAATGAGAAACTTTAAATTAGTCGAAAAAGGACACAGGTCGCGCGTGTAGAAAAATTTCGGCGTACTTGCGCTCTTGTACTCGAGAGGATTCAATGTCGCTAATCGATGCTTGTACATCGGGTTTTGATTTTTTTTGTTCATTTATCTGGTTGTTAGCTGATTCCTTATTAGCAGGTGGTTCCTTACTAGGGACAGAATTGGGATTCAAAGTAGCCAGTGCTTTATAACGACCACTCCTATGTCGTAAAAGTCCAGCATTTACTGCATGCTTTAAAGCTCGATGTACCTATCGAGTATATATATATATATATATAATAAATAAAATTGGAGAAAAGGACAAAATAAAATTTTAAAAAGATTATAAACTTTTTATCTGAAGTTTAATTTCTTAAAATAAATTCATATTGTAAAAATTTAAACAAACACAAAAACTATATTTTCATTTCTAGAAAATTGGAATTCTGAGAAGCGTTTCACACACGCAAATTACTATGATAAATAAACACAAAAATTGTTAAAAAAAATATTCAAAATAATATCTGTTAAGCGCACACTTAATAACTTTTAAAATAAACACTTTTATATGTCACCTGCAGTGTCAGATTTTTTGACGATACGTTGCTATGTCGGATAAGACTGAGAACTTCGCGAGCTGATGAACCTCTGGTGTCACCAAGATTTGCTACTGCATCTAGCACGCGAGCCATAAGTCGCGGATTCGACGGTCGAACCATTTTCGCGATTCACAATTTACTTGACTGCTGCTTGATTATTCTTGTAAATTTCTAATCATTAAATTTCAAATTATCCTATTATTATCCTATTATTATAATAATTCTTTTTTCCTATATAAATCCTGTTGGGTCCATATTGCGAATCGCAGGACTAACTCGAATTTTTTGATGTTACTTTAAATTTTCTGAGATTCATATCTACGTGCCACACCTATATGCATTATTACCTGATGAACTCTCGGAGTAAAAAAATATCCAATCGCTTTTCTCAATGTGACAAACGGTTTTGATAAACCCGTCGTAAATGCGGGCCGTCTTTAAAAGTACCACGAATTTCGTTGAGGCATGTCGTTATTGCGTCGAAGTTGTCACTGAGACATCCGTTGTCTCTAAATGATATTCTTCGTCTGTTTGATGACGCTTCTTTTTTCTTTTACTCAAAGGCGTATTCAGATTCCCTAGTGTTTCTGTAATTATAGAAACACGATTCCCACCCGGGTATCATGTCATCCTATATTTAATGTTCGGTAAACAACAAGAACAGAGTGATACCTGCGTGGCACTTGGATAGGAATCTGATCATAGCCTAAGCTATTATACATATATGTATACCGAATTCGGTGAATACTGGATAGAATGATTACGGACGCCTCCGATTTACAAAACCGATTCAATTAATTCGATGGCTCGCTGGATATAATATTTAGGTACTTTTTAAAAATAAAGTTTCTTTAAAAAAATATTTTGTCTGTGTACGAATACTTTTTGCACTCACTGTATGTAACATGAATCATTATCGGCATATGCGTTAGTGTCAGGAATTTTCGCGATATCATGATCTTGAATTACAAATTAAAAGTACGCTTGTTACCTTTGTACTATACTTTCTCATACGTATATTTGTTATGCATCATGTGACTTATCTACTCTGTTGAAAGACAAGAACATTTTATGTACACATGACTCGCCGCAATCGAATTTTAGCTCTAGACTAATTTGTAAATTGCGACGATTCCGCACAAAATACTTTATCACTGTCAAAACTCTTCATTATTGTCGAGATCTTTTATTATTGCTAAAATTGCACAAAATTAAATAAAATTATTTATTCGCCATGTGAATTACCATATCTGGAATAAATCAATTTAATAAAGAATATATAATGTTTTATTTGAAACATCTAACTTTGACCGTTTGTGGCGTTCTTTATTGTATTAGATCTTAAAAACTCTTGAATTTGTATGAAACATTTTTCTTTAAAATATTTTGTTTCCGAGATAAAAGTTTGTAACGCTTTATTTTAAACATCCCTATACTTTCAGAGAACAATATACATAGTCTCTTTTACATTATATTTAAAAATATGTTCTTATTCTAATAACTATTTTTATACAAATTGAGTAAATTTAATTTAATATATCTTTCTCAATTAAAAAAAAAAAATAAGAAGTTTTTTATATAAAATTTATTTTCGGTAAATTCCATATAGTAGGAATATCATAAAAAAATTTAAACTTAATCTAGTTTCTTATGACCCACGCATGAATTACAACTTTAGTAATACATAACAAGTTTACATATGCCCTTAGATAAATGTGTTCAAAATCGCAATATAATCCAAAACATGTTATGATAGTAGATAGCAACAGTGTGAAGGAAAAATATATATATATAAAAGTTATATACAATAAATACATATATAACTTTATATATATATATATAGAGGTCTCTCTAATATATATAGCATCTAATTTATATATATATATAAAAAGGATAATTATGCTTTTTCTTTGCACAAAAATATATTTCACAGAATGTTCATCTTCAAGTGTGTTTGGAAGTATTTGCCGTCTCCTTTAGTCGCTTGTTTATTAATTTCCTTGTGACGTTCTCGACTTACTATCTCTTCTAAGACTTCTCCATCACCTTTAATTAATCTTTACAAAAACACAGAAATTAATTCTAATACTGAATTCGATTGGACACACTAGAATTAAAGTCGTTGTATACTTATATAATCTAAGTATAAAAATGAAATGCAAATATGTTGAATTATAAAATACATATTTTACTTAACAGCATAATAAAATATGTTGATTTCATGATATAATTAGTTTTTAATTAAACATACATCTTTACATCAATTTGTATACGACGGCTTTAACTACATCAGCGCGTACTGAGTGCATCCAATCGAATTCATTATAATACATATACAAATGAATGCGGGGTCTACAATAGAAGTCGTAACAATCGTAGAGTCTTAAGTCGTAGAAAATTGATCAATCACATCGAATATGAGAAGAATAATTAACTGTGATTGGTCAATTTTCTACGACTTAAGACCCTACGACTGCTACGACTTCTATTGTAGACCCCGCAGAATGTAGAAGCAAGACAAGTATTCACAATTATTATATACATAAATTTTATTATCTGTATTCAATTGTTTTGTCTCATATTTACCTATGTCTTCCAGTCTCTTCATCATATACTCTGCGCATGATGCTCTGCCTTTTTTCCCATTCCTCTTTTGTCATGGGTGCCATGGCTTTGCCTCTTTCTATTACATTCGAAACAATTTCCTTCATTTTTTCCCTTCTATCTTGAACTTCTTTATTTCCTTTAGACTTCTTCTTACTGTGTCCTTTTTTTTTGGATGTAGATTTTTTAAACTTCTTTTTCAATTTCTTCTTCATCCGTTTTTTCTTCTTCCGTTTCTTTAAAGCTTTCTTCAATTTCTTAGCTTTCTTTCTAGCCTTTTTTTGCTTTTTTTCATCCTCTGAGCTATCAATAGTGGTGCCACTATTACTGCTGTTAGTATCACTACTACTACTGCTACTACTGCTGCTGTTACTGCTGCTGGAACTGCTGCAGCTACTGTCGCTACTACTGCTACTGATACTAGAAGAACTAGAAGTAGATGAAAATCTTTTCCTCTTTAATTTCTTGTGACTTAGCTGAGTTATATTCTGTATATTTTCTACTTTTTTCTTCTCTTTTTGTTTTACGTGTTCAACTATTTCTGTGTCATCTTTTATTGAATCAGATTTTTCTATCTTAGAAATAGATCTTGGTCGATTCATTTGCTCTTTTGAACTACTCTCTCGTGATAGCTGACTAGCTGTATTGTAGCTAGTATTTCTATAATTTGGTATCCTGGATCTGTTATGATTAAACGTTCTTTCAAAAGATCTGCTATATCTACTATAACGATAATTGTTATATGCATCTCTTCTATTTCTGTTATAATAATTATAGTGTCTATAAGGTCTTGAATAGCCGCAATCTCTTTGATTATTCAAAAAGTTACTGTGCCTCCGATTGTAAAATCTATAATCATTACTATATTTTCCACTTTTTCTTTGCAATTCTCTGGTTTCATACTTTCTAGTTTTATGTTTTATATCATCTCTATTCTTCTTTGCTTTATACGTATTTTTCTCCGAGTTTGAAATATCAGAAGAACTAGAACTATTGGAACTACTTCTACGTTTTGACTTCTTCCTTTTATCCTTACTGCATACATTTCGTCTCTTTCTCTTCTTCTCAGAATCATTGGAAGAAGAAACCGAACGTCTCTTTAACTTTTCTACCTTTGCTTTGTCAAATGACTCTGTCTCCATAACAGGTCTCTCCAAATTATTCATCATAACGATAATCTATCAAAAACAAACTTTATTTAAAGGTAATCCAAAATCACATAGAATCAAATCCATTAAAATAAATGATTTGCATAATTAAATCTATTTTGCATGGTCGAATATATGATTGCTCCATTTCTTGTATAAATATTAAGTCTGTTATTCTCGAAAAATATGTTCATTTCAGCAAAATATATGTATACGTAATCATCCATAGGTCACGGAAGACTTGGCTTTCTAAGCAAATTTCGATATTTACCTATTACAAATACGTTACGAAAACCTAACCTTCTCCACCATGTTTGTCAATCATTACGTTTTGTCACGTAAAACTATAGTGCCAAGAGAGCAAATAATCTATCTTTTTCCCATTTATTGATATTTATCAAAACATTGACAATTTATTAAAATGCGCTAAATAATTACCTGTTCATCACTTTCTAACCATTTCTTCTATTCAATCTCCATCATTTTATGTCGATGAAAATTTGGAGCAGCGCGCAAGACCGGCAAAACGGTTCTCTTCATAGGGAATCATAGGTCGCGTTCAACAGACTCAACTGTTGGGCTGCGTTCAGAAATTATGATACGTTTCTACTGAGCGCGTCAGGGTGCCGTCCCATGACGCGTATTGCTGGATTCACACTGCATCTGATTTTCGACGCATCCAATCAGAAAACAGAATTCCGATAATACGAAGCAAAATTCATCGACACTGCGATGCGACTAATATAGAACCAGCTTAACGTCTAAAGTTGGTAACATCGAATTTTGATACGTTAAACCGATTGAAGACCGTTTACACGACTTTCGTAAAACGATTTAGTAATGCCAAATCTGTTTCAGAAGAAGTTTGGATTTACCCCGGAACTACAATAGGTGTTTTAAGCCTTAAGTCGTAAGAAATTGATCAATCATAGTCGAATTCGAGGAGAATAATCGACTATGAGTCCATTTCTTATGGCTTAAGACTTAAAACTGTTTTAGATCCGGGGTTACTAAAACGGTTTTAATAACATCTGTATTATGCGTCGTCTACAATGGCAGTATCAGTAATGGATGAGGCTGTAAGAGTAAGAAATTGATCAATCACAGTCAATTATTCTTCTTACATTCAACTGTAATTGGTCAATTTGTTACTCTTACAGTCTCGTCCATTACTGATACTGCCATTGTAGACGACGCATTAAGAGACGTTTACAGGACATCTAACACCGGTTTTAACTAAAACGGTTTTTATTAAAACGGCTTTACCAGTGCGTGTAAACATAGTCTATGGCTGCGTTCAGCAGAACGTTTGTTTGCAACTGTTGGAAGTTTCCTTCGCGCTAATTGGATCATACTTTTAGATCTAGAAGAATGGTCCTATCTCAGCAGACAATCATAAAACGGTTGCAAAACTGGCTGCGTTCAGCAGACTCAACAGTTTTGCAACCGTTTTATGATTGGCTG
>NW_017257621.1:470943-514812 GCF_001594055.1 Mycetomoellerius zeteki
CCAACAGTTGCAAAACAACCGTTCTGCTGAACGCAGCCACTGTTGAGTCTGCTGAACGCAGCCTATATTTTGCTAAACTTTGGTTAATCAAATGTCACTAGAGATTAACTCTTTAAGGCCGGTATTCATAGTCAGTTCTTATATTCAAGACCGTCTTAAGTTCAATCTTGAGATGTCACGAACCAATCAGAGGGCTGTATTAGCATCTTAATGCGGGATCTACAATAGAAATTGTAGCGGTCGTAGGATCTTAAGTCGTAGAAAATTGACCAATCACAGTTGATTATTCTTCTCATATTCGACTGTGATTGGTCAATTTTCTACGATCTGAGACCCTACGACCGCTACGACTTCTATTGTAGACCCCGCATAAGACGGTCTTGAAATAAGATCTGACTATGAATACCGGCCTAAATTGCGTAGAAACGAGCCATATAGGTCAATGAGAGAACAACCGCTTTAGCCGATTGGTCGATTCCTGACATATCCGTTCGTGAACGAGCGTATTCCATGCCCATCTAGCAATCTCGGTTAAACCTATGGTCGTAAAACGGACGTTGGACGTGCGTTTTCTTTCGGCTCTCTACTCTCCATTTCGACGTTCGTGCTTTGTTCTCGTTCTCCTCGCGACGATTGCGCGACGACCGGATGGTGGTATTTCCTGCGCCACGGACTGGCCTAAAGTGTCCTAGAGCGAGGATTTAAGGAATCCGAGACGTGTTTCTCGCGGCAGATCGGAGTACAGAGTTAGTGTGGCCAAGCGCCGTCCGTCGTGGAGGACACGAGTCCGCCGAGTCTCGTCACACTCGGCGACTTGAGAGAAATCGTCAGCATTGCGGGTGACGCCGGCTGCCTTGGAGCCTCGTTAGAATCTTGAGTCTCCGCTGAGGCCCCGCGCAGGCCTCGCAGTACCGCGCGACCAAGGTAAGAATGCCTCGCCGACGTCCCGTACTCAAACAGGACGCGGTTACGATAACGGTGCCGACCTGTGCTAGCCCCCCCCCATTCCCTCCACCCCCGCAAACCGAACGCCATCCCGAAAAAAAACTCACGCTTGCACACTCGCACATTCACGCCCCGCGTGTTCCTCACGCCGCAGCCTCTCGATTGCAGTAATCGTGGACTGTCGTGGACGTCGTCTTTCGTTTCATCGCGCGTGACTCTGTGCCGTATAATCTAAAGGAAGGGTTGAAACGACTCCCTTCATCCGGACTATTCCAAAAATACCTTTTTTTGATAGGTACCGCGTGTGATACGGAGATAACACGTGATCTGCGCTGGCATAAAAAAGCGAGGTATTGTACATTGTTTCTAGAAAGAAAAAGAAGACTTTTTTTTCAAAAAGTCTTTCTTACTACTTTAGGTATGTTCTTTATATAGGTGCTTTCTGGCAAGAAACAGGTGACATAATGTAACAGTGATTCAGTAGTTATTTTCCATTTAAACTAAAACAGATAATTCTCATTTGTGATGTCAGTTGAATGCATGTTGCTTTTTATTCTGACATGTGAGACTCAATTAAGTTTTTATCTACAATCTGTACAAGCTCGTGTGTTTTACTGAGTTGTTAATTCACATTAAAATTAAGACCACAAATCTGTGTTGTTATGCGATAACTTTATTGAATAAGTAAACAATGACGTCATTATCTGAATATAAAATATGTAACTTTAGATCACAGTCATTTGTGTGAAAATGAAAAGCAACTATTATATCCTCATTGTTTACCAATGTCAAGTATAAAATGACCACTGTTACGCTGGCTGTATTCAGCAAAGAGAACCAATGAGCATTCAGTTTAATATGATAAGTTCTTGCTTTAATCCTTCATTGAATCTAAATGTAGTAACTAATCATATTAAAGAATCACTGAGCACTTTTTCTGCTGAATAGACCCACTATGTCTCTTGCTTGAATGTACCATTTAATTAAACTTCTTGCACCATTTATCTTTTCTCTTTTCAACATGAAGAAAAAAAGAAGAAAGATAAACTGTGTCTATACTTTATCTAAAGAACATCCTGAAGATATCCTTAGGATGTAGAACATTTTCTAGAGATATCTTTAGGACATCCTTTGAAGATCTATGCTGAATGAGATGCAAGAAGTTCAGTTGCAAAAGAACAGACCTCTTTGTAGTGCCTTTTATCTCCTCGTGAACGAAAATGAATGTACAACTTGGACTAAAAAAAAGTCTTGATAAGATACACGATGTTAGATGGATCTAATGTACGCTATATAGGATCTGTTTAATGTAGAACTGGAAGTCGCTCCAGCTTTGATTATTAATTGAGCAATATTACTGCAATCGATACTGTGGATCCCTTGACGTTTTATAACACGTGCGCACAGTATAAGTTTTTTAAAGACTTTATCACAGAATTAACGCTCTTAAACGTCATCGGAATCATCGCAATGGCAAAGTTTAATTCTGGAAAAAAAGAAAGCCTTAAGGTGTAATTGTTTGGAAAATAGTCTTTTTTTTTTTAGAAAATAACACGAGCTTGCACTAATAGATGTTACTTATTATAATGAATTTTAATAACTAATTAATTGAATTATATTTTGCCAAAAATAATCATTAATATGATGCTGCTAGGATATGCCATTATTAAAGTTTCCTTCATATTTTCGTTATTCTTCAATTCGCCTCTCCCCTCTGGTCCCTTCCCATTTTCTTTCTCTCCCTTTAGGCCCAAAAAATATTCTTTCAGGTTGAAAGTTCGTTCGTTATAGTTTCGCTAGTGCAGTACAAAAAATACGGTTCGTGATTTATCGGTACTTTCTTAGTTTGTGTTGTGTTCAAGTTGAAAAGTTTAAAACGACACTCTAAAAAGTTCCGCGCGAAAAAAGTCCGAGTAAAAACAGTACGGTATTCGTATATGTGACCCGCAAGCAAAGTTCGGTTTCAGTAATAAAGTATAAAAAAAAAGTTTTGAATAAAAAAAGAGAAAAAAAAGTCAAAAGTTGTGATATAAAGAAAGTATGTTCGACATGATATGGATCGCGCGCGTTGTGCCATCAAGAGCGAATACTTCACAGACTCTGATTGATCCAGGTAAGCTCTGTGATGCTACTGATGCAGATTATTCACTGCTACATTCGGTCGGTACGCCTAAAAGAAAAAAAAAAGTTAACTTACCAAGTAAGAGGGAGATTGGAATGGGTTACACTTAAAAATCTTAATCAAAACATTCCCGTTCCCGTCCGTTTAAAATTGCCCGCCGCTTTCTAACGAGTCTCATTGATTTACAGGCTGAAATACTGTTCGACATGTCCGACTCTGGTACAGACAGTACTTCAACGGAGGGATATGATGAAGGTAATCGACTTGCTTCGGTCGGAGATGAGGTAACATCGTCACGCTATTCGCATCACTCTTCCGGATCGGAGCGACGAAAGTCCGCTGCGAGCTCCATCTTCTCCGGGGAAAAATCTCCCCGATCGCCGTTATCAGGCGGCGAATCCAAGTCGCCACGGTCTCCCCCATTATCACCGAAATCGCAGCGATCCGGGATAATGTCTCCTAGTGAGGAAGGTTCCCCAAGATCGATTCGTAGTTTATCAAAATCTCCACCGCCCATGTCACCGCCACAGTCACCCGAATCGCCAACATATCGCCCTCCCGCATCGCCGACATATCAACCGAACGACTCGCCAAAGTCTTACCATTCAGGAAACAACTCTCTTGACTCACCCCGATCGGACCGGAGTCTGTCTCGATCGCCCATACGGGACAACGGGTCGTGTCTCTCCCCCTCGAACGATTCTAAATCTATGCGCTTTGAAGATGCCGAGTCGAAGGCGTCTGACCTCGAAACAGATATGCAAAGATCTGTCGACAACTCATTAAAATCATACTCGTACAAGAACAGCGAGTCCAGACAAAGTTCACCAAAATCGCCTAGATCTGGTCCAAGTTCCGTGAAATCTTTAATATCAGCGAGGAGTTCACCGAAATCGTTCAAATCCGGTCCGGCGTCTCCTATAGATGATCACGAATCGGACAAACCCTCACCGGCGCATTCAGGCCCTCGGTCTCCCGAAGAGGAGAAAAATGGGTCCTATAACGAATTGGACGGCGAACAAATCTCGGATGGGGACATTGAGGACGAACCAGAGCCCATGTCTAAATCTAAACCTACACCTATGACCCATAGCGAGGATTTATCGGACGTATCGGATCTTGAGAGCATAGACGGTCCTGAAGACTCCACTGATCAAAACACAGAAGTAGACAAGATTCAAGAACAAACTGATAAACAAGAAATTACTAATGACGATGAAAATACAAAAAAAGAAGACAAAATTGCACCAGTTGGCTTGACAGAAGAAAGTGAGCAACTAGACTTTGAAGCCGATGGTCAATGGAAAGACGAACGTGACGAAGGTAAATACATAAATTTCAAATTTCAAATCCAATTTTTATACATTGAATGAAAAATTGTACTGAGTTAAATTACTAAGCATTATAATAAGATCATTCCATAAATGTTTCATTAAACGTATGTATAAAGTTGCATTTACTATAAATATGATAACATTATAGGTGAAGCTGAGGCCCCTACAAAAGAAATTAAAGATAATACAGAGAAGGATAGCAAAGATAAAGATAAAGATAAGAACAAGGACAAAGATAAGGCGAAATCAAAAGAATCTGGCGAAATAAACGATAAGGAAGAAGGAGAAGAGGGAGAAAAAGAGGAGTCTGAGTTGGAGGAGGGAGAGCTTAGCGATGGAGATGACGCACGACCCGAAGAGACTGAACCCAGACCAGTATGTCGCTTTTATAGTCGGGGCCAATGTACATGGGGCGTTAGTTGTAGATTTTTACATCCAGGTGTGACAGATAAAGGTAATTACACTATGTTCGATATGGTGAGGCCTATGGCATATCCGCCACATGCCACCGCGCCACACGAATATAGATCCCACATCGACAGACCGAGTATGCGATCGTCGATACCCGGTTATGGTGCTCCTACACACGCACCTAAGGTGGAAGAAACGCCGACTGAATCTGCTTGGGAACGCGGTCTACGCCATGCCAAGGAAGTAAGTTGGGTGCAAGATATTGTGCACTATGCATGTCGCATTTATAATGTTTTATAAATCATTTTCAATCTAAAATGTATATAATCAAATTTTAAAGAAAATATTTTCTCGCCCGATTATCTAGATGATGCGAAAGGCCAATAAACGTAAAGAATCGGACATGGATTTCGAAGAAAAGAAAATGAACTTGAGTTTAGGACAGGATGAATTGGATAGAGAAGCGGGATACTATGTAAGAGCTGCTAGTCCTGAGCCGCCGGTCGAAAGATGGTCACAACGAGAAGTACCACGCCGAGTATCATCTTCTAGACTAACGCCGGAAAGATATGTTGACGAGCCCGAAGGATACTATCCTCCGTCCGCGTCAACTGACTATTATAGGTGAGACAATGAAACAGTCGTATATGCCAAGCTCTCTAACTAGAAAGAAAATTATTTCTATATTGTTTATTATATAACAACTAGGCGAGTGCATTACAAAGAGTCATCACGCGAGTATCGGGATCGTTTTGATTATCATGCGATTCCTCGTGGTGCGCATTCGGTTTCTCCGCCACCCCACCATCGTGAACGCGAGAGAGAACGAGATCGTGAGCGTGACAGAGAACGTGATTATTACGAGAAGTACGAAAAGAAGCATAAGCGGCCGTCGCGGGAAGTCATTGTAGAACGAATCCCTCCATCGAAACCTTGGCGAGAGGAAGAACCACCTCCTACTGAAAGGAGTAGAGGTGACGAATGGGCGGATCCATGGATGCGGCGCAAGTCCCCGAGTACTGTACGCCGCAACACGTCGTCTCGCCGACAACCCCGGCGGCAGTCCTATTCTTCTGGATCTTCGTATTCATCAACGAGGTATTACCCATATTCGTATGCGATTGATAATGTTAGAATCTTACAAAGAAGTGCCTTATATATAGAAATTCTCGGAAGATCTGAAGATGACTTATTGAGAATACATTCAATAATACTTCTCACATGAAGAGATAAAGAGAAAATGAAGATAGTCGAGAATGCGTTGTCTGCATTTTTTTCAAAGTGTTTATCGTGCTACTTTGTTATATGTATAAAAACATATTGGAGTATCGTCTTTTTAGTTCTAGCCGTAGCTCCAGTCGTTCTAGCTACAGTTCTTACGACTCCCTATCCAGGTCTCGTTCACCTTCCCCTCCGACTAGAACTCGGTCTACTGGCAAAAGCAAGACCACTGTTCTTACTTCACCTCCTTCGAATCCCCCGGCTGTCCCCGCAGCCACGCCTCAACGAGGTGCTATGCTAATGAATCCTCCCGCTCCCTCTCCTCGTCCACCCAAAGGTTCTATCTCTCCCACAACGGGAACGCTGCATCGAAGGGCCGGACTGAATCCACCTGCCCCAAGTCCACTATCGTCTCATCGTCATCACGACAAAGCCAGGGAGCAAAAGGCTGCTATGGCTGCAGCTGCTGTGGCTAAAATCATTAAAAGTCGTTCTAGATCTAGGTAAAAAGAGATGACTCTTATTAATCAAGTAGTTAAATTGAAAGTGAAAGGTATAACTTTAAAAAATTCTCAATTTTTTGATGTTTTTACTAATTCTTGCGCTGATACGTGCGTAATCCGCTGCCAAATTTTAAAAAACTTATTTTAATAATATAACAAAGTTAGTATTATAAACTCATTCGATTAACAAATCTAATCTTAGAAGATATTTCTTTGTTGTGTTGTGTTGTTTATTAATATATTGTATAAAGATAAAGAAACAAGGAAAGGAAAAAAAATACATTTCAGATCATCTCATAGTAGTTCGGGATCGGAGAGCAGCGGAAGTAGTAGCGACTCCAGCGAATCAAGTTATTCGTCGTCCTCCAGCGAGACGCGTAGAAGAAAGGGTTCGACACCGCCGATACCACGTAAAGATTCCAAAGGTATCGACGCTTTGAAACTGAGCGGCGCGAAACAGCAGATTAAGTTAACGCTGAAGCCCACGAGCAACGCTACAGCCGTAAAAAAGATCGACCGTAGTGCACTTATGGCAGGTAAAAAGCGGGGTATTGAGTCACCACCGTTGATCGATAACAAAGCGCAAGTGGCCGCGGCGGCAGCTAAAGCCGCTAAGAAAGCGAGCTCACGGCGCGAGGAATTATTGAAGCAACTAAAGGCCGTGGAAGATGCGATTGCGCGTAAAAGGTCGAAGGTTTAAATCGACTCGATTAACGATAGCATGCGCTTTTCATGAACAGGGATTGAAAACAGTATAACAGTATAAATAATAAATATACATATATAGATGTGAACGAAAGAAATTAATTGATATAAATTTCGACATAACATATGTATACCGATATAGAAATAATTTTTCGAGAAAACTAGCGTTGTCCAATTAAATAGATTTGTAGCACGCTGTGATATGTATTTTACGAAAAAGATATTTAATGATGTATCATACTTATTGAGGGCAACTAAACTCACTGAAATTATAAATTATTGTTTCAATTGTTGAAAGATAAATAATGGTATAATTGTAATTAATTGTAAAATTCTAAACTTCCTTATTTCTAAACTTCCTTATTTCTTTTTTTGTAATTTTTTTTATAAAATGTATTTAATAATATAATTGTAATGTCGGTATACAATATCGGTATTGCATACATACTGATATTATGAAATTTTTTTATACATTTTTAATGATTATATCGATCTAAACTCCAACTGAAAAGTTTTATAAAAACAAAAAAATACACAATATCGGTATACAATTGCTAACGAAATTATCTTGGTATTCGATTTCTGTTCGTAAGTGCAGATAAATACGTATGTATTAAATGTTTATCTAAGTACACTGTATAATTTAGCTGCCATCATCACCATCACGAAATAACGAAATATGTGAGGCCTGTTAGATTGTGGTGGTATATATATAAAAGTTCTTATTTTTACAATACAAGGTAGATTCTATTATTTACGTTTTATTTCTTCACTAGACTTCTTTTTTCTTAGATAGATGCTTAAACGTAATGGTTGGTTATTGTACAGTCTCACCGTGATTTTGTTTTAATAACATTCGAGTGATTATTTTTTTGTAAAATGTAAAACATAAGAAATATATTATGCATAAGATGGGAAATTATCTTGCATCTGAAAGTGAATATATGCATAATTAGTTATCCAGTGTTAATAATTAGTTAATTAATTGAATTCCGTTAGCACATATGCATGTAAGGAATATAATCACGCGATGTGTTACAATTTTTCTAAAACAAAGCAGGTTTGGAAAGTGATGTTAACCAATGTAAATTGTAGTGTCTGTATAAATATTCTGTATTTTATTTTTATTCTAACATCAACGTATTAAACATCTATAGAGTGGATTATCGAAGATCTCTACGTTGCCAAATATGAGAATTATTCTTCAATTGTACTCGTAGGTAAAATCAACAATATTCATTTTGCTACAATTATTATACACAATGCTGCTAAATTAATGTTACTTTCCGCAAAGTAAGCAGATGTTGATTTTGCTAATACAAGCTAGTAGTAATCAATCAGAAATATATGCTGTTATTTTTCATTAATGGACAAGGAGTCTGTAACAAAAGGATAAATTTTGCAAGTTATGTACCTATTTTGTTATGATGATGTACTAATTGTTTTCTTTTTTTAAGCAAATGTTATTTTGCTTACGACACAATTTAAAAACAGGGTTCTTTTATTTTTGCCAAATTAAAAACATTCAATAAAGATGATAAGTGACCTGCGATATTAAACGATCTTTCGTCTAACAGTGCGGAAGAATAATTTTACATAATAACAGGGAATATATTCTCTCTCAAATATACAGCGATTGTACTGCGCATGAGGAAGAAAGATTTAATAAGAACTATATATTTTGTACTTTTCTTCCGTGTATAAATATAGCATGGCATATAAACTATGTTAATTTCATGTCGTACAATCTGTTAACTTAAGAAAAACGGACGCTTTGTTAACAACAGTCTTTATTAAATAGTAAGTACAAAACAAAAGTGTTATCAAAGACACCGACTTTAAACTCTATATAGATCAAATAAATAATGTGTCTTTTTTTTCTTCTTAATAACATTCCAGAACCGAAACAGGCACACACTCCTGTTTATTATCCTATAATTATAAATAATTTAAAAGCAAATTAGAACTTAAAACCATTCCGAGTTTAAACGAACTTGATTGCTCAAATTCCAATGCATACGCGAGTGTTTGAAATCTTTTACTTACGATTAGAAAACTAAAGGAAAGCACCTATACATATTTTTCAGACGAAATTATATTTTTTATAATTCTTATATTCGAATCGACCTTTGTACCAACATAAGAAATCCCTATATATATTTCCCGATTACTTATTTAAATATTATATATACATTTTATATATTCGCCACGGTGCAACGTTTCAATTATTTAAGTATCTATAAATGGAAATTTCGTAAATCATAAGGCATTATAAGTGCTATTTGGATATTTTCAGAATATTCAGTTCCTATGTAAAAAACGGTCCATGCTGCGCGATCGCCAAACTGCACTTTAAGTGAGGAAACAAGAGTGCCGATGTGAAAGTGATCGGTTCATTGAGGACGTTTTTACCCCCTCGTAGCAGATATGTCGAGATCCGCTTGTCTGAACGACGAATTCAGTTCCGAGGGCTCTTGCATTGTTCTGATCGGCATTACGTTCAGTGTGCTGCGTCTCACTCTGGCATTGATCTCTGGATTAATCTTTATCTCGTTGTACTTAAAGAGGCCATCGCCAGGTGCTGACAGACCGATCTTGGGCAGCTTGTACCACCATTGATATGTAACGTACCACGTAATGACCGCAGCTGCGCCGCCCAGGAATTTCTCGATCATGATGTGATAGTAAAGCATTGTTGATACTAACATGATATCCCACAGCAGCTGCTGCAACGTCATTGCCACAAAAAGACCACGTAGATACGGCGTGAGTGCCCGATGAGCCTTCTTCAAGAATCCCAGATCACCATCCGAGAGATTACGTAACGGGCCAGTGCTAGTCTCAGTTGGCACAGACCGCGTGTGCTCTTCCCGCATTATTAGATCCTTGATACCCTCCCATCCTACCAGGGAGGAGCCTTCTTCAGCAAGGATTAGGCTCGAATAAATTAAGATAAATGTGTGTCCAGATATATCAAGGCCACTCCAGAATCTACCCGACTGCAGGCACTTTGCCTTGGACTGCATGTGAATATCGCGAGTGCCCAGACATTTGCCATAGTTGGTTTCAATGTAATTGAACAGTTTTGTCCAAATCATCCAGGCACAAGTGGCAAGTATAATGCGGGCCAAGTGCCTCAGCAGGATCGGTCGACGGCCACAACCCAGCGTGTGTGCTGTCAAGACTATCCAGGGCACAATTAAGGACAGCAGCCAGCCCCAGCCCCACTTGACAAAGTACTGATTCAGGGCATTGTCGGATCTGGAGAAATAGGTGCGCGGCATTGCGATGAAGTCTGCGATCAGAGAGACCGTGAATATCGTGCCGCAGTAGATGGCCACCTTGAGCCGGGTGTCGAACAGCAGCGACTTCTTGCAGACGTGCAGCAGCATAGTGACCAAGATGAGGCCTATCGAACTCGGTGCCGCGGTAGGTCGAGTGCCACCGCGGTCTTCCTGTTGCGTGTTGCTCGGTCGAAAGTTCATCCGACTCGAGCGTGGACCACTGCCGGAGTAACCAAACGAGCCGGGGTTCCCGGACGACGTGTGGATGCTGCGTCGCTTACCTGTCGCCATCGCGTCTCGAGTTCGGTTATCGGTAGTCACCTAGAACCATCGCACTGAGCTAACCTCTTGGGTAAGGAAGACGTATATCGTCTTGTGGAGGTTTCCAGCGTGCGACTGACTGCCAAATCCTTTTGGTTTCTCAGCTGTCGTGGACTCCGGGCAATCTGCTCCGTCATCCACTGGTTGACCCTCTCCCCACCTCGTTACTTCGCATTACTATGTATGCCATGGATGTCCTTTGCTCCCAGCTACTCGGTGGCTACCTAGGTTCTTCTATGCGTAGAATGTAAAAGTGTGGGATGTATCTGCTCTTTGCAATGCACTATTAAGTATTTCCTGCATTTAAAATGAGACAGATGCATAATTAGATGTCGTAGAGAAAAAGATAGAGAAAAAAAGGTATAAAAAGTATAAAAAATTCGGCCATAACGAACCTCATGACGTTCGCTCATGTGGCGACCATAGACGCAGTAAATGTATAGTTATCCATTACCCAACTCGTATTTTAACATGACGGAAGTATAATGGCGGAATCTATAGACTATGCTCAAGATTCGAGATGGTCTTGAACTAATGCATGAACCAATCAGAGAACCGTATTAGCATCTTAAGACATTACTTGAGATTAAGGACGGAATCCATAGTTCGACATTGTGTAACACAGTCTGACTGTGTTCTTGCTGGAAAGCACCCAAGGTCAGATTATCTTCTTCTTAACTAATGAAGAAAAGGACGTGACTTTAGCGTTCACCCTATCTGGATTCACGTTATTGCAAAAACTCCTTGATCAGGGTTGTTAACGTTACCGGTTAGATTTTAAAAGGGATGAATAAAAATTCAACTGCAAAAAACGCTCATCTAACATATGAACGCGACTTCAGTACGTTCCGAAACTCATTTCGATCTCCCTGGCGCGTTCGCAAAACCCTCCCGTTAACATGAGCACGAGTCTCGTCTTTAGGTTTGTTCGCGTCGCAAGCTCCAACATGCTCCTACCATATTTCCTACTTACTCTATCAAGCGCATTGGAGTGAGTAAGTACCTATGGTAGGAGCATATTGAAACATGTTGGAGCATGCGACGCGAACAAACCTTTTGTATACTTTAGGGTCAGTTATCCTGACAGGGTGACAGGAACGAAGGAAGGAAGAGAGAGAGAGAGAGAGAGAGAGAGAGAGAGAGAGGGGTGAACGCCGCGACTCACGCACTTACGCCGGGACGCGGAGCAGAGATTCGAGTCAATTCGAGTGAACGTCGTGAACGATCGTTGATCGGACCTGAGTTGTTTGCTGCTCTCCTTTGGAATCGAGTGTCTCTGAAAGAGGAGAAGAAAACGGAAGCGTAGTATCGCCGTGACAACTCGCTAAAGAGGTTAATTTAAACGAATTACGCGATAATCCCTGCAGAAGAGGAAAGAGGCAGAAGAGGAGCAGTAACAGGTGGAACAGGTAACAACAAAAAGTTCTTTGCTCGAGAATCTGCGACGTGCGTTTCGCGACAATCGCGACCACCTTCGCACCGCTCGAGGGAACGTTCGCTCGTGTGCGTGGAATCGTTTCGGGAGTACGCCCGAATCGCACCGTTCTCGTTTCTCCGTTTCTCGACTCTTCGTAGTTTGAATGATCGGAGCACGAAATCGACGTTTCTCCGCGGATCGACGAGAGTTGACGCGACGCGACGCGACGCGACGCACAACCAGTCGATATCCACGCTAATTTAACGCGTAGCGTAGACAATCGGTCGACCGTCTCACTCCGTTTTCATCTCGCTCGAGTGTGAGAGAGCGGTAATGAATGAGCCGAGATACCGCTTTGACAGCTTTTCACAACCGACTTGGTTGACGAAGAGGATCGACGAAAACGAGGACGATCGACGAAAACTTCTTTCCCTCCCATGCCATGTGAGTCTCGCGAGTGGAATCTGTGTATCTGTGTGTGAAGAACTCGCTTGTGACGTTTTGCATTTGTCTACAATTTCACCGTTCTATCGCAATCAAGGAAATTGCGATTACACGCCCGAGTGACGCGTCTAATATACGTCCATTCGTCCAATGATTAACGCGAGATATTCCTCACTGTTAGATATTGAAGAAGCAATGACAATCCAGTTCCTTGAGTTAAACATTTTGTTATTTTTAATTTCCGTCAGAGTCAAAATGTAAATCAATTCATTTCTGTGGTTAGAGTCAAGACAAACATCGTCCTTATTAACGTATGCACTTACAAGCAAATAATAAACTAAATTTGAGTTAAATTTAATTCTTATTGAATTAATAATAATAATTAATAATAAATTTAATTCTTATTGAATGGTTAATATATACTGAGTCATTCGTGTCCTGCACATTTTTTTCTTCGAAAAACTGAGAACATCGAGTAATTAGTTATAACATTTATACATATATAATTTTTTTAAATACACAACCTCATAAATACTTTCTAAAGATATTAAAGATGTAAGAATCACTTAATAATCTTTGTATATTATTAAGGTGATGAAAATTAACTTAAGACACGAATAACCCATTGCGTGTAGTTTAATTATCGTGAATTATCGTGAATTATCGTGAATTATCGTGAATTATCATGAATTATCGGTCGGGAAATTATCGTGTGTACTAAAATATAAAAATAATACATTTTTTCTCTCTTAAATTGTTTAACTCCATCGTTTTAGTCAAATTAACGATATATTGAGTAGTGGCAGTGGCGACCTATAGATATTATTAAAAATAACTCAAATTGGGTATAATTTGACATTATGAATTTAACAATGGTTGAAACAATGCTAGATTAATTCGAGATAATGTGGATGCTTTCCATTTAATGACATAAGTCAACATAGACATAAGACATTCTATCTTTCATAACATTCCAGTGAGTAACAAAGATAGAACGATATTTGTGTCACCAAATGGAAAGTATTAATCACACGGCGATTATTAAAACCTTCTGTTTTGAAGGTATTTTTATCTCAAATAAAAATCTAGGCTCATAAGGAACATTATTGTCTTATTTTTTGAAGCTCAGTTCTTTACACAATTTTTTACTTTATATAAAACATTTCGTATATCATTCGCATTTCAATAAAGTTATTATTGTGTGTGTTAAGTTTTATTATTAAATTTACGGTCATGTTAAGTCTGGCTCTTTAAATGATCTTGAAAAATTTCATTCAATTAACGAAATGACTATCTAAACATTCTAAATAAACTCTAGATTGTTAATATTTAAAGAGTCGTTAGAAGTGTCATTCTAATAAACTGCCTAAATCAATTACAATTCTGGAAAAGTTCTGACAGTTTTATTAATATGAGTAGAGTTTTATGAAAAGAGAGTAGATTTTAGAAAATCAATCTTTAGGACGGGGCGTCCGATATGGCGTCGCGTCCGTCGAACTTTAACGTCTCCGTCAGAGTGGGTCGTTAGATTCGTATTCCGTATCTCTTTGCGACAACAATATTAGTTCTTCGCCTACACGTGTTTGCGCGTTCCATCTCCACGATATTCATCGATATTTCCTTACAGCTGCGAAACAAGACGTGGTTTCGGGCCTTTAAGATCCGCGGTTCTCATCTGGAGTGCCTTCAAATCAAACTTAATTAATCTCGCTTAACTTAATCGTCAATCAACCCTTCATAACGCCGTGTGTTACTTGGAAGTGTATCTAAATTTTTTTAATATACCTCCCAATAATTTAATCCAGTGATATGCAATCTGTGAGCCGCATGTGGCTCACTTGTAAATCTCGTATTAATTATATGGGAAATTGGATCTCGATGAAATATATTGGTTTTTACATATATTATAATGTGATGAATAAAAAATGTTCTGTATACACTGAAAAAAAATTTATTGAATTTTAATAAATATTTGTTTGTATAGTACTAACGAAATATTTACTTACAGTAAATAAACATTTATTCAAAATAAAAAATTATACTTAAATTAAATATATATTTACATTTAGCAAATATTTCGTTAGTATTATTCAAACAAATATTTAATAAAGTTCAGTAATTTTTTTCAGTGTACACATGGCTCAAATAATAATAGATAATTTTTGAGTTACGATGTATTAAAGGTATGAGCACAAGTTTTACACTTTTGATACATCACAAAAATTATTGACCCAAGTGTATACGTTTTGTGTTCATCGGTATCAAATTTTCTATATAATAATTAGTATGGAGTCCTTTTTTGAAACCGCTGCAAAAATAAAATATAAAATTATATTTTGTATTTTTTGTGTAAATGAAATAAACATTAGGCGATCCGAAAGATTTCATTTCTAAAAATAGGCCTCTGAAATTGATCTTAAAAAAATTGCGCATCAGTAATTTAATCAATTTTTTATTTGCTGGTGAGATCAATTTTTTCACAAGCTAAAGAAATCCGATTAAAGAAGATTAATTCGTAGGCAGAACAAATTATATAGTTAAAAGTTTCGCCGTAAGCGAAAATTTCCTATTGATTTAATCGATCGTCGTTTTTGTCATTAAGTTAGTTCGCCCCGATATGACACTATAATTTTATTCTGATGATGGCAAAAAGAATTCGCGTTACGTACGCTAGTGACGCGTGAATAATAATATAGCGGAATTCATCGATGAAGTATGAAATATGGAATTCATGAATGGATCATTAATAATGCAATACCAGACCAGAAGCGAATTTTTTCTTGAAAGATTTAAAATGATAATTAATTATGTTACATGCAAAGAACGGCGATAATTTGGAGCAAATTTAACTTTTTAAAGTTTATGATATACATAAATCTCCTGATAATATAATATTGATAATACTCAATATAACTAAATTCTTTTCTCTAAATTAATTCAGCATGTACACCAAGTTATTAAATAATTATTTTTTATTATAATGATGTAATAATATAAGACATTAATAATGATGCTTTAATATTTATTATGTAATTACATATTATGTATTATTAATAACATATTACGGTAAGTTCCGGTGATTTTAGGGATTAGCGTTGCATGCTCGATAAAACGCGATGCTTGCCACATTGCATGAATTTATAAGCATTTTCACCCCATCTTTTCCCACCCGCATCGTGGGAGGACTTAACGACCACGTGCACGGCCGCACCTCACGCTGTCGCTCGCCGCGAACTGTCACCATCTATTTCCAGGCGGGGTGACCTCACGCTGCGAGATTAAGTAATTCCCGCGGCACGCGTTTCGAGTGACATAATAAACGGAATGCCGCGGTCTGTAACCCGATTCTCGAGAGCATCTTCGAGAGGCTTGCAATCTCTCTGGCGGATCGCACATTTTCACAATTCGCTCACAAATGCTGCTTTTCGTTTAAGAAAAGATCTGTTTTTTATCTCAAAAGTCTATTTTATTCATATTTTAGATTGCACTAGAACTCTCTTTCTCACTTTTGTTAAATGTCAAACGTACACTGTTAAATATTAAAAGAACAATGGTAACTCGATTCTTTGAATTAAATAACATTTTGGTATTTTTACTTTTATATGTGTCGAAATCTAATTAAATTAATCCATTTCTGTAGTTACTGTCAAAGTAAACATATTCATATTAACGTGTACACCTAGTAAATGATAAACTAAATTTAAATCAAATTTATAAATATTATATATTTTCTTGATTTAAATTATTTAACTTCATTTTTTTTTTAAATTAAATTAACAACATATAGAAACAGTAGCGACTTACAGAAATGATTAAAAATAACTAAAAAATTGGATGTAAAATTATAATTATGAATTGAACAGTGTATACTTATCTCACTTAAGTTCCAAAGTAGACACTACTTTAGCCACAGAAAACAGATTTGTAGAATAATCGCTCTAGCATATCCTGTCGAACGATTTCCGAAAAATTTCGGCGACGCGACGTCGCGATAGGACTTTGGGATCACCAGACGCGTCGATCATTCGCATCGTTATCGTCGACGTAAACGAGTTTACGCCTTTTACGCCTGCATGATAGCTCTCGTAATCGATCCGCGATGGCTTTTTCATTTTCCCCGTCTCTCGACGTTGATTGCGGTGCATATCTCCGGCGACTAGCGTCCCCCTTGTCTCTCTTTCCCGCGCGTGATCTCACGGAGGACATTAATTGAGCGTTAAAATGCGGGAAGTGAGGAAGAATCACATGTTCAGATGGAGTATGCATGTGTCCTTCGTGTATGCATCGAGTCGATTGATGTTTGTATTACTGAAACTTTCAGATGTCTACGATTTATATCTTATTTTATTACATAGTAGCATTATTTATAATACGAGCATTTCGAAAGATAAACAGACCAGTAAAATAAGATGTAAAATTGATGAAGATATAAGAATATAAAGATATAAAATAAATATTTTTTTATATTAAATATAAAAATAGATAATATATAAAAATTCGATTAAAAAAAATTATTTTATACTTAAAAATATAAAAAAAATAAGAAAAAGTTTAAAATTGCACAAATAAAATTAAGCAATTTATACAAATGTGATCAATTGTTTGATTTCTGAGAAAGATTAGTAAAATAATATATATATATATATATGTATATATAGTAAAGAGTGTATGAGGCAGTATATATGGTCTGACAATAAAGTTTCCGGACTGCAGCAATGAAAAAACACAAACATCTCAGATAACAAATAGTTATATTTTATCTTTCAAAGTAGTCCTCCATGACATATATTTCACACATTTTGTTTCTTTGATACACTTCATACATTTTCTTTCTTATATAAAGCTCTGATATAAAGCTTCAAAATATTTGTTGAAGTCCTAATTGGAATGCTATTCAGAACATTCATCACATTTCTCAGAATACTCTCGACATCTTGAAAGTGTTTATCTTTCATGTTTTTGAGCTTTGGGAACAATATGAAAGCCGAAAAAACCAAATCCGGCTGACAGAATAGCTAATCTTAATAACATCTTTCTTGACCAATTAAATTGCATGATAACGTCCATGTGCATAAGGGAATTATTGTTTTTAACATGTTGTTCCCAAAGCTCAAAAATATCATGAAAGGTAAGCATTTTCAAGATGTCGAGGATCATTAGAGGAATATTGCTGTAGATAGCATTTTAACTGCGGACTTTAAAAAATGTTTTGAAGTTTTGTATGAAAGATGTATGAAGTGTATCGATATAACAGGGGACTACTTTAAAAAATAAAATATAAAATTTTATTATCTAATATGTCTGTGTTTTTTTATTATTGCAGTCAGAGAATTTTATTATCCAACTAACTATTATCTACAAAATACATATATAATTATTTACAAGAATTTAATAGAGTTTAATATTTGACAGCATGTATAATTATAATAAAAGAATGTTTACGGCGAAATAACGGATTGTATCGTTGTCAGGAGTAGACGACGAATAATAATAGTTCAAAGGAAGTTATCAATCGACTAGATGCAAATACACGAAGGCATATTCGCGAGACATCGTACTCCTGTTCGTGTGTTTAATTATAAACAGACAGCAAGCTGTTTGGGCATAATCGATAGCGCTGGATAGTAAATATCAGAGCGTGTGCTATTTTCTCCAACATTCGCGCGAGAGCATCTCCGATGCAGAAGTTACATAAGCACGTCCTTCGAATGTTTTTTTTCTGCAGAAATAGTTTTGCATCTCAAATGGCCAAATAATGTCCGTTTTCTCTAATGTTATAGATTAACCCTCCGTCTACAATCTGAGTTTTTTGACACAAGTGAAATTTCACTCCCAAATATTTCTCTGAAATAAAGAGAAGGGAATTCAATTTTCCTTCCTAAAATAACCGACAAAACTATTTGATAATGTAATAGATATGTTAGAAAGTAACTCTGAATTTTTTTACATTTTTTGAAATTTTATAATAGAATAATAAAAAACTTGGACTGGACAAAAAAGGGCCAGATTATAGACAAAGGATTAATCTCGGTTCAACTTACTTTTTTTCTAATTTTTAGAACTATAGGAAAAGATGAAGAGTAAGTTATTAAATCAAAATTAAAATTAAAATTATATTTATAGAAATATCACTCACTCGCAATCTTTACTCTTCCCGATATCAAATATTTTTAATTAAAGATCGATACATTTATTTATACTAGATTTATCTAATTCTTAAGATGAAATCTTTGAAAAGCAAATGCTCGAGAAGAAGAGCGCTTTTCAAGCATTCGCTCGATGATCGCAAATTTACTTCAACACGCTTCGCGTTTGACAAACGCCACCGGATCTTTATTTTAAGGTCCATCTTTTATCTCATCCCCGTATTCGCGCAGTTCGGTCGATGCTCGGTTGTTCATTTATTTCACTTGAGACGCGCCCTTAAGGTCATCACACGTACAAAAATTTTAGTCGTAATCATAAGACCGTAAGCAAATCGGCCAATCACAGTCGAGCGTTTTAAAACGCGAGATCGTAATTTTGATTGTGATTGGTCGATTTGCTTGCGACTTTACGATACGTGTGTGAAGTTGGCACCTCATCTTTTGGCACCGCAAGTTTTGATAAGAGTTCCATTGGCACCCGCAATAGTTCTATAGTTCCTGATAAGTTATATAAATAGTTCCGTTGATTTAGCTAAAAAAAATAACACTTGAAAATTTGAGGTGCTAACTTCCCGTGGCACCGCAAAATTCGAAAAAATCAATCGAAAACAAGTAATCTTATAGTTCTCGATGAGTTCTACAGTTCCTGATAGGTTTTAACAATAGTTCCGGCCTCTAAGTAATTTTAAATAATAATTAAAACCGCGCGCTGGCACCGCGCTGGCACCGCACCACAAGAGTAAAGTACCTCTTAACAGCCAGTTCCAGCCTTCTTTTCGGCATTTTCCGATAGTTCTACAATAGTTCCAACGATTTCTATACACTTCGTTCAGAGTTCTGCCATTTAAATATGTTTAAATAATTTTTTAATCTGAGCGCTGGCACCGCACCACAAGAGTAAAGTACCTCTTAACAGCCAGTTCCAGCCTTCTTTTTGGCATTTTCCGATAGTTCTACAATAGTTCCAACGATTTCTATACACTTCGTTCAGAGTTCTGAATTATTTAAAATTACTTAGAGGCCGGAACTATTGTTAAAACCTATCAGGAACTGTAGAACTCATCGAGAACTATAAGATTACTTGTTTTCGATTGATTTTTTCGAATTTTGCGGTGCCACGGGAAGTTAGCACCTCAAATTTTCAAGTGTTATTTTTTTTAGCTAAATCAACGGAACTATTTATATAACTTATCAGGAACTATAGAACTATTGCGGGTGCCAATGGAACTCTTATCAAAACTTGCGGTGCCAAAAGATGAGGTGCCAACTTCACACACGTCTTTACGATTACGACTAAAATTTTTGTACGTGTGATAGCCTTTACAAAGAATCACCGTCGTATTATTTACGCGTATCAGATTAGGTGGCGGTGACTCGCGAAGCAGGTAGAGATATCCATTGCTTACTACGTGTTGTTTTCATTGCGTTACAGTTTTAGAGTAACCGGAGACGATGGATCAAGGTTTCCCAGGGCAGCACACCACCACGACCACCGTGACGACTAGTACCACGACAACTCAGCCCAATATACGGTTCGATCCGTCATATGCGAGGACATTACCTGGCATACTAAAAATCGTACAAGTGGTGAGTGCGACACACATTCATCCTTCGCTTGTATAATTTTACAGTAATTTTATCAAGCGGTTCACGAGAAGTGCTTTTAGTATTTGATTTAATAGTCACTTTGTAGGTGAGTTGCTCGACAAGTCTTAGTACCGTTAATAAGAGATTTTGAATCATAAGTTAATTATTAAAGTTCAACGTGAAAGATACTAAATTGTGCGATATAAATCTCTTATATTATATTTGAATCTCTGGATGTATAGAAAAAAATGCTTACAGATAAAAATATTAACTAGTCGAAAAATGATCAAGAACTAGAAAACTAAAGGAGAGCACGCTTGGCTCGCTAAATGTACAACATGAACATTGTGTACAAAATGCACGTCTACCGTGAATTACAGCGGCCGGTAAGGCTAGTTGCGTCACGGGCTATAATGAATTCTTAAATCTCTCATGACGGTTATAAGAACCCCGCAAAGCGCTTTGTATTTGTGCACAATGCGTGCTTGTTCAGCTGCGCGACGAAGAATTTTCAAGAATGATAATCGCACTGAGGTCTTCTTTCAGGTACTAAATCTCTTAGGATTTATATGCATAACGGTGTCAGTACACAGCAGTCATAGCCGAGGAGGATGGTTCAATACCGTGGCCATGGGCGGCTTCTGGTTCACGGGCATCCTTCTTGTTCTCTACCTATTCCACATTGTGGAGAAATTCGCAAGGATCCCCTGGCTTAAAATTGTAAGTCACTGATCGTGCTTCGCATTGCTAATCGACTACTTCTTGACTACAAGATCCTTTATTTTGTTTGCGCAAAGGCGAATTAAAATAAACGCAAATAAGAGGGAGCGAGGGAGTAGTATAGAAAACAGGTTGTATTCGATAATACCGGTATAACGCGGATACATGCGTGTAATAAGAGCAGGGAGTGAAAGCCCGCTAGAAAGTTCCTACGTGCTTAAGAATGTAAAAATCGATCCGTTGCTCTGATTTTTATACTCACGGATGAACGATCGATCGAGAGCAACATAACGAGAGCGGTTGTCGTTTATGCTAGGACAAAGATCGTTCGTAATCAGATTGACCTTTTAAGAATACCGAGGTTACATAGTATTACGTAGGCGTCGTAATATCGTGTAACATCTCGATCGACAGATTACGTGTTTTACAAACTCGGCCGCGCACGAATTCAGTTTTTATCGCCATCGATTGAAATATTCATCTGTATGCTACAACTTGGTGCATGTAATTTCAGGAATTTATATTTTGCACGATATGGACCCTTTTCTATTTGCTGGCCGCTTCCCTGGCAGCTGACTTCGCGCGTTACACGGAGGCTTTCGGTGTTGCTGCGGTAAGAATTCTTTTGTACGTCTTTCGAATAACATTGTTATGCCCTAGTCAACGCAAGTGTCAAAAAACGTCGACAAAAACATTCTAATTCTTTCATAAAAGAGAAAGACATAAGTCGTTGCAAAATACGAAATTTTTAAAAATATAAACCTTTATCATTTAAAATATTTTTTGCTATTTAAAGCTTTTTTTATTGTTCTCAAAATAGTCAGCAAACGAATATACTCTTCTGATGTTTAATACTGAAATTTATTTGCAGTTCTTCGGATTTTGCGCAATGGTGGCGTACGGTTACGACGCTTGGCTGAAGTTTAAGGCGGCAAAGAGCGGGGCATTGGCGCAGGGCCAACACACACCGAAACAAGTGTCCACCGTCACCAGTCCAGCGTATTAGATATTCAGGAGAGAAAAAGGCCCATGGTAGGATGGACCACATCGGTCGATCGACTGGAACGATCGATCGATCGACACATATCGTTACCTTGTGCGGGGCCAGTCCTTTTTGTAATTCCGGCGCGTTTCTCTCGCACGTTCCTCTCACGCGGAACGTCAATGACACGCACGATGCGCGTGCATAGCGCGTGCTCGTACGTATGTACGCTCGTTTGTCCACGCCCGCGCACATATATTCGATTTTTCTTTCGTCTCTTTTTTTTGTACTCTGTAACAAGGCAATAATCTACACTATGCCGTAGTATTAACTTATATTCTAATAAAAAGAAGAGGGCGACGCGGCTGCGTGCGCGCGTTATCCGAACAACGATTGTTAATATTTTGTAATAATGTTTGCCGCGTCTTTGTTTTCGACCGACTGTTATTTATGCGATGATGTATGTGTATGTACATGTATATATCTATATACGCATAACACAAAGTCTGTAAACGTTGTTGAATCCGTATCTTAAATTATTGTTGGAACCAAGGCGACGCTTAAGCATCGTGGTGGAAAACGACGATGCTCAGGCGCATTTTAGCGCGATATCGAGTGCCGTTGCGAATGCTAGATCTATTTTAATCTCTCTGGGTTCTTGTTTATCGGACCGGTCAATTTTATCTTCAATGATTGTTTTCTATGTTTTTGACAACGAGACATTTCGAATTTTCGTTGATTTCTGTCAAGTATTTATTCTACCAAGTATTTATATTTAAAAAATTCTCTATTTAAAAGAATTTAAATCCAAGAGAAATGATTGAATATTCCAGATGAATGAATTTAATGGAGAGCGTCATTTTAGTGTAAAAAAAATGATAATCCGAGAGTATTTTCGGCCGTTTGCTAGCAAGGACAGAACATTCAAAAAATTAAGACGCTGAGAATTTTTCCCCTTTATCGTCGTATGTAGTCTTCGTAGACTGTCATTTAGATTTCTTAGATTGTTCGATATTTCGCTTTGTAAGCCCCTATCACATAGAGGGATCAAGAGTGCAGCTACGACTGCGTAAATTGTACAGGGGGACGCAAGAAAATAATGTAGCGTGATCACATGTACACACACAAATAATACGTTACTTGGCTCGCGACGAACATTTCTGCCGCATTCGTCATATCGGATCATCATATCGCGTTACTCAGTATGCATAATCTTGTAGATCTGACGCTCACGAGATTTTCTCTATATTACGAATAATTTGTTACAATATCGAAGAGTAGTATACTCTTTGTTGCAACTCGCGTAAACTGTATATATTTATTAGTTTTGTTACCTTTATTCAAGTTCGAACCTATACAGGTACAACATTGATATGTACACAACACGGTATACACTTGTATCAATGTCTAGTTAAAGATCTGACGTGGATATTATTATACATAATAATGATCGACGAAATAAAGTTTCAACGTCGAAAAATGTATTCAACGAAATAAAACATTGATTGTTGTTTCCTGGACTTCGGTGGAATTCGGTTCGTTCTTGATTCCTTTTCAATCAATGTGGGACGAATGAAAATTTTACCATTTTAATATTTTACGAATATAAACAAATAAGCAGAGAATGGAAGTAACTCGTTACTTGTAACGAAGTTACAGTTACAAGTTACTTTTTTGATAACTTTACTGGTAACTGTTACTTTTTTTCTTTGGTAACTGTAACAATAACGAATTTTATAGTTACTTTTATTGTTACTTTGCACACGATTGGACACAAGCCACTCATAACGCTTGAGACTAGAAAGCCCCTAGGCCCGTCCACTATGATTGGTGGTCGTCGATTTTAAAAAAGTAACGAAAAGTTACTTTCTCAAATAACGGTAACTGTAACGAATTATTTTAAAAAATCGGTAACTAGTAATAACGGTAACTTGTTACTTTTTCTACTTGGTACTTTTAAAAAGTAACTTTCCATTCCCTGCAAATAAGATCACGCGAATTAGATATTTGTGAATAATTATTTTTATTTTCGCTAAGTATAGGGTTACCTCACGATTTTGAGTTGTTTCACTTACATAATTCTGTCACTTATGTATTTCTATCATTGAATATTGTATGATCAATACTAATAACGAGCTATATTATAGAGAATTATCTCGAGTTCAATGTGCTTTTGGAGATAAGATCATTTATAATATTATTATAATATCTCAATTTATTATTTTATTTATCAAACCTAATTTACACTAAATAATCTTACATGGAATTACGCGTTATTTGTATCGCTAATATATATCTTGATATCTTAACTTATTTATTTAACTCTAGTTTATCCTAAGAAACGCATGATCTTTTTACGTTATGAACTACGATTACGCGTTAAGTGCGACAAAGGTGATGGCGAATGTACGAAATGCGAGTCTCGATTCCTTTAATTTCTGTATTGAAATTGAGGCCGGCGCGCCTGCTTCTTACCCATCGACGAGAGATCGATGGTCTTCCCGTCTGGGAGTACTAGCTTGTTTTCTTGATAATCCACGAAACCGTCTTCCTCCTCTTCTCGGTCTTGCTCGTCGCACTTGATTCCCATCTCGTACGTGTACTCGCGTCGGATACCGTCCGGATCGATGTATCCGTACTTACCGCTCGTTATACAATCCACGCCGATCGTTTCCTCTTTGTACGATCCATCATCGTTCTCGAAACCCCACGTGATGGAACCGTCTGCGTTGTCGTGCCGGTATCGCCTAATAATCTACAAAATATTATTCGTTATGTCGGACTTTGGAAAATCTTTTTCAAGGAAGAATCCTGTTTATAGGTTTCTCTTTACTGATGTCTACATATGGCGTATTACGAATTATTTAAAGCCTAATATTTTAGAATTTAGATCTGTAGTTCGCATTGGATTTCAGAATACAATCCTATTTATAACTTCAATATTTTAATGTATGTATTTTAACATATATTTTATTATTTACAAACATTCCACTGATTCTTTATATTTTGTATGTAGCATATAAAATAGAATTTTACTCGGAATTCTGATTGTTCGAAGTGGTTTGAAAACTCGTTTATAATAAGCACACATAAAAACCGGGCGCATGTCATTTTACAAATTCGACTAGGGACCGTTGCGTAACAGGTTTTGTCTGATCGCATTTATGAGTTATGCGACGTTATCTCAAAACAAACAAAAAAGAGCATGACGGTCAAATGATTCCGGCTTTCACCTTTCAATTTCAAAACTATCAATTTTTTATACTCTTAAATTATATTGATCTCTCGATTGCGTGATTCGCGATTCATATTTTATTCTTATCTATACAGGGTGTATCTGAAATAACGTACACTAATCATACAGTGCTATTCCTAATAAAAAACTGAATCGAAAAGTCCTGTACCATTTTGCAATTTTCGCAATAGTTAACAAGATATTAATTACTAAAAATCGTTGAATATTGGTTTTCAATAATTTTTTACTCAAGTACTATCAACTTTACAGAAAAACTGCAACAGACAAAAATCATTAATTTTCTTCTCATAAAACTCTAAGAATTTTTTCAGAATTTTTTTTATCAACTTTTTAGTATTGCATTTTCTTATTTTTACCAACATGAAAAAATACGGTATTAAAAAATTCTGAAAAAATTCTCATAATTTTATGAGAAGAAAATAAACAATTTTTATCTCTAGCAGTTTTTCTGTAAAGTTGATAGTATTTCAGTAAAAAATTATTGAAAACCAATATTCAGTGATTTTTTGTAATTAATATTTCTTGTAATTAACTATTGCGAAAATTGCAAAATAGTAAAGAGAGGACTTTTCGACTCAGTTTTTTATATAGGAATAGCACTGTATGATTAGTATACGTTATTTTAGATACACCCTGTATAAGATTATTTACAATATTAAGTGGAAATTGACCGAGGAATGTTCAAACACAAATACATGAAGAAGGTCATTTTTATTTGATCAAGACTAGTCTTATTTATATTATTAAGCACTAAGACCAGCCTTTATTGAATATGATCTTCTTCATGTATTTGTGTTAAAATTATTTCATTATATGAGATAAGAACTTATTTTAATTAAAGTGATATTCTTTTTTTCAGTCCGTCGTCTCTTGTCGAAATGTGGCGAGAATAATTTACTATGATTGGTCAATTTCTTACGACTTAAGATTTTTAAAGCTTAGATAATGGCTTATTGTGGAAAGCCCACAAGAATTTATTCGCGGTCTCGGGGGAGATATTCGGTAGCGGGCCTACCTGAGCTACTGGCTTCTTGCCACGAATTTCGTAAGCCTGAGACGGTTTCACCGGCTTGGGCGGCGGCTTGATCGATTGTTGAAATGTGATGTCGTCGATGATCTGTTTCCTCGGGGCCTTCGTGGGCTTATGCGTCGGGCGATATTGGATCGGCGGCGGTGGCGGAGGTGTCGGACGGTATTGAACGGGCGGCGGGGGTGTCGTGGGACTCACCCTGACACTCGTTGGTGTCACTTGGGGTGGACGATACGCCAGCTGTCCCGAGGCCACTGGAGGTACCCTTGGTGGATTTGGCGCCGTTCGCGGTATCTCCTCACTTAGATCCTCCTCGCTATCCTGGCTTCTGATCTCCTGGCTCTGGTTAGGCGAGTCCTCATCCTCGCGGATGGTATCGCGCGACAAGTTCTCCTCCTCCTCGGGTTCCTCGTTCACCGGTTTCACGTGTGGCGTGAACGAAGGCGTAGCTACTGGTCGGAGAGGACGAAACGTACCGGACGCGTCGTCTCCGGGGCCTCCCCGAGGTCTAGAGTTTTAGCGGTTTTTTCAATTAGCGATTACATGTACGCGTTACAGGGAGCTTTACGTGTAATTCTTGGAGATACTTAATCATTTTCAGGTCGCTGTTAGATTATATCGATCACACTTAATGAGACGTAATAGTTTACTTTTTAGAAAATGTAAAAAGTGGAATATGTGAAAATGCCAAGACTATATTTTACTCTTTACCATTTACAACGTTAGACATGTATTTACATACTTACAAAGCCGCTCACGTAGAACGGTATTCCGACTTTCTTGTTCAATTTGCATGCCTGCAGTCCAGAAACGATAGAATCATATAGGTATTAGAATTGCGTAATTCTGCGGCTATTCTTAAATAGACGTCGATAATTTCGCGCTTCCTATTTGGTGCAATGTTCACCGACGTTGAAGTGAAACTTAAGAACTGTTAGGCTAATTAACAACAGCGTGTGTAGGCTTATATTCTGCATCTTTCGAACAGATATGCGCGTCGCCCAAACTGGTTTTCTTGCCTTTCCAATAGCTCGAATAGTTTACTCACTCAGTCAGATTATGCGGGCACTTTTAGTACGCGATTTATTTATATTCGTTGTAGCTAATTTTTCTAACAAGGTCATATTCCAATATATATATCGTTCATCGTTGAAAAAAAACAACAAATCTTCAGAGATTTCGTCAACTATGTCACAGATAGCCATATTTATCAAAAACATATTTATCAAATTTAAGAAAAGACAGTTAATAAAATTAATTTATTAAAGCATACCTGAAAGTCTTATTCATTAAATTCTCCCGATCTCTACACATTAATCATCCCACATTTAGGCTAAGTATACTATACGATTAATGATCAAGATATTATTTGAAGGAAAGATCGGTCGACTCATATGTCACGAATTTTGATGTGTTATAAGAACAGATAATTATAAGAAAAGAATTTTGTCAAAATTAATTTATTAAAGCAGAGACCTGAAAGTCCGCTCTATTAAACTTTCCTGAATGCTATATGATTAATAGAGGAGAAGGTGGTATTATGACTAGTGTATATATTGTAGCCTTCCTTAATATCTCTGCTATTATATAGCGAATCCTAGTGATTACTTATGGAATTATTAGTTAAGTAGCTCGCCGTTATACCATGACGCTAATATTACTGATACTCAATAGCCAGCACTTATTATAACGCATTTTTACTTTCAAGTATTTTGAAACGTTTCTGAGGTATACTTTAGCATTTAATTATACCTACTTCCTCATTTTTCTTAAACTTGAGTATATTATCACATGAATATATGTATTTTTGATTTGTGTTATTTGCTATTTAACATTTTACTGCATATATTGTGAGTTATGCAAATTTAAACAATACCATGGCATTTTGCTAATGTGGCCCTCTATATGGATATTGATTACTCACGATCTCATTTTTGAGATTTTCATATCAAAATAGTTATTTAATAATCGATTGTAGCTCTACTGTTAATATATAATATTAATATATAATATAAACTATAGTTAATATAACTATAGTTTATATTACGTGTACTATTTTTAGTACTGAGCAGCTTATATGCAGAAGTTATGTGAATGTATATACATTCATTTGCATACATTTTAAAATGTTTTATTTTTTTGTTAATTTTGTAACCAAATACTGTTTTCTAAACAAAACTGATATTTTAAGGAATATTTTTATGGAAGGCCACATTACCACCCATTTTTTTCTTCGAGTCATTATGCAATGTCGCCACATTTTTATTAATAGTATCCTAAGTAATAAATATTTCGTAATTTTGAGTCCAGAATCGATTGAACAACATTTTAACGAATGTAATTGTCAAGTTTTAAACTTAAATATTGATTATTAACAAAGTTATTGTGTAAAATGTAACTGGGGTGCCATATAAGACCACCTTCTCCTCTATTATTATCTAAGTATGTATATTATTCCTAAGTATATCTCTAAGTATATTATTTTCTAAGTATGTCCCTATAAGTATATTATTAATGATCGAGATATTACTTGAAGGAGATCGGTCGACGAAATCGTTGGTTGGGAAACGCTGGTCCGGTACCGCCTGGTCGAGGGGGTAATCTTTGATAACGAGTCGCTCGTATCGGTGCCCCTTTTGGCCCATCTTGAGTCTGTGCCGTGCAGATCGCGGCGATGCACGCCAAGAACTGGAAAATTTCTTAAATTATATATTTATAGGTATATTATTCTTTAATTATACAATTATGTATTATTTCATTCCTCGATTGCAATCTTCTGGTCATATATTTGTACTCTGGAATTATTACAGAGTAAAAAATAATTAAAGATAAATATTGGCACATTTTTATCATTTAAGATTCTGTAGTTCAAACCAAACCATGACAAGCCCATTTATAATTCAATGATCCGCATAATAATAATTATTATTATTTTAAATTTTGCCAATAAAATTTGTGGAAATTTGTTTTCTCTTGTTATATGTATATACATATATCTACATAATATTATTGATTTTGTCTCTCCGCAAAGTCTAAAATATTTAATTAAATATTTAAGGAAAATTTAATTAAATAGAAAATATTTAATTAAATATCTCTCTCCGAAGCTATTTTTATAGAAAAATTTTAGCAATTTCCGATTTAATTAAAGACATACCGCTGTTACAAGAATCATCGATGATCATAATACTCGTAAAAAAAAATAATTAACTGATTGTTACATCGCATTACCGTTTTGTATTCTCATATCGTTTTTGATGTGAGTTTCTTATAGGAAACGCGATAATGAACTACTATCTGCCGCGCTCTTGAAATAGCTCTAATTATCCGCACACAATTCGTGTCACGTGATTTCTCCAAATAAAAATAACGAAATACACCGGATATCAATGGCGGTCGTTAAATCTTTTCCGAGTTTTCACCAATAATTCCGTCGGAGATTTAAGTACGAGCGTTTTTGTGCAGTTGTGCACGCTAAGTATGTACAACACGCTAATAATAGCGATCGTTATTGAAATAAAAATAAAGGTTACATGATATCGAAATACTGGAATCAATGAACGGCAACGCCATGAGCGTGTAACGCGTTACGCGAAACACATTCCGGATCGCATGGTATTATTCCGGTTTGCACTCCGCATTACGAGCACCGGCGGTGCCGGTCATTCGTGTGCGCAAAATCGGCTGCGTCTCGCGTTCAAGAGAAAAGAGAAAGTGATTCGATTCGGCCTTAAATCGCAAGCACTGCATGCAGGCATCTCGCATAAGTAACGCGCGTAACTGTTTAATCGGCATGACATTTAAATGACGTTCGCGTCAACCGGCTCGCTGAAGACGGGAAGTGCGAAAAGTAGATGGACGTTACGCGCGTTGCGTTGAAAAGTAGAAACCGCAATGGAAAAGTAACTGTCTATTGAATGATTCACATTCATCGTTATTCTCATTGCAGAATCAATTTAATTCCATTTGCTATTTACCGCGTGAAACGAAGGAAAGATCATTAAGTAATAATTTTCATTTGTCTTGTAATATGGTGATATTACAAGACGACAGGAATATTCATTGCTTAATATCTTTTATCTAAAGGCTTCTTGCTTAGGTATCTTTAGGCTTATTTATGATATATTCAAATCTAATTTTATTTTATCATTAATCGAAATAAATTAAAATATTTTATTTTAAATAATTTATAATTCGCATTCAAGAAATCAAGATATAATTGTATAATTTTATATGCTAGATATTTTAATAGATATATGCATACATACTCTCTAAATTCTTCGAAGTGGAATCTCACTTTAAAGAGTGAAAATTAATCCAATCTTAAAAAAAAAGAGTAGTTCAATTTTCGATCTTTAAGACTAAGATTTCACTCTTCGGCGCGAGATTTTCACTTTAAAAGTTTTAGAGAGTATGTATATATTGGAATACACACATCATGACACGTATTTTAATTCTTTAAAAGCATTAAACCCACTTGGAGTTTGAACGATTGAGAATTCGCGAAAATTTCAAGACATAGTTTTATTTATAATAATTTTATACGTCAAATATATTTTGATATATATTTCCCTAAATATTTTATATACATAAAAAAAAGGAATTTTACTAAAGTATCTAAAAATTATGTAGATACAGTTTAAAAATAATTTTATTAGACCATCCAAATAATTGTGTATAAAACTCAAGCATGATGGCAATACTCTATAAAGTTTTGACATTCAATGAAGCTTGAGCTATATAATTATTTTGATCCTAAATAGTTATTTTGATAGTCCAACAAAATTTTCAGATCTGTATCTAATTAAATTTTTTAATATTTCAATAAAATTATTCCATATATGTATCTTAATTATTCAAATGTTTTCCATTACACGAAAGATTACACGTTAAATAAAATTCTATCCGGCATTCTACGGATTTAGAAATCGTTTAAAATAATAAAATCAGTTTTATAGGGCACATAAAATTAGAAACAGAATTTATCACAAACTATATAAAGTGAGCTTAAGTTATCATTAGTTTTATCTAACTGATATCTGTAGAAACGGACTCATGACCGAGCTATATCGACTAGAAATGGTGCATTAAGCAGATTTTAACACATGCAGGGCGATCATGTTGGAATGCACGGATAGTGAGACGAAAGAGGTGGGCAAGCCGAGTTAAGTCGGAGAATTCGTTTCTTAACGCTGGTTCCGAGTCGGAGCACGCACGTACCGGCTCGTTTACGCGGAATACGGCGAAATAATCTGTCCGCGACTTTCCTACCGGGCGCTTTCACTCGCGCTCGCCAGACTCGTTAATTTTCGGCCTTCGTAATGTCGATCAGAGCGCGCGAACTCCCGTCCTGATCCACTTTTCGCCAGGCGAAGGGCTGAGTTGCCAAACGGAATCTGGCGAGGAGAATAACAAAGTATCCCTTGTCCTACGCAAGTCAACCCCTTTCGTTCACATATCGGTTTTGCACAATAAAATTTTTAATGATCGATAAAAGCGGTTGATTTAATTGCTTATAAGAATTACTGATTACTTCTCAGGTACACTGAAAAAAAGTTTACTAAATCTTAACACGTATTTCTTTGAATAGTACTAAGTAAACATTTATTTACAGTAAATAAAAATTTATTTAATAAAAAATAGTCAAATTAAAATAATGGTTTTTGTATCAAATAAATACATGTTTACATTTAGTAAATATTTACTCAGAACTATTCAAACAAATATTTATAGAGATTTAATCGTTTTTTTTTCAGTAACAAATTCTTTTTCATAAAACTCTTTCTTTTTTTCCTTTAATATCATTATTTTTTAAATTATAATTATAATATATTGTTTGTTGGCTCTTGAGAAAACACTCAGTAAATGTATCTAGTTTATATCTATTTCTTCCTAAAGTATTGAAGAAATCACAAGTTAGAACTTCATTATAATGGCAAACTAATATTCGCGATATATATGTATATTTGCGTTCCCTGTGTAAATTGAATTGCAGTCCTCTCTCTTTTCAACTGAATTATTTTGCTTAAAAAACGCACGAGAATTATCTAAGTTCTGCGTGCTTGACAGACTCGTGGTGCCAGTATTCAAATATCCATCGCACAGCCTGGTACATTCACATTGCTGAAATCTCGCTGTGCCACTTGAGGGTTAAAAGATGAAAGTGATCGGAACAGATGGGGTCGCACGCGAAAGAAAGCGGACATAATTCGGGATGCAACGATACGCGCGAAAAAAAATAAAACATAAGAAGAAACGATCGCAGCGGGTAAATGAAATCGTATGTTCTTTTTAAAGGCGAGCAACCTGTTATTTTTAATTATTATTTATGATACCACATCAAAAGAAAAATTATTGTCGACCGTTATATAATTTATTTCGTGTCGTGATTCGAAAAGGAGAGTCAACAGATATTAATTATGATACGTTTGTAATAAAATATCATGTTACATAACTAAAATATTCAATAGATGTATTATGTAATAAGATTTGATTGCGTGAAGTAATATAATATCGCTGGTAATATAAATACATAAACGGATACATTTTGAGACATATGCAATTAATGAGATAATTTTAAAAATATCACTGTATAAGTATAATAATTTATTATATTAAAAAATAATCTCTAACAAGACATAATAAGAAATAATTATGAAAAAATAATTAGTAAATTATACAAAAAATAAATTATAACGGATAAAAAATGATAAGAATTTTGCTGGTAAACTAATCGATGTTTTAAAAATTTTTCAATTTACTGTAATCCACGAATATTATTAAATAATTGAATTCTTGAATGAAATTAAAAACATACAATAAACTTTCTCCATTTTATTATATCTCCATATTTTATACTATGGAAAGGTTTTAAAAACCTGATTTCATGTGAAAAATATAAAATGCTCAGGAGATAAGGAATGCGTCAAAAATAATTACACAAAAGGACTGAGAAACAAGAGACATTTAAACATTCGCAAAACTAATTTTGATTTTGAAGATCAAAAATTTGATAATTGGAATATAGATTCTTACACCCACAAGTTATTTTCGTGAATATTTTTCATAATAAGTTTTTTTACAATGTTTTAAGATGCTCATTGCATTATTAATAAATTGACAATCAATTTAATTGGTGATATTATTATTTTAATTTCAGTTTATATATATGATTGCATTTCAAATTCAACAGTAATTGACGCGCAGTTTATACAACTGGAAGACGTATTTAAAATTCACATATAAATATTAGTAGACACCAAAAAATCTATATAGCTTCGACCGTATTTAACCCCCTTCTTTATTTATATCCATTTCTATCTACGTAGATAGCATTAACTTTATTTTTTATAAAAAATGTATTAGATATATCAGAATTTTTACGTATTGTTAGTCATGTTATTTTGTCCATTCTTGCTTTTCAGCAAAATGTAATTTCTTCGTTGTATTAACATTTTGAAATTTGTAAATTATATCAATAAAAATTATAGGAAAATATATACAATAAGTCAATCTCAGTTTAGCTTGCTCTTCATCTTTTTCCAGTTTAAAAAATTCGAATTAGATAAAGAGTAAATTAAACCAAAATTAAAGTTAATCTACGTAGAAATAGACATTATTTGATTTATTTTCACGGGGTGGTAGCGGCAACCGGGATAAGGGACGCGCGCGGTTGGAGAACACTTTGACGCCTCGCTGGGTACTCACGATCACCGCGACACGCATGGCCGGGATCCTGTTGTTGTCCCTCGTTGTCGCAACGGTGAACACGCTGGGTGTGGTGCTGTGGCGCGTTTGTGCTTCACACTACCGCGAACGACTCCCCGTCTCCGCGTTCTTATACTTATATCCCCGTTTAAATTCCTATGGTACGGCCAGCGGGCAGCACGCAGACCAACTTTCCATCCAGCCGTCCAGGAATTGTATTCCACGCTCGCGCCCGCGAGCGGGCGCGAAACGATTCACCATCGCGCCGTCTCCCGGTTCCGTCAGCTCGCAGAGAAGACGCTCCTCTTGCCCGCGAGGATCGCCGATCCGCGCGAGATTGATGCCGCGCAGATGGCAGATTTCAACGTGAGTTAAAGCGGTGTTTTCTCTGAGCGCCGTAAGCTCATTCTATCTTGATCGCTCATTACATGGGGAAGGAAGATAGAATAAAGCAGCTTGCAGCAACATTGCTGCAACGTTTGCACTATTACTCATGCTGTAACAAGGTGAAGTACGCATAATAGCGATAGCACACTGGAACAGTCAATCAAATTTGGATCCAAATTCACTCTCCTACTGCATATCCACGTGAATGTTTCAATGTGTCTTATTACACTATCATGTTACTGCAATATTGCTGAAACGTTGCAATTTCTGGAATGATCTGTGCTGTATGGAAAGCTTAAGCCAGGAACACATAGAAAAACGCAAGTAGTTCGATCAATCAGAGTAGAGAACGTGACATCATTGCCTTACATTCTCTATTGTGTTTGGCCTCAATTCGCTTACAGCTTGTGTCTTACTATCTTACGTTTTTCTATATATTTCTGGCGTGAGTGCTCACAGCCTAATTCAACGTGAATGTATTGCCGTTCGTGAACTTGAATTCGCTTTGAATTAAGCATCTCCTTCCGCTCTCTCCTTCGCTTAATACAAGAAGTGCCGAGTGGTCGATTATTGACCGCGCGAGAGTTTCTATTTTTTAGATTAATATTACATTTTTATTTAGGATAGGATTCCAAATTTTTTTTTACTTTTCAATAACTAGATATGTCCTTTATACTAATTAAATAATTTGTTTTTTATCACTTTTTTAATTTTCATAGTAATTCATTTGGTCCTTTTAGTGAGTAAGAATTGTTAGTATCTTCTAATATCAATCCTCGAGCGAGAAAAGAACGAATCCAATGTATTCCTCGAGCGAGAAAAGAACGAGGATCAATGGAAAATTTCTCGAGTTACTCGCGTATCGCGACTGGATTGTTGGTCATTGCTACTTTACGATGACATTTGTACTTTCCCTTCTTGAGAACCATAAATAAATTAGAAGAGATATATCCATATAAAATGTGTGATTAATTGATAAATAGATTAGAAGGTATATCTAATATGTAAAATTTCTGAATAGCTGAAGGATTACCGATAGTAACACCTGTCTAATAAATATAACTGTTTCTGACAATGAGTGACAAGAGGATTACACAAACGAATGAGAGAATCCATAATGACTACTGAAATCCCAAGATGACTAGCACGCGCAACATCATCAATCTTACCGCGAATCGCCACTTATTACTGTGTATTTTACACAGATGCGTCTCAATTAGTAAATTTTCTCTGTCACCAGAAGTCAAGGCAGAGATTAATGAGATATTTTACGACACGTAGAAATGATGTGCAATTGAAGGGCTTTCTTGTCCATCGCTACATATAGAAAATATATTTGATTAATATTTTATTTATTCCTCACAAGGGAATACTCCCAAGTGTAAATTTCAGAATAATGTCAAATATATAGATATATTATTTGAGTTATTCGAGTAACTAATAAATGAAATTCACAATTTATAATTCCTAACTGTGCGATATAAGCAAAAAAATATATCAAATAAATCAAGTATATTCAAATTTTTATCTACATATACATGTATATTATTGACCATGTTATTTTGCCAATTGTTGCTTTTCAGTAAAATGTAGTTTTTCTGATAGGAAACATTTCGAAATTTATAAATTATGCTGATAAAAACAGTGAAACCAATATTTATACTTGGAAGATTTAAATATATATATATATATATATACACTTGGAGATGTTCCCTTATAATTAGAGAAAAATATAGTGATAATAACTATAAAAGTGATAATTATACAAGTTTTATATGTAGAGAGAGAATTTTATGTACATATATATAATTGGATAAACTATTTTATAGTTAATGCAACTATAAAATAATGTATTCAACTATATCAAACTTGTACAATATAATTATCACCTCTGTAGTTTCTACCACTATGTCATGTTTCTTCGAGTGCGAGGATGTTATAAGAATGCGCTGCACAATATTATTTCGGATTGAGATCTCGTTGCGGATAGAACGATTTAAGGAAGTGTCATAGCGTGAGCAGAATAATTTGTCATAATAACACACGTCCAATGACTAGTCAACAACATAAATCTCATAAATGTGAGGAAGGTAATGATTACGCAATATCCTGTCAACTTTATGTTTCGCGCGAAAGTGCTGTTACAGTAATATCGTTCTTTCTAATAAACGAAACTGGTTTCTGTTTGCAATAAACGTTTATGGCAGCTATAAAGATCGAAAATTAGACAATACTCAATATCATTCTCGTTTTTATCTAAAAAAAATTGTAACACTTTTCATATTCCTTTCCTATTTATGATTAGGTTTGTCGATAATTAATTGATACAAAGTAAGATCGCTGAGAATTAATGTCATAAATCAATGTTTTATAATAAAGGGAACCTATTTTACAATATTTGTGAACATTTTACCGTAGTTATAAAAGATGGAAAATAATTCACGATATTGTTTCCACTTCGTTTATATCTAAGAGAGATATTTTTTATGTTTCTTCCTTATTTATAGGATTGATTAGGATTGATAATATCTAATTGATATAAAATAGAAATTTGGCAAGAATTAAATATCAGTATGACGTGACATTAATCTTCTGTTTTATAAAACTGTGATATATAATTAAATTTATTAACTTAATGTAAAAAATATCGAGGGCGAATCGGAAAAGAAAATAGTTGAATATTTGACTGAACGATAAATATACGACCATAAAAATAATAAAAAAAAAGAGAAGAGGCGTAAGTAAAAATTACAATCATGAAATCGAAAGTTCGTTATACAGGAGCTCACTCTATAAATAATTAATATTATAAATAATTATATAAGAAGACACTCAAACTTGATAAGCAATGATGCAAAAAGTTTCAAAGTAATTATATAGGATTTTATCAACTAGTTTGATCCTATATAATCATCTTGATGATCCAACAAAATTATTTTCAGATCTGTATCTAGCTAAATTATTAGATGCTTTAGTAAAATCGTTCTTTCCATAGATTATTGCGAATGAATATGTTCCAAATAATATTTTCGACAGAATTTATCGTTACCGGCAGGGGGGGGGGGGGGGGGGGGGGGGAAGAACTTTTTGTGACTTTGTATTCTTCAGTGGAAGTTGCTAGAAACTCGTCCTGCACTCTCTTTCACAGGAGTGTAGTCGGATCAGGATGCACCTGGTACTAAGTCGACATTACATTTTCACGTTTGGAATATACCTCGTTCTTTTCGATTGCACATTTTATCAAACTCATATTTTTAATTTCACTGCATTTTTATAGGCCATATGATTCTTTACAAAGCGAAAGAAATTAAAATACGATGCGTAAAAAGGAAAAGTGAAAAATTTTAATTGATAAAATAATCATATCCGTATCTGAGAATTTGAGTAATGATATTTATAACATTAATGATTTTATCAATTACGTTAGTTCATTGAATGATTAATAAAATTTTGAAAAACATATACGCTTTATTCTTCAAGGGTGATCGCCGATCTTTATATAGCAAACACCTTAAACGATCTGTATAATTTCAACTAAAATTAAAAATAGAATTTTATTTATAATTTTATGTACCGCGATACAAAAAAATTCGAAGATTCAGAATACACATATATATCAAAATACATGATATATAATATTATAAGAACTTTACTATATTAAAATTTGACGCAAATTGCACACCGTTTAAAGTGGTCTTGAAAGTTACCATCTTAAACATAAAAATCAATTATTATCTTGTCTATTTTGCAAGAATCGCTCTTTGTTTTTTATGAACAATAATTCTACGTATCTTTAACAGCAAGATCTCGAAAAATATTCTAAATTAAATAACTAGAGAGAAATCGTATAATTCTTAATCGACATTGGCAATTTTAGAGCAGCAAGAGAAATCTCGTTCCCACAAATAATTTTTCTTATCCTTTCTACTTTCGGAACGAGAATATCGGTCGCCGCGAAACGGACAGAGATATGGTGCACGCGGCAAAGAGTGAGCGCAGTGTCGCGTCACCGCGAGTGCAGCTGCAACAATAGCAACCTGGTGGTAGCTTTTTCGGGAGTACACCCCTGCGCTCCTCCACCGCCCGGTGACGACGAAAGGAACGAGGCATGCTGCTTTTAAAGCAGCTCGCGTCTATGGCGCGCCCGGCAAGCCACGAAGGCTCGCACGTCCAAGGTCAGTGCCGGGGCCGACGAAGCCGGCTTGTCGACCGCTTAGTCGATCGGCCGATCGGCTCTTCATGCCGATCTTTGCATTAAAAAAAATATTAAATTCTAATAAATATTTGTTCGGATAGTTCTAGGTAAATATTTACTAAATATAAACATACTCTCTTTCTAAATTCTTCGAAGTGGAATCACACTGAGAGAAAAATGTCGAAGTATTGCGAAGCAAGTATATCTACTTACCAAGTTTTCTTCAATATTTATTAGTTATGAAAAAATTCGATTGTTACGAAATATTTCTGTGAATTATATCTCATTAATTAAAAAAAATTAAATAGATGACTTATGTGCTAGGAATAAAATTTTATTTTACCATATTTAAGTACAGATTTATTTCAGTGAAATAAATATATTTCTCAGAAATAAATTTTTAAATATTTTTTACTGAGATTTCACTCTTCAGAGTAATTCACTCTAAAAGTTTAGAGGGTATTTTTTTGTTTGATAAAAAAATAATTTAATTTAACTATAATTAGTTAGTATTATTCAAAGAAATGTGTATTAAGATTTAGTAAATTTTTTTCAGTGTTCTCGCGACTGGTAACCACAATAGTAATCGTACGTATGCGCTTATCATCTCGCCGGTGCGGTGCAAGAATGCAACTTGCGAGCGAGCGAACGAGCCTCGGCGAGATTCGCGAGGTGCGCGCATTATTCGCGCGAAACACGTGACAAAGAAATCACGAGGCGAAGTTTCTGCGTCCTGCTTTCCTCTCGTCACTCGTCGACGATGCGTGAATCGATGGCTTTTGTATAGCCGGTGTTTTGCATATCGTATTTGAGCTCAGTTTATCTTTCCTTCACGGCTCTTCTATGGCGTGGAGACTCGAGTGTTTGTAGCTCATTAAAGTTCGTATCGTCGCGCCCATCCTTCATTGGGATTCATCAAAATGTCAGGGCGGTATGTTGAGATTACAGCTTGTGATACATTCGACCGACTTGAGGGATATTGTTGGAGATTAACGTGGATCGAACATGAATGTTTTACGATACAAAATTATTCTTCCTTTCCTCGATCAGTTTTGCTTTTTCTTTTTAAATTAAAGATAGGCGAAAGATATAAAACTGGTTCAGGACTGTGAATACTGAAGAAAGTACAAATTTCTAGAGGACAGATTAATAGAGTAAAGAAAGGTTGACGATACTTAACGCCAGACTTTTGCAATATCCGGTTTAATGCAATTTTTTTTATTCCATTTTTTTCCTCGCCACTACGCACCGTGAATTTAAACCGCAGAGAGTTTTTGCGTTGCGTTGAAGTTACTCTCGCTTCTTCACCGCAAATGTTATATCTAGATGAGGGAATGCGATGTAAAGAAATGGACAGGACTTGAAGTTAAAACACCTTTGAGTCGCGTTTAAATTTCGCGATAATATAAAGATGTTTTAATAAATCATTTGTTTAAATAGTGCCAATTACCCAATCAGCAGAACATATATGTTTTTAAAACGTTTTTAAAATATTTATTTAAAAATATCAAATTAATATTTAAAATATATTTTTTTAATGTTGTATGCTGACTGGGTAAATATATGTAGATTAAAGATATATTCATTTTGTATAAGAATTATTAATTTAATTTAACTATAATTTTTTTTATTAAGTAAATATTTATAGTTGATATTATTCAAATAAATATTTATTAAAATAATTAGAATATTTTTTCTCAGTGTAGAACCTCAACAAAAGCATTCTTTTCGTGTATGCATAAAATAAAAATCGCGGGAGTCGCAGTGTTGCATCTGCAGCTATCGTGAAGTATCTCCTGTGAGACTGCATCCCTGTATCCAGGCGAGTGCAGCAGCTCGCATCTCGTTCGTGCCCCCTTCGTGAAAAGCGGCGGAGTCTCGCGGCCAGGAATTCCGCGAGGGCCCCCTTCGCGGTCGAAGGTAGGCAGGTAGGATGGTAAGCAGATATGGGCGGACAAGCGGGCAAGGAGGAGCAAGCAGGCACGCAGTCAGACAGGGCGAGCAGGTAGGTAGATAGGTAGGTTGGTAAGTAGGTAGGTAGGTAGGTAGGTGGGTAGGTAGTGCACCGGAGCAGAAGCATTGCATTCTCGCGGGAAGAGAAGTCAGATCGAACCGAACCGAGTCAGCGGTGGCGACGACGACGATGACGACGATGACGATGACGACGACGATGACGACGACGATGATGACGACGACGATGACGACGATGATGACGACGATGGCGAGCCTTAGACACATCGCGCTCGTTGAGTTGTCGAGGGGCACCAAACTCCCCACGGAACCGGTTCTCCGCGTTCCTCCTCTCCCCCTCGTTCTACCCATCTCGCGGATCCCTTTTTTTCTACGTGTCGCGGTCGTCGTTGTCGTAGCACTGGCATCGCCCGTTCCTGCATCACCGTCGCGAGGCACCATCATCGATACGTGCGTACCTGCAGCATGGAACCCTTGCGCGCCTTTTATGATTAATTGTCTGTGATTCCTGCCGACGGGATAAGCGGCAGAAGAGCGAAGTGACGAGAAGAGAAGCCGTAGATGGCGGCGGAACGTTCGTCGGAGTGTACTCGTTTCGGGGAACTTGACGTCGCGACGACGACGGTCGTGGTCGAGGCCGAGAGTGCAATAAACGCGTCACAAGTGCCTCACCTGTCTCCATCGTCCTCGTCATCCGGAATTTTTGTCGGTGTCCGTCGAGCCAAAATCATGCATTGTATTCTTATATATCGAGTTTTTCATTTCTACATATCAAAGATATATTTTGACTATATTTTTCTGCCCTTCCGTTTTGGCCGTATTGCCTTCCCCAAAGCAGGTTCCAGTTAATTTTTTAAGAAGAAGAGGATCATCCTCGTCATCGTCGTCGTCGCTGACAACGGATTCGCGATCGGATGCGGCAGTCTCGGCAGAGTGACATTGAGTGCATATACGGGTGGTAGCCTCGACTTCTAGGTATTGTAGCTTGGAAAATGATAGACTCCGACGACATCCAAGGCAGAGTTTCCCGAGGGCGGCGTTGAGCCCTTTCTTAGAACTCGGCGTCCCGGGAGGGGAACGAACAGGTGACGTATAGAGAAGTTGTAGCGTGCAGTAGTCATCAGTTTCCTCTCGCGCGCGTTTGTTCGGGGGCTACCGGTTGCGAGACGAAGGATATAAGAAATTCTGTCGGATTAAATCGCACGTAGGTATGATCAATTTAATGCCGAGAAGAATGGGCGTTCTTTCTTTTGGAAAGAGCTTGGGAAAGGGGCTGACTTAAATCGAACGATTCGCGCACTTTCTCCTGTCGATTTAACGATTATAATATACGTGACGACTTTACATCGCACGGAAAAGAAATAGATTGGATGGTTCAGCAAAGCTATAGCTTGCTGTGCGAATTCAACATTTGTAACTATAAGAAGCTTTGACGGTTCAACAACGAGATCATGTCTGTAAACAATTATATATAACAAATATGATTAGCTATACTCGCTAATTTTATTCAGATATACAATTTTGCTATTTTGACATAGAAAACTGGCTGTCCGGATATTAAGGCTGTAGATTTGCTGTGCGAATTCAACATTTGTAACTATAAGAAGCTTTGACGGTTCAACAACGAGATCATGTCTGTAAACAATTATATACAACAAATATGATTAGCTATACTCGCTAATTTTATTCAGATATACAATTTTGCTATTTTGACATAGAAAACTGGCTGTCCGGATATTAAGGCTATAGATTTGCTGAATCAGTTTTGTTCTAACAAATCTTTTTTCTGTGCATTTTTGTGAGTTTTAACAACTATTGTCGATAATGCTCGTAGCTTGGGATTTTAACATTCAAAGTGGCGTTCAGCGAGACTCATATTCGCGTCACGTAAGCTCGATAACGTTGCAGAATGATAAACTAAATTAATAACTATATAGTATCGCTCGGCGGTATCGCATCAATCAATTTTACCGAGTAGTTTCGTGACGTCCCACCTGTCGTCGGTGCGTCGCCGTCGACTTTTTATCATTATGCACATCGCGCGATGGGGACGCGGTAAGGGGACGCGGTCGAGCGTGTCCTGCAATTTTGTAGGAATGGCATCACGAATCGCCGGCACTTTCGATAGCGTAACTTTTCGTGGCGTCAAGTCCGCTGCTTCCTCCGCAATTCGCGATTCGCGATTCTCTCGCAAAAATTTCATCATGGATTCTGACATGTGAGGTTTATAAGTCAGTTTGATAAGTCAGTGACTTTTTAAACTTTTTTTTAAACCAAAATTAGCTTCATTTTTCACAAGTCACTGACTTTGATCAAACTATGTACTTTAACTCTGCGTAACGCCGCATGATTTTCCTTGCGAAAATGAAGATTAAAGTGTAAAGTATAAAATCGAAAAGGAAAGTGACAGAAGTATAAATGAAGCTTCTAGGAAGCGAAGATTGAGACAACGAAACGTAAAAGAGATTCCTATTTTTATTCTCGTCAGGGTTGAGATGTAATAAATACGATATATATTTTTAAGTATACGCTTAATATAATAGTTTCAATGATTGATAGGTAAATTGTGAATTTTTTTCATGACCAAAAAATACAGTTATAAAGGGTTAATTTAAATTCTCAATAAAGGACCTCGCACATAATAATATCGAAAATTGTGTTTCTATGAAGTAAGTTGGTTTTCACATCATTTTGATATTAATCATGTCGTGACTTATTGGAAACCCAAGGAACATACCAAATCAAGAGAAAATCAAAATGACTTTATTTTGACGTTATGAAAGTCAAAACGATGATTTATTGTTACAAAATTTAACTGTTTACCGATGTTAAGAATTAAAATAAAGTTATTTTGACTTTTTGTTGACTTTTATGTGTTTCTTGGGAAGATAATCTCATTCGATCGCTCCCTTCGCGAAGGATCTGCTATCCTCCATTTCGCGGACGCGGACGATTCGCGAATCCAGTCGGTCCGTTTCGCGGCGCGACGCGGCGCGGGAGCTCGGCAGCCGGTCGAACGTTTAGCCGGCCGGTGCGGCGGACGATCGTGCCGATTCTTCTCATTGGCCGAGAACCGGCGAGTACTGCTTGCCCGCAAGAAGACTCTTTGTTCCGTTTTTCGTTCGTCCCGACGAGAGCGACCGCGACGCGACGGGACGAGACGAACAGCGCGGCGGCGGCG
>NW_017257621.1:515000-551793 GCF_001594055.1 Mycetomoellerius zeteki
GTGCGTGCGTGCGTGCGTGCGTGCGTGCGTGCGTGCGTGCGTGCGTGCGTGCGTGCGTGCGTGCGTGCGTGTGCCGGTTGCTTTACTCGATATTGCATCGCGCGCCGCGAAGGATCCCGCGAGTCTGCGTTTTAGCGCTAAGGGCCGCGTTTTCTGACAATAGCTAACTTTACAACTGTTGTAAAATCTTTTAATATGATTGGTTTATACATTTAGATCCAGTGAGGAACTAAGGGCAAGACAAATCATATTGAAGAATTTTACGACAGTTGGTAAAATTGCTTTCTCTGCTGAACGCAATCAATGTCGAGTGATCTATCAGTACTGGGTCTCGTAGTAATGCCCTTAGGTGCAAGGGCGACGAGTATCGTTCTATGTCAAAGCAGCGCAAGATCGAGTATTCTTCTTCCCGTCGCCAACGGCGAAACGAGACTTTAGTAGCTGCAGTTCGCAATAGCGGTTGCAAGGTATAAACTTTGATAAGACAGGATAAGCACATACGTTTAGCGTTAAATATGCGAGGTGAACAGGAGTCGCTTCTCTTGTTCTTTCTCGGTAAAGCTAGTTCAGATTTCAAACGTGATGAGAAGTTGTACGAGGAATGTTGGAGTGCGCCGGGCAAAGTATCGAGTCACACAAGTTGTACTTTACTCTTTGTGATCGTGAAAGATGAGGAAATTTTAGAAAAGAAACTGTAAAAAGAATATCTTTCTCTTCTGCAATTTTTTTTAAACCATTTATCTTTTCATGTTTCTGATACTTTATAATCTCGAAATAGTATATATTAAATTAATAGTCATCCAGCGACTTTAATATGCTGCGAATACTTATATATGTATAAAATGATTCACCGAGAATAAAGGATGAACTACGATAAACTGTGTCTAGAGTAGACAAGTGTTATGCTATGTATTTCTACTAATGTAGATTAACTTTAATTTCGGTTTAATCTACTTTTTATTTTTTTTTTTCAGTTTTAACAATTAGAAAAAGAAACAGAGTACATTAAACCGAGATTAAAGTTAATCTTTATTGGTAGAATAATTTTAGACATTAGACAATTTAATCCTCGGCAGCAATCGTTGAATTCTGACGACAGAGAAAGGGATAAGAATTTATAAAATTATTTTAAAATATTAAGTCACTCGTTAATAAGAATTTTTATACAGAATTACGTAAAAGTCGTACGACTTTATTTTTGACGGCGTTTTTTGTCGTCTTAACGTACACTTGACTCAACTTACACTTGAAGGGTAGACCGAAGGGATTTCCATTCGGTAATATCTGTCGAGAAATCTTTGTTGCGCGAACGCGAGTGAAGCGGACGATCGTAGGGAGCGCAGGTGAGAGCGGCGAAACCTGTTTCCGATCGCGCCACCCGGTATATGCGAGACGGTTCTATTCTCCCGCGGGTCTCGACTTCCTGCGACGACCTTCAGCGCCGTATCATGAAGTCGCCGAGGAGCGTGCGTCCGAGAGCCGCGGCTTTTACTTCGCCTCGCCTCGTCTCGCTTCGCCTTCGCTTCGCCAAGTCGATCTCGGAAAAATCGGACCCAGACTTCATCCGGGCGAAAGGGGGCGGCCGTCGAACGACTCTCTCGATAGACGCGAAGGGGAGTGCCCAGACTGATCTTGACCTTGAGTATTCTCGCTATTGTGGCTCTTCTCGCCGGGAGACGGATCGCGCGGATCCTCGCGGTCGACTCTGCAGACGCATTAGCCCTAGCGACGATGGACCGAAACCTCCCTTGGCTCGACTCGCTAATTATAAATGGTAAATTCCCTTTCAGAAAAATATTGGCCAATTTATTACTGTTCACACAGCACAGATCATTTCAGCAATATTGCAGTAACGTTGCAAACGTTGCAGCAATGTTGCTGCAAGCTTCTGCGCTGTCTAGATGGAAGACAGTAATTTCCATACAGCATAGATCATTCCAGCAATCATTGCACCTTTTCAGCAATATTGTAGCAACACTGCGACTTTCAAGCAATGTTGCAGTAACATTGCATACATTGCAGCAATGTTGCTGTAAGCTGCTGTATGAGATTAATTACTTATTTGAAGTGTTAAAAATACCTACTGAACCACAGTATTTTTAATATTTAGATTAATTAATTACTGTATTTTAGTATTAATTATTAAATTAGTCAGTGTTAGATTTCTGTAAAAGTTAGCCGGTTCTCGGATCGAAATTTCGTAATTGGACTCATCAGGTGGCGCGTAACTTATTTTCCCTTTCTCGTTACATATACATCGCCATGCCAGCCACGCGCGAGAGACTCCGTTGTCTCTACCGATTCGATTAATTACATCTTTCCTCCCGATGTAATTACTTCCCGTAATTAAACTCTACCGAACCCAACGTCCGCGCTTCGTGCGCAACGTTTGTGCGGAACGTGCGTGCGCGCGAACGTCTAGAATTTCTCCCACGGCGTTTCCTCTACTTTCCGAAGTGCACGCCGTTGCCAAGTGCATGCACAGCACATATGCACGTTCATCCTCGATACACCAATAATTTCACTGTTTTCTTAAGACAAAGAAATCACTCTTTCTCCATATAAATTCGATATGTGTCTCTCCCTTTTACAAATAATGCCTGTTTCCAATGTAGATTAACTTTAATTTCGGTTCAACTAATTTAGTCTTCATTTTTTTCTAATTGTTTATGTCTATTTCTACCAATGTAGATTAATTTTAATCTTAGTTTATCATTTACTTTTTATTTCTTTTCTCATTCTTAGAAAGATAAAAAAAAAAGATAAAATCTGGAGAAAGTTAAACAGTAAGTTAGATAATATTTTTTGTAATAATAAAAATACAGGTTTTACAGGTTTTAAGATGCTTATTATAATGTCTATGAACATCAATATTATTAAATTGCTTTAAATTACAATTGCATTTCAAGAAAATTAAAAATTAAATTCGGCGCATAATTTGCAGGATTGGATATGTATTTAAATTCACAGTGTGTGAATTATTTAAGTACTAAAGATCCAGCTTGTTTATTTAAGCCTTTCATTTCTCAGTAGTTGTATATTGACATTACGGTCTTAAAAGGTACTTTGTTTAAAAAGTAAATTAAACCGAGATTAAAGTTAATCTACATTGATGGAAACGAGTATAAGAGGATAATTAAATGAAAATTCTCGCATCTTTCGGAGTTCGTTTTGCGGGGAAAATTATACCTTCCGTTCCGGCGCGGCATTTGTCAGCTCCACGGCAAGGAGCGCTCGAAAAAGTCGTCCGTATCGAAAAGGAAATCGGCTCGAGACCGGCCAAGGGAATGGAACCCCTCGGCGCGCTAGACGGCCGCACGTACATACATACGTTCGCCTCGTCTCGCCGCGTCTCGCCTTGCTTCGCGCGCGGACACCGCTTCGGTCAAGGTCGCAGTCTGCGCGCTTAACGTTCTTTTTGCACGTTCTCTTTCCCCGCCTGTACCCGGTGTCCCAAGTGAAATCGATCGGCGTCGGTCCTCGCGAGTCCTATCGCCTCGTCGTGCCGCAGAAGGGTCGGTTCGCCAGCGTGCGAGACACACAAGTTCGACGTCGTCACATTACGTTACGCTTAAGTTTCGTTTTGTTTTGCGACCTGTCTCTGTATTCTGTAATTATCACTAAATTCATTATCGTTATACTGTCGTGTTGCGCAGATTTTTTTATTCTTTAAATTCTTTGGAGTGGAATCTTACTCCAAAGAGTGTCAGAAAAGAGTGGCTCAATTTTCAATCTTTAGGAGTGAGATTTCACTGTTCAGAGTGACGATTCACTCTAAAAGTTTTAGAGAGATGCCATGTATAAGATATATGCTACGACAGTACAATGATACCGACACTGTCGTTAGGAGTTATAAAATACAGGCATTGCATTCTGTAAAATATAATGCACAATTGAAAAGCACAGGAACAGGGAATAACAGGTTTCAAATCAGAAACGGTGTATTTTGTCATACATGATTTCTGATATTTTCTAAAACTTTTACAGTAAATTGTCTCTTTTCTAAGACGCTCAGTTTTCATTATTATAATGAACTTCCACTTCAAAAAAATTTAAAGATTAAGTTAAAATCTGTTATTCTCTACTCCTATTGTCAGTGCTTCTCAATTATGTAGCAGGTGTAACACAATTTGTTATCACATTATATTATCATTGCGTTGCTTTTTTTATCATATATAATTCAATTGACAACTCGTTCAACGACAACAAATCGACACTGTCATTAAGAATTACAGAATCAGAGTACTCTTTGCTTGTATTCTATAACTCTTAACGGCAGTGTAGGTATCATTATGATCAAAATTCTGCGCAATGATATAACGATAATTGCCCGTTTCCATCAACATAGATTAAAGATCTATTTTTCATTCCTACACTAGACTGCACTAGAACTTTCTTTCTCGCTTTCGCCAAGTATCAAACATGTATCTATTTCACTTTAAGTTTCAAAAATGTGCATTACATTAACTACAGAAAACAGACCTTAATTTTAATCTGGGTTCAACTTATTCCTCATCTTTTTCTAATTTTTATGTCTGTTTCTACAATGTAGATTAACTTTTTTTTTGGTTTAATTTATTTATCGTTTTCTAGTTCTAAAAATTAGAAAAGAATAAGGAGTAAATTAAATCGAAATTAAAGTTAATCTACGTTGCTAAAAATGAACATTAGCACTAGAAAAAGATGAAAAGTAAGTTGAACCGAGATTAAAGTTAAGCTACATTAGTAGAAACGGGCATAAGAGGTATTGCTGGATATTGTGGTCACTATCGCGCGGAAACGCCAGTCTTTCTCTTCATGTTATTAATTCTAAGGAAGTTTTTTGGGTGCATCTTATCTTATCTTGTTCAAGATTTTTTTTACGAGAACTTTTTTCACACGTCGCGTTGCACTGCTAGGAAATAGTATCTGCGAGATTAGTCATCTATAGCTCTAATTATATCTTGACGGAATTGTAATTTTTTTTTTCATAATAACACAACTCGTTTGCGGTTATAAGTGGAGCAGTATTTGCATACGCGGGATTGTTAGAATATTTGCAATCGTTTGTCGATTGATAATCAATATGATATACAGAAATTTTGTCAAGGATTTCGCGGACTTTGTAATATACGCGATCTTTTGACACAAAGAGCCTTTCGAGCGACGAGAGCAGCTTCCGATCCCGGCAAGGCGTAACGTCGGATTGTACCGCGACAGCGATATGAGAATTTTTTTCACGGGTACAATGAATTTTAATACACGTCTCAAGGTCTGCGTCGACGAAGGCACTTTGTATACGTACATAAAGCAGGATTGTACATGAGACTATGCGGGATAATGTGCCGAGGCTTGGTAACTCCACCACCGTTGGCGGAATTCGACGGCCAATGGGGTACGAGTTTCCTTCTCTCGGCGCGAAAGGCGGCTCATATTACATATTTACAATGCGCAACCAACGTTAAAAATTCTCCCAAGAGCGAGTGTCGTTATCGCACGCGCGAGAGGAGGACGTAGGTAAGTAATCGCCAAGTGAGTGTGATCCTTGGGTGAGTATGATCCTTGAGTACGCGACGAATTTTTCGATGTCTCGCTCATCGAGAGACGGTAAAATGAGGGTAAGATGAGGGTACCTGGCGACAAAGACATCCTAGTTAACAGGAATAATGCAAATAATCGATAGATGCAAAAGGTAGGTTTTGATAATGATTGATCATAATATATCGTTTTATGGGAAATAAAAGAAATTATATATAAATTCTATTCTATAATATCTATTATAGAATAGAATTTATTACACTTCAGCATTTACATAGCCAAGAAGAGGACTTGATTTACAATAAATTCTTACCTCATTCATCCTTCCATACTTCATACGCGCTCTTATTTAACTATTTTACTATTTAACTATTTACTTTTACTTTCTACCTCTATCTTTATCTTTATCATTGCCGCTTTCCGATTATGACATATTTATCACCTTACGCCTATCTAAGTCAGTCTTATATTATCTTACTATGTTTCTTGTACTACTTATTCTATTTTCTATAACCTATATCCTATTTCACACAGCCATATCTTTTCACAGCCTTTCACAGCTTTTCTTATCCTACACAGTACTTATCCCCACTCTACTTCCTATCTCTCTTCCCTTTTTCTTCTCAGTATTATTTCTTTATCTTTCAGTATAATTTCTTTATTATCTTGCCCTTACAATCGTCCAATTCCTCCCCCCATAACCTATCTATAACTTTTTCATTCGCTTCCCCTAATTCCTTAAATCTCCCACTCACTTCTTCGCATTCCCCTACATAGTGTACTATTATAATATCTATTATATAAATTGATGTAATAAGGTCGGGCTAATACTTGAATACATTGTTTAAATTTCACACAGGTCGAGCTTGAGAGAGTTTTTAGTTTCATAATGCCAAACTCCATTCATAAATCATGAAACTTTTTATATCGAAAGAAATTGTTATTAATAAACTGGCGTTTTATCATTCGACATGACTCCTTCATGGTTATATTTTTTTATTATTAGACATCGGATTTTTATACAGATATTTTTTGCAGATATGCACAAAATATGCAAAATTTCATAAATATGCACAATATGCACAAATAAATATGCATTTTTACAATACTTTTTTAATGAGACAAATTTCTATTTTCTATGTTACTTTCCAGTCGGCTTTCTAAAAAAATATGAAATTGTATAAGAATCCGGTATCTATTTATTATGTGTTCATATTTTAAAGAAATTGAATTCTTTTGATGTTAAACCTGTGTGTGTGCGCGCGCGCGCGCGCATGTATATATTGTGTAAGAGAAAAAGAATGCATTTATTCTTTACTTAAAAAAAGAAATTGTTATAACATTGAGAATAACCCAATTAGGGTCGAAACGTTTGTGATAATAACCCAGATAGCAAAGTTTGTCATTTTGACGTCAAATTCAAGTCATGTTTGTACAAATGACGTTAAGTGACCAAAAAGTGACCATAGGTTTTATTCGACGTCATTTCATGACGTCAGTATGATGTTATTTTGTAACGACATACTGACGTCATTTTCGTAACGTCATATTGACGTCATAAGTCGCCAGTTGGGTAGTATAATGGTCAATAAAGGAGAGACCAAGATATAACGTCAAAATGACGGCTCACCGATGACGTCAATCGTGTCTGTAACATTCGAACGTCAATTTGATTTCATTAAGACGTCAGTAATGGTTAGTAAAGGCCCAAAATATGACATCAAAATAACAAACTTTGCTACCTGGGAAACTTTTGTTTTTTAATAACACAGCATTAAGACCTGGCTTTGGCTTGTAGCCCTATAATTATTATTAATTTTAGAAATTGTTATGCTAACATTTTATTTCTCGATATTTTTTATCTGTAAATAATTTCTCGATAATTTTTTTGCTATTGCAATAAGTTAAATTAAAATTTTTAAATTAAAAACTGTAATTATTCTTTTCATATTAATAGAATGTTGTGCTAACTTTTATACAGACGTAAACGTAATCTTGAAATATACGGTATAATCCTGGATTTTATGTATCGATTTGACGTACCGATCGAGCAAGCAACCACTGATCGTCGCCTGATTCCCATCTCAACCACGACGGCGCTGGCTTCCTACTTGCTTCCAATGAAGTGAAGCCGCGTGTTCCCACGCGATCGCGTTGGTGTCAGTCTGTCAGTTTGCGAACGGCGTCAGCGTTGACAAGCGTGAGTTGCGAGCGTTTTATACATCGTCGTTGTCTTATGCGACGGCAGGCATGGCCAGCGCCTCGACGTTCTGTCTGCTGCTGGTCGCCGCACTAGCCGACTCCGTTTTTTCCACGCAACGCACAGTGAGTATAAGTTAGCTCCGGATTCCCGGATTCGTCCGCCCGGAGGCTATAGGACTGATTAGCTGCGCGATCAGCCGTACAACGCGTCATGTCATCCACGAGACAGCGTTGCGCCTCACCAAAACGAACGAATCGCGTGCATGTTGTGATTCATCGACTTTCAAACCTTTGGTCTGGCGTTTGTGTGGACCGCATAATAATACTCGCTTCTACCAACATAGATTAACTTCCATCTCGATTCGACTTATTTTTTATCTTTTTCTAATTCTTAGAACTATAAAAAGATAGTGTTAGTTGAACCGAGATTAAAATTAAATTAATAAATAAATGCATTGATATAGAAACGAGGATAGGACTTATTTTTTTTTTTCCGAAGGAAGTTCTGAACTGGTGCAATAAGTTGGAGTAAAACAAACTATGGGAGCTTTCCAGCAAGAGACACAATAATTGGCACAAGAGTCATCCTGTCCTTGTTCGATAATCAGTAAGAAACAAAGACAGAATGACTCTCGTGTCGATTTGTCTCCGCTGGAAAGCTCACTGTATTTGTTTCATTCCAACTCATTTCGCCAGTGTATATCAGTTCAGAATATTCTTTGAAAAAGAACTGCAGTCTTACAGACAAAGGATGTTTGGGAGGTGTGTTGTGTCAACTTGCATCCACGAGGTGTCCCCCTCCACCTCCCCCCCCCCCCGCCCCCTTCCCGCCACGGCTATCGAGTGCGCTCCGAAATCTCGACTTATCGTGATATTTCTTTTGTCACGCCAAACAGGTGGATTTATTGATAAATTGGCTGTACACTTATACGTATTAACGGCTGATCGGATAAGTGCATCGGATGACGCGACCTAGATTGCTCGAGATCGAAGGGCACGGTCGATCGTGAGTCGCGCGATCGGCGCGTCAAATATAAATAAACGCGCGAGCGTTCGGGACGATTAATCGCCCGTGGACGTGAATCAGCGTCATGTTTTTCATTCAACTTGAGTTTCAAATTTCGGTTGCGTGCGCAAGTAATATGACACAATAAATTCGGTCAGTTTAGAGCTTCGACAGTTTGATAATAAAAAATATAATCACAAAATTTGTATAATATAAAAGATATATATATAAAAGTAATGTAATATTTTAAGTAAATAAATGTTATCATATTGATAATGGAACTTTATACTTTTTACATTGAGAAAAAATGGTTCATTTGGCTAAATTAATTGCTTATTGACTATTAATTTATTGTTTATTTGACTAAATTAATTTAGTTGTCTTTATTTCTTTCGTTGGAGCAAGTATTTAAGTCAAATATAATATATACATTCTTCATCGACAGAATTAGAGACAAATTAAATTAATTTAGTCAAATAAACAATTTTTTTCTCAGAGTGTATTTGTTTTTTAATTAATTTATTTTTATTTTTCTGTGTTTTATTTTTTATCAAATGATTATATATTCCGATATCTGCGATAATAATCTTATGGATGTGTGCAGTGTGACGTTAAAAAAAGCGAGTTTGTTAATTGTAAGCAACGTCGTAGCGTAAATTGCTTTTAATGTTTTAAGACATTCAGAGGAATTGTCCGATACGATTGCACTTTCTATACAGGCCTAGTATCTTAAATTTATAACGAACTGGATTATCGATCCTAGGTGTGAATTAGTAAATAAGTGTAAAAGCCAACTCTAGTCTAGATATAACGCGTTTGAAAATGGAGCAAAGAAATCTATCGCGTGTTTATTTTATCTATTCCGTTCTGTCGATGCGACGTGTGTTGGGAATGTAATTTATATCTTAAAACGTATAAGAGTGATATTTTTACACATTTATAATTTTGGCGTGACATATAGAAAGAACGGTTTTCCTAAGTATCTAAACATTTAGCTAAATCTATAAGTATTTTGGTTGTGAATTATCAAAATAATTATGTAGGATGTTCAAATATAATAATAATATTACAAAAAATTTTGACATTCTAACAATCAATTTGAATACTCTACGTAATTATTTAAAAAATTAGACGAGGGCTAATCAGAATTAGCGAGGTAATTGAAGCGCTAATTAATTTGCGTAAAAATATTTTTAATTCATATTATATGATTGAATGTTTCAACCAAGTAAAATAATTATCGACTCCGCTTTGACTGAGTCCAATAAAATTATTTTCAAATCTGTATTTAGCTAAATTTTTAGATACTTCAGCAAAGTTCTTTCCGTAGCAGAATTTCAGATTTTCCTTCCAACAAAGTCGTGGAGAAAGTGTTGCGACAGAATAACCGAGTGTATCGCGTGTACTTTCGCGAACTCCTTTCAGACTGAAAAAAAAGAGATAGGAGGGAAACGTGCGTAACTTTCGTCACTTCACGGTTCGCAGATACGAGCCTGCAGGCCGCGCATTAGCGTAACGGTGCAACGCCGTTTCGTGCGATAATAATCGACGGGGGACTCGGCTAGAAACGGCAAGGCCGCCTGCTGTACAATCCGTCACTGATCTAGGCCATCCGTCCGTTAATACGACGTCGTTTAATTTGCAACGTTGCATAAAACGCCCGCTTTATCCTGCCTTAGCTGCGGTCGTGGGTGAACCTGGGCTGCGATGAGCGGTGCCGCCAGCGAAACGTAACGACACTCTACTTGAGAGCCGATGGCCCCAACGACACGTTGCATTACCTATGGGATTTCTTTGGCACCCCATCTGTGCTGCTGGCGGTCACGCCACCCTCTGCCTATCTCAACATCACCTGGAATGACTATCTCGCCAGAAGGGAGAACTCGGTTGTCTTCTCGGAGAAACCCTCTTATTCCTTCGGGGTGATAATAAACAAGGTAACGAATTTAAACAATTGTATAAATGTGATGATTCTGAGAGGAGATCTGATAATGGATAAATTTAAAAAAATTGAATGTAAAAAGAGCCAATGCAGATATTTATGCATAATTTAAATTTATTACAGTTAGCGATTACATCGACAATATTGCATAATTTATTCATTATCAAATGAATAAGATAATTTCTCGAAAATTCTTTTAATGGGTAGTTGATCGTGAGTTTATTGAACCGATAATCGACGATCTAATTTATCTCATTTCGTTAGCAGGATTAATTATTGTAAAACGGTTTTAAGAGACGGACGAGGGAAATTGAAAAAATTATCTTTTATCTTTACTCGTTTCTATATATATATATATATATATCGATATAGTTTAATTTTCAAAAGAAATAAGCAAAGAAGGCCATATTCAGGCCTTTGTGTTTAATAATATTTTATGTAATTTTTACAATTTTCAGTTCAAGCAAACTGTACGCTGATTATTTATCGACCTTGAAACAAAGTCCTAATACATATTTGTATTGAACAGTTTTCAATTGAATGTCTTATTATTGTTTAAATTTAAGAATAGAACTATAGTTTAACTTACTTTTTATCTCTTTCTAGTTTTAAAAGTTAGAAATAGATAAAGAGTAAGTTAAACCGAAATTAAAGTTGATTCATTGAGAAATGAATGTAAATCTTGAAATTATCAATTATATTGCTAATTCTTCCAAGATGCTTATCATTAAGCGAGTAGCAAAATGTAGGCAGAAACGAGCGCTCAATTTTAATATGCTAATAAAATTTTGCTAATAGATGCATCGTTTCAACAAAATTGTAAAATTCAACAAAAATTTAACAAAAAATGTAAAAATGCAATAACATAGATACATATACACTGAAAAAATATACTAAATTTTAATAAATATATGTTTGAATAGTATTAACTAAATATTTATTTATTTGATACAAAACCATTAATTTAAATTAACAATTATTTTTTAGTAGACATTTATTTATTGTAAAAGTTTAATTAATGCTAATGAAAAAAATATGTATTAAGATTTAATAAATTTTTCTCTGTGCACGCGTATAGGAATATAAAACAGCATATAAAAATACAATATTACTCTAATTATGACTTGCTCGAATTTACTTCCATCAAACGCGGACGTAAATCCGAGTGAGTGACACAAATCTACTCATCACATTCCCTTATTACCGACTACAGAGAATACATCCGCGATTTCTTAATTAAACCTTCGCACTTCACAATGTCTCCACTTCGTAGAGCCTCTCTTCGAGCCGAGTGTCTTCTACTTGAAAAGAGAATACGTTCGTATCTACATACGTAATATGTAGATACAAGCATATTCTCTTACATAAATTACATACGTTACGATCTCGTTATACTGGAGCATATTTTAACAGCAAAATAATATGAATATTTTATGTAATACCTTATGTAAACATCTAATAATTTACAGCTTATTGCATCATCAGAACATTAAATTTCTCGCTCAATAAATACCGTGCGATATTGAGTGCAGGATTAATTTTTTGTAAAACGTATAATTAACGATTGACGGTTAGTGTATATTGTACACTTATTTAGTTGACGGAATTATTAAATAGTCGCGTACAAAGCGACTAGAATTACTCACAGCAGTGAGCAAACAGATTTTCGCGCCGTATATCGATCAGCTGCATTTGACAGGAATTTCGGGAACACGTCAGTATCGACAACATTGCGGTTTAATTTAGTTAATTTTATTGCGCGCTAATAATGCCAGAGAAATTGTGACTGTATTTATGTAGATTCAATCGCGTAGCAAAAACTACCATCGATGACCTGATTTCGTCATCTGTTATGATTCCTTAGCGTTTATATATAGCAAGTTGAATAATACTAAATATATTATGTTACAGATTATCGAATTCAACGACGTAAATGACACGGCACTGATTGACACTGCCGACGTCACTAATACGAACGTTTTGCATTCCGAGTATTTCAACTGGCGGCTCGTGTCCCTATTGCAAAATAGCGAATTCGTCTATCTGGATATGGAGGGTAACTCTTATCACGATACAGCTAAGAATATCAGCAGATACGGGAGTATAAAGCTTTCGGTAAAGTATTTTGCAGCATTGAAGAAAAAGTATCGGTAGTACATAGAGACGCATATGAAAATAATTTCAACGGCTCAGTTAAGTGAGAACCAACTTCATTTAGAGCCTATACTGAACATACAAGGTGTCTCAGATTTCAATTAATAGCAGATTAATGAGAGGAAAATCCTAATTCCAAAATGTCGAGGCTACAATAGTTTTTAAATGAAAAGGATTTAAAGTAGCTAGTGAAATATCCAAAATTCGTACGCTCAAACATGACATAATAGTGAGCATCAGTTCTATTCTCTTCTATTCTTCTGGACACTTTTACTACTGTGTAATATGCTGTGCCTGAACGCGCAAATTTTGGATAATTTAATTGGCTAATTTTAAATCTTTCTCATTTAAAAACTATTGTAGCTTTTGGTATTAAGATTTTCATCTCGAAATGATCTCAGAAATCTGCTATTGAAGGGTGTTCGTGAAGTTTGAGACACCCTATGCATACGTGGGTTTTTTAGTCCTCTGTGATATACGTGGTACACCTTTCTCTAAAATCTCTCTCGTTCGCTTGTCAGCTCCGAGGATTCTGCACTGTTGACCATTCAGACATGGTGCCACATATGTTACACACGGAGAATTCTACGCAAGTGGACATCATCCTCGACCACATCCAGACTAACCAGACTTTTGCCCATAGCAGATTTGCTATTGAATTGCTCGCGGTCGGCGGTGGCGATCCCGAGATACTGATGTTCGTTGATCCGAAAAAGAGTCTGGACGATGAGCATACTCCGGGTATATTCGAGGTAACAATCTATTATTCTTGTCTATCTCATCGCTTTTGATTGAAAATATTATCTTAACCTATCTTCTAATGCTTTTCTTCAGGTTGTTGAAGTTAGAACGCCACCCTACAGAGAACAGGACGGCGCGCTGAATGCTGGATCGTATTTACAATGGCGGCCGGTGTCATACATTAGCGCGTCGCGCGATGTAACCAGTTCCACGGAGACAGTCCAGTATCCACCGAAACAAGTGTTCAATTATACAAGTATTAAAAATTCAATGCTCTACTGTTATTATGGAGAAACTGCGGATCTTCTATTACAAAAGATAATGGTTTCCTTGGGCTCAAAAGGAGATGGTTTTTACAAGAAGACGAATTACTTGACGTGGTGAGTCGTCAGTTACAAGACTGTTATTAAATCTCGTATTTTATTTAAAAAATTTAATAACGAGTTGTAATTCTCTATAATCTCTTGAATTAATAAAATGTTGCATTTTAAATTTTGCAGGACTTTCATGATTGGATACGGCACACCACCCGAGGAGAGATTCTCTTCTCTAGTCATTATGATTATTTCGATTGGCCTCGGCCTCCCTTTGCTCATTATGGTCATCACTGGCCTGTATCTCTGTATTCGCAGAATGCCGAAACGACATGGCAACGCTTATTTAAATCGATGAACTCGCCGCTCGTGTGCCATGTGGTTTATTCGTATGTTGCGTGTACGTTTAGGTACATCGCTACTACACAACCTATTGTTCTTCACAAAGAGATATTCCTATATTTATACAACACATATATTTTTACACGAACTAGTAGCTCGGATCTGATATCAGTGTGATAAGTGTGAGTGATAATTCGTTCTCTTATAATGTATTAGCGCTTAGCGAAATGTTAAAATACTCCTCTAGTTCTCTGTTTTAATATTTTAAGAGGATATATTATTTGTTGATACTTGATAAAAAAAGAGAATAGGAGCATCACATTTATTTCTAAATATGCTATGAGAGAATGATATGTTAATTTGTGCAACGAATGAATGAACTTTTCTAGGTAATTTGTAATTGAACGCTGATTGTATGCACGAGATTTACGAAATATACATATCATACAATAAGTTGTACTACATTTTGTAATAATTTTCTTTATGATATTCGTACCCTATGTTTGATATTAAAATATTAAACATACTATGATGATATATCTCACTGTACTTTCTGTGTATTCACATATTTTTATATTTTTTGCAAATATACGAAAACTGTATGCATTTATTTTAATTCATGTCTTAACTTCTAATTTATCAACTTTCCATTAATCTTTTATTCTTATACATGTCTCAATATGCTCCGTATTTAAGCGTACATTTTATTTGCAAAATTGAGAAGTCTTAAGGAAGAAGAGATTTACGCTGTACTTGGAGTGATGCAAATACTTAAGTGGAAACTAATCGTATACAAATGAGAATCTGAGCATCGGGTTAACAAAGACGTGTGGTGCAACGTATTCGCAACGCGGTGATAAACCTCGCGGACGAGCTTATTGAAGCTCGCGGGTATGGTCGTAGAGGGTGCGGGTGAATGTTTTCAGGCGGTGGTAGTAAAAGTGGCGCGGTATGGTACCGCGTTTCCCTTTGTCGCGGAGCGGCAAAGGGTGGCGTGGGGCCACGTCCACGACACCGAGGTGGAGGGGTACGTTTTCATTGATCCACCCTGTGCTACGGAAGCGCACCACGCAAGCACTCACGAGCCCTGAACGGAGCATTGATCTCGCCCCGTGCCGTCTCGGTGGTATCGTCGCTACGCCACGGCGTAGGCTCGCATTCTCGAAAGGAAAGGAAAAAGAAAAAAAAATTGCTACCCCGGTGACGATTTCGTTCGCGGCGGTGGTGACCAGTGATGGTCGTAACGTCACCTCGGTTCCCGCCAGCCAGTCCGAATCGTTCTCGAGGGATCGTCGCGACGCTAGTCTCGGCGCGAAGCGGATTCAGAATCGCGACGCGGCTTTACAAAGCGCAGGGTGGTCGACGAAGTGGCGGGGGTTAGTTCGCGTAGCGGATCGCGAATGAGGTGTAGCGCGCGTGGAGCGGGGTGATTAGTTTTCGCGGAGTCCGCTGCGCGAAAGACTGGCGCGTGGCGATGCAGTAACGGTCCGCGTCGGCTCGACTGATCGTGACAGTCGGTACCGAGGAGAGTCGCTTTCGCGGCACGAAGTACGCATAGCGTAGAGGATACGAAGGGTTACCGAGGGTACGAAGTACCAGCGAGAGAGTTCAAGGGTGGACTCGTCGAGAGCGGAGACCTCGGGCTTGGCGTAACCAGCGAGCGACCCTTCGTGCCGGCCGCGTTGCTCCGAGGGTGAGACGTGAAGACGTCGAACGTCGGGCTACGCCAAAGGGGTGCAGAACAGCGCCAACGGCGACGGTTCGAGGGAGAGGGCGAAGGAGGGTCGAAAGAGAGAGACGGAGAAAAATAGAAGGGGAGGAAAGAGAGTGGGCGAGAGTGAACAGTGGTAGGTGGTGGTGGAGGTAGAGCGAAGGAGGACATAGCTTCGAGGGAGAAGGAACGCGGCCGCTGAGAGAGGGTTGAAGCGAGAGGGATAAAGAGAACGATCGTTCCCGTGTGCGCGCGCGGGCGTTCGTCCGCGTCTAATTTCGCGTGTGTTAGCGCGCGTGTGCCTGTGGTGCCGCGTGTCCGTGAGCGTATGCACGCGCGTGCGCGCGCGCGCACGCGTGGAGTGTGTGGGTGCGTGTGTGTACGTGCACGAGCGTGCGGCGCGGCTGTGCGGCAGTGAGAGTTCCGAGGAAGGAACAAAGGGAGTGGAAAAGAAAGATCCGTCGATCGGCTTAGAAAGCAGCTAAGGGTGGCGCAGCGCGGGAGAACGGCGCCGAGAGAAGTGATAGCGGACGCTTACGTGAACGGATTCTGGGGTGTTAAGGAGAACAGCCCCGCGTCAACACGGGCGACGCGGCGCGCGGCGGCCGGACACGGACACGAACGCGTCGACGGGCCTGTCCCCCGAGGAAGGGACCGTCGCGCGCAACGCGATCAATTTTCGTTGCGACGCGCGGGCGGCTTAGACCGTAGAACGGACGCGAGACGAAATGACGAGGCAACCGAGGTACCGATAACCGGCCGGATAATGTTGTCGCAGAGCAAGTTTTACGCTCTCTTCATCCACTACACGTTCGTGTAGCGCGAAACGGGGCGGGTCCTTGCCGCTGCGGTGAAGAAGAATAGAGGAGAAGGAGGAGGAGAAGGAGAAGGAGAAGGAAGAAGCAGGAAGCAGAAGAAGAAGAACACGAGGGGAAGGAAAAGGTGCTGTCAGTGGGGGAGAATAGAAACGAAAGCGAAGCGAGAGAAACGGAGAAGGGAAAATCATTCGAAACTAGAGATAGCACCTCGTACCAGCCGTGGTGGTCGCCATCGTCGCTCGAGGGCTGAAGGAAAAGAAGCAAGAAAAAGGAAAAAGAAAGACGGAATTCGTGGCGTAACCGAAGGAACGGAGAGGGGCCGTACACGCGTGTATACACGGCGGCACGCGCATTATATGCACGTAGGTGGAGGGACATCGTGCGAGGCGGAATTTTAGCGCTACACGTCTCGTCGGTCGTTCTTCTTCTGCATCGTCGGTGTGAAAGTGTAATCTTAGTGTGTCGTCTCACGGTGCTCGGTTGTGCTACCCTTACATCTCGAGCAAGGCCCGCGGAGGTATCCCAGAACCCGCCCCCGCCCCCGCGCCCTCCCTCTCTCTCCGCTCTCTCGACGTCGCAGTGCCTCTCTTCTCTCCATATCGCTACGTTGCGCTTCTCTTTTACGTTCGCAGCGGTGACTATCTACGCTGGAGAGTGTTCGACCTCCTCAACCGTAAGTGTCAACTCGAGTGTACGTCATGTGTGCCTCCACCTAGGCAACAACAAGAGCGTTCCAAAGTCGCCTTGTTCTTTTCTTAAATCTTTCTGCATCTTTCGAACATATCTCTCTCTCTCTCTCTCTCTCTCTCGTTCGACTCTCCAAGCTGGAGATAGATTGTGTATCTTCAAACCAGATGAAAGTTATCAAACCAGAGAAAAGTGAGCGAATTCACTAGGTGTTGATCAATGAAATTATAAATATTCTAGTGAATTTGTTCACTTTTGTCATTTTTATCTCATTCCAAAATGCACAATTGAAGTCCTGTTTAAACAGTTCGCTTCCACGTAATTCATTCCACGAATTGTCAAAGTGGCTTGTGCAAACTTGGCTGTCGCGTTCCGTTTGTCAAAGTTTGTCAAGTTTCGAATGTTAAACGTAATTGAGAGACTATTGCATTTTTCTCTAAACAATTAAAGAAATTGCAGAATTGTTGCAAATACTGTGAGAAAGTCTGACCTATTCTGTTATTTCACGAATATTTTGCCATTTGGTACAAGATACTCTAACTGTTTTTTTAATTCTACTGGTTAAAACGTAACTCATTTTGTTACTAACATTTTATTTAAAAACGTTTTCCTCTAAAATTTTATAATTTCATCTATTAATGGAAGATCTTCTTTCTATGAAAATTTTCTTATTTCTTAGAATATTTTTAATCATATTGGCTGAAATAAACAACTGATAGGGTTAAATCACATCGCGCGATTGTTCGTCTTGAGACGAATGATGTGAAGAAATCTGTATATATCAAATTACGTTGAATTACGTGCACTGAGAGAAATGATTTTGTTATAGGAACAAATCAAGGGAAAACAAATGTGATATTTGTTAAGAAAAAGCGATCGATTAGTTACTATTGCAAATTAATTATTTCTCATTCGTCAATGTAACATATAATCAATAGTATCGCTAGCAAATAAAAGACTCATATATATACATAGAAGTCGTAGACGGTCACAGGGTCTCAAATCGTAAGCAATTGACCAATTCTAGTCAAGTATTCTCCCTATGTTTGACTGTGATTGGTCAGTTTCCTACGACTTAAGACCCTACGATCATCTATGATTTCTATGATAAACGATCCTAAAGTTTATCTAAAAGATAGGTTAGGTTTTATATAGTTTGCTTCTATTACTAATAATTAGTTGGTATAGCAGACTAGTAGCAATCACAACAAATCAATTTTGTTGTTACATATTTATCGATCACTTGTTAAAGGTACTGGTGGCGCGCGCTTGTTAAATTAACAAAATCCTTTCTCTCAGTGTGGTTGCGTACAAACTTCGACAAACTTCCGACGAACGATTTTCAGAATTCTACGAAGAAATTGTAATTTTTATAAAAATTTAATATGACGTTTCCATTGTGCTCAATTATTGTGATGATTCTTTTGTTCTGTATCATAAGTAATGACTTGTTATTTATATGAGTTCCGATAATCTTCAAAATCTAAGATACTCAAATATATGTATAGTGTCCGCGGTTATGATGTTGCATACGATAAACTGTTTGACATTAGGACTACGGGCTTAGCTACCGTAAATATAACACACGTAAGCAAGCCATAGAAGCATACGGGGGCGTACATTATAATGATACATATTAATAAGATAATGGCTGGCACGTAACGTGGGAGTAATGATATATCCATAAAAGCACAACTGATACATTTAAAATAGTGCAAATCCACGAGTTTGGCATTCGGTGTCAGTAAGAATATAGCAAACTCTGTTAGAGTGGTTTCTGACTGGAGAACAGAAGTGATCGAAAATAGAATTTCCAGACACATTATTAAATCAGAGTTGCTGACGTGTTTGAATTAAATAACCAGATTAGCGATATATTTTTTTGGTTTAGCGGTACTTATGTATCAACGAGACATTTGGCCTTAGTACTTAAACCTCTAAGAAAATGTTGAGAAGTAGTAAATTTACATTTGAATGAAAGAAACTGTTATTTAATAGCTATTATTATTATTTCTACAAAAAAATGGTAATTTACTTTTAAACTCTATAAGATTTACTCTCGTTAGAGTTTATATTTCTATTTGTATCAGTTCTAAAAAAATATGACATGACACTTGCATTGCAATTTTTTTTTATTTTAAAGATTTACTTTCTTTAAACGTGATGGTAAAAATATGTTAGATATTGGAGTTATACAACGTTATAGCGAAAAGTTTTCCTGGGTCTGACTATAAGAGAGTCGCCACGTTGCGCGATGCAGTGATGATCGAAGTGAAACGTGTCAACCGTGAGTAGACGCTACGTCTGACCAGTCGTTGATTCGATCACTTCCACTGGCGCGTGCGATGCGGCGGCGCTCGCGACGTTCCGTGTAGCTCGACGGTCCGCGTCGGCTGCGTCGACTCGCGGTGTACGTCGCCGTTTACATCGGTAACGAGGTCTCGATTACGAGGCGCGATAGGACTGGCAATCGAATTGCCAAGGTGTATGCCACAGGGCCCCACGTATATTGCCGCGCATACGTTTAGCGTGACGCGCGGCCCTGCCGTGGCTGCCATTCCCGATATATCGATCGACGTTGCCGCGGTCAGGGATCGGCCGCGCGCGCGACGAGCTCGTGGGTGACGGTGATCGGTACGAGGACTATGGCCAGTATTCGTAGGCTGGTATTCATCATAGGCTAGTATTCATAGTTGATTCTTATATTTAAGATTGTCGTAAGCACAGTCTTAAGATGTTATGAACCAATCGGAGAGCTGTATTCAGTATTAGTATCTTAAAACATTACTTACAATAATCTTAAAATAAGAATAAATTATGAATACCGCCCATAGTCCGTTTTTATGTCTCAAATATCACACTGGTGCAAATTCACATCAGCTAAATCATCTGCAATTACCAGATGATGTCCTCTTTAAAATTTTTGGAGTGGAATCTAATTCTAAAAAATGACAAAAAGTAACAATTGAACCAGTATTGAAAAAGAGTGACTAAATTGTCAATTTTTAAGAGTGATTTATTCTTTAAGATGACCCTACAACGATTGGTAATACTGATCAGTGATATTGAATCAGTAATACCGACAGTGTTAATATTTTCAGTATTTTTACAACCTTACACGATCAGTATTATTGACAATATATTTCATTTTAGTTTTACATACATTATCTATTATATTACATTGTGACATACTATGACATGAATCCTAATAAAGCGATACTGATACTCGAGAATCAAAATCCAGATCACCATCAGTTTTATTCTACGTCAATCCAATCAATATTAACCACACATGATCAGTAATGTTATCAGTACTTATTGATACTGATAGTATTATTGACCATAAGGGCCACTTTTAGAATTAGATTCCACTCCAAAGATCTTAGAGTTTTTCAAAAATTTCAATTTTCATCAAAATAAATTTTTTGATGATAAAAATTAAGGTTTCTTAAATGTAAAAATCGACTATGAATACCTGCCTATGTCCTATGCCAGAATATACATATTATGGTCAGTAAAAGTAACAAGTACAAGTGATCCATTCTGTTTATATGCACTTTTTATATATGTTTTATACACGGAAAGAACGGTTTTGCTGAAATATCTAATATCTGAATGTAAATCAATTCATTTTTTTGGTTCAAAGTAAATGGAATTTATATTAACGTATGCACTTACAATTAGTAAATAATAATGTAAATTTAAGTCATGTTTAATACATCTTCTCTCTTAAATTGTTTCACTTCATTATTTTAATTAAATTGATGACATATTGAGTAGGATCAGTGGCAACCTATGGAAATAATTAAAAGTAATTCAAATTAGGTATAATTTGACATTATGAATTTAACAATGTAAGATGCTCAAACTGGTTGCTATAAAATGTCAAAACTTTTCGCAGCATTGTTCAATACAAGCTTAAGTTTTCTATATAATTATTTTAGTGATTCGACAAAATTATTTTCGGATCTGTATTTAACGAAATTTTTATATACTTCAGAAAATTCTTTCTGCGTGCCATCAAAATTGAAATCTATTTTTATATGTATTTTTATAAATAATCGTACGAATCAACGGCCAGAAAATATAAAAATATAAAGATGTAAAAGAATAATCTTAGATTTAAATTTTTCGATGAAGCATGGAAAGAATTTGTTGAAATATTAAAAAATTTATCTATATACTATAGATTAGAAAATAGTTTTGACTATTACATCAATTATGTAAAAAATTTAAGCATGATAAGCAATGCTGCGAAAAGTTGTGATATTCTCTTGCATAATTATTTTAATAGTCCAATAAAATTATTTCCTTTTATATTTAGTTAAATTTTTAGCTAAGCTTTTAGCAAAATCGTTCTTTTCATGTATTAATATTCATACGCAAATTTGTTAAATGCCACGTGTAATGCTACTTAACGATACCTTGAAAAATTTTAATTAAACTGGAAATTATAAGACTCACGCAAAAAATATTATAAAATTGTGCTATTTATACTCTTCAAAATTCACAACTTTAAATCGAGATGCCCTATTCTTATAAGATCTAACTTCGCCAAATCCTTTGGGGAAATGATAAAGGACTTTGTCCTCGACACAATCAAACCCACGTGACCTTCGTAAAATTTTAAAAGTTGAAACGGTACACAGTGTTATTAGACATCAAGCCTCGCTTTGATTGAATATGATCAAAGCTTCTTAATTAAAGGTTTTGGTGCCCAATAATATTTTTGCTTCACTTAATTGTGTATCGAAAACTAATTACCGACGCGCGGACCATATTACTTATGATAAACGCTACAAGGACAACAAAGTCAGTTAACGTCAATTCGATTGGCACAATCGATCGCGTCGCGATTACGGCAATGATTGTGACATGTCTGCTAGCTGGTGACCTTCCTCCGCGCGAAAATTGTCGGTCAATACGAGCTGCACGATCCGCTTAAGAGCCGCGCGATGGTATCGATCACGGTGCCGTGCACGACGACGCTTCGGAGGACTTTCTCCTGCGAGGAAACGTGCGAGTCGCGTTGTGTCGTAACGATATACATTTTTCTCGAACAGCAGACCACAGCCGTCCATCACTTTTACTCCCAAGTCGCTCATGCGCGAGTGACGCGAGTTTTTTTATTATCTCGCGCGATCGCCCGTTTCTTGCCGAGTGTCTTGAAGCAGGAAAAAAAAGCACATTAGCACCTGTTAAGCGATTTGCGTTCCGATACCCTCGCGGTTTTTTGCTCCAAGGGCATCTCATTATCTGCTGTATGTGTTTAAAGTGTATTAAAAAGAGGATGTTTCTAGGAATTAATTTCATTAGCGTGGAATTAGTTTTGTGCGAAGATGATAAAATAATATTACGACGAATAATATTCTCCCGTCTGGACAAGGAAATCAAATCTATTTTTAGATATATTAAGAAATTCTTCTCTCTCTGTCTCTTTCTCCTCATTACCGAAGTTTACGACAGATTTGGAATATTTTGCGAAATGCGATTTTTCCTGTCGAAGTGAGCTAAAGTTTAATTAAATTGGGTTTAAACTCGCTATAATCGTTTAATAAGAGTGTCACAATACACGATGGCACCTTTGTCTCGCGGCATACTTGAACTTATAGCGATTCGATTCGCTGCGTAATCGTGCGTGAGCAGACGTAACTTACGTCATCATCCATTGAAGGCGACACAGAGGCGCGAGAGCGCGCGTCAACCCTCGGCTCCTTTGTGTGACACAACGGCACGGATATTCCTATCGACGTAACCCACACACACATGTGTACACGGGGGCGAAACACCAGGCGGATTCCTCGATTCCGCGCATACTCGCGTGCCGTTTCGCATTCCGCGCGTATAGATGTACGAAACGGGGCGAAACGTCAGAATAATTGATACGTCGGCCGCGAGATAGTTCCTCGAGATCCCTTAAAGTTTGATAAATCATCCCTCGGCATAAATAAACGATCGATAGGGCGTAATGTCAAGGGTCGCGTCATACGCCTCGCGCGCGATCACCGATCCGTACTAAAATAGGATTCAGTTCCGCGTTAAAGAGCGGCATGCTCCGAGAGAAAAAGGGGAGTATCGGGATAACGCGCCCTGGCTAATCGTTCCTCTTTTAACGCATCGAACGCGGCGTAGGAAGTGCTCGACGAGGAGTTCGCATGTAACGTCTTGTGCGATTATATAAAACTGTCCGCTGACATTTTATCAGCTGATATTATTTTTGTTTCCTTTTTTTGCTGCTTCTTTACTATACTTTTGAAAAAAAAATAACATGAACGGAAGAAAGATTAATTTCTATACATTGCCAAGTGTATGTACACACATAGAAAAACACATACTGTACATACATAAGTAATAATTAATGTTTCAAGTATTTCAAGTTCGTATATCCGTAAATCTATCATATCTATATAAATTAAAATAAACTTATAACAATTATATGGACTCTCCAATTTAAAAGCAAACAATGAACAAGAGTTAAAAGGTTAATGAAAATATAGCGTGTTCATAATGTGCAGATTCGTTTTTAGAAGATTTTAGAATCTTTATTGTATTATACAAGCAGGATGATAATGATGATATCTTTGTAATTGATTCCAAATTGAATTGACTTTGAAGTCCTCCTCAACAATAAAAATACAGAGAAATAAAAAATGACTCATCAGTCCATCAAGATAAAATCACTAGCAGATTCCCAAAAATGAAGTAGCGTCTACTTTCAAATTACACATTATTATAAAACTGAAAATCTAGTAAAGTAATAAGTATCAAAGTGACTCACCTTAAATATCAAATTTATTTAAAATGTGTGTATCATATGAGTTAAGAATTCAGAAAGCAGATATAAAATTCGATGATTTGTCAACAGTAATTGTATTACTACATCGAAATTAAACAGGAATATTATTTTCTGATACATAGCGCAGAATGAGGGCGATTTACGAAAGTTTGTTCTTCCGTTCAGGACTAAAACTCACTTAATTTCTGTGATGAGTAGACAGGTCTTTTAAAAGTGCGCGCGCAGAAAAAAGGGTGCAGCAGCAATAGCAGCAGCAGCAGCAGGAGGAGAGGGGTTGGGAGAGAAGAGGGTCAGGTTTTACGGGGCGAACGAACGCAACAGGTGCGCTACGCTTCCCTTCATCCGCGTCGTCCTCGAGTACAAGTGTACTCAGACGAGTACAAGCGCACTCGGGAATAGAGTTGCACCAGTTTCCTGTACGTCGATAATTCTCTGTCTCCCCTTAGAATCACTTCTGGCCAATTTGAAACAGTTGTACTTTATATCATGTCTTTCTATTCTATTAGCGACCAACTATTTATAAGGGATACAATGCGTATTAGGATGTTAGATATATCTACACCTCTCCGTCTGCCAGTCGGTCAGTGAATGATGCAAATCAGATGTTTTTGCAGACAACTTATTCTCGTTTGAATACTTAGACGGTATTATTATATAATTTAAAAGTGATATCTCTGTGTTAAGTTTACTCTCTAAATATTTTGGAGTGAAATTTTACTTCAAAAGACTGAAAATTGAGTCAGTCTTGAACAAGAGTGGTAGATTTTCGCTTTTTATAGGAGTGAAATTTCATTCTTTTGGAGTAAAATTTCGTTTTTTTTTTTTAGAGTGAAAATGTGACTCTGAGGAATGAAGTCTCATTCCAAAAAAAGAAGTGAGATTTTATTCTTTTGGAGTGAACCTTACTCCAAAAGAATAAAAAGTCTGGCTCAATTTTCACTTCAAAAGATTTAGAGAGTATTTTCAGTATAAATATAATGATTTAACGTATCCGTAACGCGGATTATGGACTAATGCCCGTCTCTACCAATGTAGATTAACTATAATTTCGGTTCAATTTGTACTTTATCTTTTTCTAATTCTTGAAACTACAAAAAGATAAAGAGATAGTTCGAATCAAAAGATTAAAATTAAACTACATTTGTACGAGCATAAATTGGATTAATTCCGACATTTTTTATCTCGGGAAGGAGGAGAGGGTTTCCCTTAATGAAAATTAAGGAATTTAATTATAGGAATGATAAAGCTTAGATGTAATCTCTACATTAGGATATTAGTACAATTTAATATACTCTGAACGTGTGTTATAAGAAGGTAATCTTTTTTTGTGTGAAATAATCGGCTTTAGTGGGTCAAAGAGAAAAATAGACATAGAGATAAGTAGAAAGAAAGTAAGAGAGAGAAGGTGAAGAAAAAGAAATAGGTTACTATGGATGCTAAAGTAATGCACTATGCGGGCTGTTTTCTAAACCGTGAAATTTCTCGTTATCTGCTATTATTCTGCACTCAGCACAAGTCTATATTGTATTAACCGTTTAGAGAGTTTAAAGTGCCATCATTTGTCAGTGCAATCGAAGATTTATCTTGGTCATTATCATAAATCAGACTTTCATTTATAAACATGAATCCGCAGCTATAACTCGCGTTTTTTATAATCCTCTGCATCACGATATTATTTACAATAAAGCAACAAAAAAGAAGCACCAATGGGACTCACAAACTGCATACTATCAATATTACACCTACAATTTATTATTTTTCTTCAATCTCGGAGTAATATTTATGTTAAAAGTAGAGCACAATTATTCCTAACTTTTTTAAAGTGTAAATAATTAATCTTTTCGCTTGTTCATTAAAAGAAAGTCTTAATAAGTTTAGCTTTCAACTTTACGTTAACAACATTCTCTCTTTCTCCTCATGATTTTCCTGTTTTAACTGTATCTGCATTTAATTAATTAACTTCGTCGTGTTTTCTCTACTTACGACAACGCGTTCCGTCGCGCGATTACAAACGGAATGACGAAACGCAAATTTCGTGCGTGAAAGAATTAAAAGCGCGGAGGTGGTATTCTACCGCGGAAGGGGGTGGATTCTTGGAAGCGCAATGCCGAGCCGAATCGTCAAGAAAGTCAAGCGGGGCAGGCAAGCGGGCAATCGATCGATTGCCCTCGCACGAACGCATGGCCCTGTTTTGCGCTATACTTCGCATCACGGTATACTTACTTCGTCTTTTGTGGGTCGCGTCAGTGCAGAACGTCGCGAATGCAACGATATCCACATATACGGACTTTGTTTCTACTTCGCTGGCACGTAACGTCCGCTCGTACAACACAATGTAACAACCGAGTCTCTACTGCATTTTAAGATATATCCTCGTAATAGATTACTCGCTATAGAGATTTTCATATCTCGCGTGCCCACGCGACAGCATGAAATATTTTCCTTCCTTTCTTTCGTGTTCTTTTACGCCTCCCTTCTCGTTTTTGCGGAGTCTAAAATAGAAATTAATAAAACGCTAATACTAATACCATTTCACAGTTTCATACGAAAGAATATTTGATATATCGCGTTTAATGCGCCGCAGGCTTTCGTTTGTTTGTCTGATCATAAATAGCCATCACTACTTAGCGACCGTAATTGCTTGACGTAAATACGTATTTTGCCGCGATCGACAAAATATTTCCATAGAAAATATGAGATGCTATTTGTTCATCATTGCGTATATTGAAAATACATGTAATAAAGTCATTTAAATTGTACGTAAAATTATAATGAATTCAATTGAACGCATGCATATATTCAGTGCGCACGAATATAGTCGGTGCACATTATAGTCGCCGTTTTTCAACACGAATCGATGTAAAAATGTGTTTAAAATAAATATAAAAACGGGTTAAATCGTAAATTTCTTAATATATTTTATTAAATACTATTATGTAAAACATATATTTTATAATGCGAAATATTTTTATTTCACTTTTATACTCACAATCAGATTAAATCAGTGTACAACAGTTTTGATATGCATCGGTGCGCACTATTAATTTATGTCCAATTGTATTCGCTATTAGATAAATTTATTTATTTATATTTAATTGATAAATTAAATATAAATAGATAAATTTATATATTTATACTTAATTGTTATAAATATTTTATTTAAAAAAATATATATATCATGCATTTTGATACATAACAATATTTTATTGATTGTGCAATTGAAGTATTTGTTTCACACCATATTCTTGATTGTGCTATTTGTAATTAAAAGTAATTGACTGCATTGTAAGAATTATATTTAACCTATTATTCATAAGAGAGTTGCAAGCATTATGTTTATTTAAAAATGAAAACATTTACCAATGTAGATTAACTTTAATCTTGGTTTAACTTTTCTTATCTTTCTTTAGTTCTAAGAATTAGAAAAGATAAAGAATAAATTAAATCGAAATTAAATTACATTACAATACGTTCATAGAAATGGATATAAGAATGAAATTGTAAGCATGTTCCTGGAATGCATTCATGCTTGGGTTTTCCCACGCATTGGTTTCTTGTGGTGAATCAAGCATTTCATCGAAATCGTATGAATTGGACGAATCATTTAATCGATCTAAATAACGGGCACACCCAGTCAACATCACTGTCGCCATGTCAAATACGTCGACGCAAAGTAATTTTCCTTCACTGTCGTTCTCTCATTTCGATCGGCTAGCTCTGTAACCATCTTCTCTATTGCATATAAGACACTTACGGAATATCGAACATTTCACGCGTGTAATTGAATCATTAGAAATTATGCAGAAATTTGCCGACGAAGTTGCAATTTGCGCAATGTAACGCGTCACTAAAAATATTATAAGGAAATTTATTTTTTAAATAATTTGTAACATTTACCAAAACGTAAATGCTTTATTTCACTAATGCTCAATTTCACTAATATATAATAGATCAATTAATTAGTTAATTATCAAGGGCAAACTTAAGTAACATTAATTAAGATTACTCTGCCCTTAATAATCAAGGTGGTAATAAGAAATTAAGATTATTTATTGATTTATTCATGTAGATTGGCTCGATTTACCTTACTTTTTTTAATTCTATGAATTAGAAAATGCTAAAGACATTAACTGAGAGTGTGAGATTTAAAAAACTACATTGGTAAAAATGGAGTGTTAAAAAGTGTGCGTAGTACAATGACTCATCTCTTATTCAAAATATTCGTCGCACAATTACTTTCATCGCAGTTGAAATCTGCGGCAACGCAAGTTCTCCAAGTTTCGCATTTACGTAAATTGAACAACTGATCTTTTCTCTAATAGAACGTTCTCCGTTTTCCGCTTCTCGCTTTGTCGAATTTTTTATTTAATAGAAACTGTGAGCCGCTCTTCAGTGGATTAAATTACGTAAATGTGAAATCTTGGAAATCTGTATCGCTACAGATAAACGTTCACTGACGGAAAAAAACAATTTTGCTAAAGTATCTAAAAATTTAGATAGATACAGATCTAAAAAAAATTTTGTTGGATAATTAAAATAATTATGTTGTGGGGGGAAATTCAAGCATGATGAGCAAGTTGCAAAAAATTCTGGCAATCAGTTTGGGCGCCCTTCATAATTATTTTGACAATTCAACAAAATTTATTTTTAGATATTGCAAAACTGTTTTTCCGTGTGTTATTTGCGTCACAAAAACCTGTGCTAATTTACACCAAACATTATCGGACTACTGTCATACGTTGGAGATATTTCAATTCGGATGACTTTAATAGTCACCACTCGATAGAAAAACACGGAAATAAATCTTAGAAATAACGAGTCTTTTCTTATCTTCGATCCGGACTGTCTCGTAAACTTTTTTTTATTCCCGCAGCTGCGAGTATATTTCAATATCCATCTTGTTCTCACGCCTACAAAGTGTTTTACATGCTTGAATAAGGGATTAGCAAGTATTATTAAAGTGAATACGTTAATCAATAGTTTAGTTTAATTTTATGTAATTGATAGCCTCATATAATAAATTTAATAACTTTCTATTCACATTGATACTTCAAGTATTTTGATATTCCGATTTATCCGTAAATGCGTGTGGGATAATTCACATGCGACACTCTTATTTTGCGTGTGAAAAATTGAGAACGCAAACGAGTGTACGCATTTTTAACAGCTACAACCGGGAAAAATATCTCGTGTAGTGATTGATATCCGGATATCTAGGGAGCAAATGAACTTGTCTATTTTAGTGCATGCATCACCCACGTCCTCTGCTCATTTCCAATTCTGACCCTTTGGGGATCTCCGATTCCTATCGCCGATGGCGATTTAATAATGTAAATTGTAACGTACGCACGTACGACTCCCACGATATTTACATTCTTTTTTTGTTTTCCTCCTCTGCTGCTTTTTACGCTGTCCTGGCATTGGCAGCGGTGGAAGGTTCGGTGCGGCGACGACGACGGTAGCGTCAGCGGTCGTCGTCATGACAACGTTTTTCCGCAACGTACCCGGCCTGGTTCGTGACGTCACGCGACGTCGGCGTCGGCGTCGCCCCACCAGCCAGCCAGCCAGCTATCGTCGCTAGCAACTGGAAGGGTTTTCCTCCACTCCAGGGGTGGTTTCCGGTGGCGCTACCGTGTAGGGTCCATGAATATGGCGATACGCAGAATGCCAGGCTGAACTGGCTGAATGATTCACCTTCGCCTACCAGTGAGCATCTTTGAAACGTCCGGTACTCGAGGGAATAACTCCGATCAATCATTGGGAATCGACAATTTTGTGGAATTCCTGTCTCCAGAATTGCGTTTTTCCCTTTTAATATACTTCATTTTTTTTATATGTTCCTTTACATATTCAAAATTAGTAGCATCCTTCGATGTTTAAATTTTTGAGATTTTTGCAAGAGATGACTGAGGATATTGTCCTCTTATTTTATACGTGATTGATGAACATTTTTCAATAATGTTGTCGCGCGTGTGAAACTTTGTGGCATCATGAATTTCCGTCGTCCCAAATTCCTTTTTAAAACTATATTTCATATAAACATCGTAATTCGAAACTTTTCAATATAATTTGTCAAACTTTGTCCTCTCGATGCAATAAATCGAGTTGACAATTCCGACCCTTTTTAGAAAGAGAGTCTAGTGCAGAATACAAACAACTTGCATTGCAGTTATTTATTGCATCCTTAACATAAGACACACGACACGTCTGTCGACGATAGTTCGAAACAAATCGCGAAAGTGCAACGAAGATATTGAACATCGAAAAATCTTCAATTCAAATAGTTCAAGATTATCACAATTGTAATACATAATTCATGAGTTTTATATATATATGTATGTTAATGGATATGCAGTTTGAATTAAAAATTTGTTGCGCTATATATCAGAGCGAATTAAAATACACGGGAAAATGATATTATAATTGGAATATATCGTAATTGTTGAAGATATCAGAATTTAAAATAAATATTGAGGTATCTACCTCCTGTTGTCAGGTCATCATTCTGCTGTCTTCGAATCGCAAGTTAACATTAGAATGACTGATGGTACATTTGACACTGTTAACTATTTTAATTGTTTTCTTTTTTTGTATTAAGTATACAGAACAGAATATTAAAAATATGTAAATGTAATATAAATAGTTCTAAAAATACAAATAATAATAAAGTCATGTACAGAATTAGATAAGACAGCTTTGACATCTCTGTCATATCAGATCTGTTTTCTATAGCTAAATTAATACACATTTTTAGAATTTAAAGTGAAATAGATATATGTTTGATATTTGATGAAAGCGAGAAAGAAAGTTCTAGTACAGGAATAAAGAACAGCCATTTTGCATGTAATTGCAAACATTTTCCTGGCGGTTGTATATAAAATTGATTATATAAAATATTTCTGTACATATTTTTCGCCGCTTTTTTTCTGACATTACAGACTCAGTAACATCATACGCTGTATGATAATACGTGTATATTAATTTATTGAAAATATGCCGAAACCAAAATTGTTATTAGAAGAAACGTCAAGGATTGCATCGCCGATAATTGACTCGTCTGCGCCGAACCGTGTCTCATTTCCGTGTGTATGTCGGAATTGAAATGGATCGCGTATAGTTTTGTACGACTAACGCCGCGGATGTATTCACTGTGGCTATTTATTGATCCACAATCCAGGCGAACGACGCACTGAAAAGTGTTTTGGTATAATGCTCTTGCGTTCCGTTCGGCATTAATTCATTCATGATAATTTATCATAAATCGAATTCCATAAACCCTCAACGACCGCAAATACATCAAATTTGGCCGAGATATTTTATGCATAATAATCTTGGATTTCTCAGTAATGAATCATGAAATAAAACCGACATCGCACATTTTTTTAGTGGACAGATCCTTAATTTGCATGAACTACTATATTGAAGTATATTTCACTCGACATCCCTTTTATCTTCTTATATATTAAAATTCTTGGTTAAATATTTCCTCCTATTTCATATTTCATACTCTGCGCGTGTCTTACTTTTACAGTTAATATTTTATGTTAATTCTTGAATTTTATATTTTTCCTATAGTTTTACATAATTCTGATTATATTTAACGTTCTTCTGGTTGTGTTATATCTGTACGCGTTTTTTACATTTAAATAGATGCAAAAAAAGTAGACAATTTTTGTAGAAGCGTTATTTTAAATAAATCGAGAGGCCAATTGGTTACAAACGTGAAACGAAGTGAAGGGTGTATTTGCGCTTTGGATAGCAAATACGAAGGGTCAAAAAGGGAATCGGGAAACAGTAATTTCTTTCAGAAATATTACTCGTTAAGAGCTCGGTGTAGCCGCCCGTTTCAGTTACCGCGTATAATTTCTCGATGAAGGCCGATTTGTCGCAGATATAGTTGACCTCGTTTCTTCTTGCTTCGCACGCTGGCAGAGCGTCGCTTTTTATTGCATTTCTATATCCGTGAAATACAACCTCCGTTCAAGCGTACATTCGATACGTACTGTATTGACTAATTAATTTCATGGCTTTTACATAATACTAATACTATTTAATTAGAAAATCTTCTTCGCTATTATCCCATAATGTATTGCGAGTATGTGAGCGAAAAAGGCCATAAGTCAAATTAATATCAAAATAACATTAATTCAATAATCTCCTTTCGATCTAATTGATCCTTTCGTGAGCATAAAGCATGTAGTACGGTTTCGAAGCTTTTGTAGAATAATTATAAAATTTCAACCGCGCGATTTATTTGATGAAATATTAATAAAGCAGAAAAAATTGTAATAATTCATTATTTTATTCGTTATTTCCTTGGAAATAACAGGAAAATTTGATTACCATTCCATGCGTGTATTTGTATAGCGTTCTTGTCTTTTTCGATATATTTTGTGCTTTTGTAATATTACAAAATCATGGCCACGATTAAAATATAAGCAAATGGAAATGATTGCGCGCTGTTATGCTTTCAAACACTTCGTGGAATTTTGCAATGAGCGAATAAAATCATATATCTCTAACGCGACTGCGCAAATTTCACATTACGAGAGCTAAGTGTGGTTAAAAAAATATGCATTAAATGATTCGAGACACGCGATTTGCGCGTTGACCATCTCACGAAGTTATAAACCATCGATTTCCTTCGTAAACGGAAAAACCACAGGATAACTGAACAATATAAAGCACGATATACTTAAAAATAACGTAATTGCTCTTACTGCTGCGTATGTATTAATGTCTAATTAGTACCGAGAATATCGAAACGCGAAAGACGTGCTATGCAACGACCGACGACTCTATCATTTTTTTTTTATTATATTATACATATAGGTAGAAACAAAGTGTAGCTTGTTCCATTTCTGTGATTTATTTTATCTGGTAACACGATATCATTAGCCAAGATAGTCAAATGTGACGTTAATTTAACGAGACAAATAGAAAATATCTTTTGATTTATATTCACTTTCGCAATTAGTACGATAATTGGATTAACAAACAAGTTAAAATCGTACCTAGTTGCGAAACTTTGCTATTAAATCCTTCAAATAAAATTTACAGAAGCAATTTAATAGTACGCGTTCATTTTACTTGAAAATTGTAATGTATAAATATATATATATATATATATAAAAGAATCGAGATGTATACGAATTTATCCATTTATCGTCGTGCATCAAAAATTGTCAATTTAATTCGTATTATTTCAGTAGTTTAATTGTGTTTATAAGTCCTGAAAACCAAATTCAGCGCGCAGTTTGAGAAGAACTACAAATATGGAATTATATATATGCAAGTTATAGCATATATATAATTCACATTAAAAAAAAATTTATTTAAAATATTAAAAGATCTAGCTTCGACCGGTATAGGCTTCTAGTTTATCGATTGTGTTCTCACATGTACGGTCTAAAAATGAGATTCTTATTGTTTATCCATTTAATTGACTTATCTACTTTCGATGATATGCAATATCTATCGGCATATGTTTCTGTATTACCGTTTATATTGGCATTTAAAATGTAAGGGTTGATATGTGCATTTAAGTAGATCGAACCTTGCAATGAAAATGTTCTACATAGTAAATAAGAAATATATATAACAATGGGGATTAGTATTGTAAGTCTCATGAAAAAAAGAACGAATTTAACAAATTCACTTTATGAATAACCACAATTTCTTCCTTAATAAAAAATCATTAAAAAAATTTTTTACTTAAACAATTATTACAAGATAATGTTTACATCATAAATATTCATAACATATCATATTCTCCTAGCAATCTTGAAATTTGTATAATAAAATTTGTATAATGTAGAAACAGATTACTAAAAATTTGGATTCCGATTTTAATCCTCCAAAGCTGACTATTGGATCAATTCAATCATAAATCTCTTTGTAATTAAAAATATCAAATAATTCAATTTTCTTTATGCTATATTTATACTATAAGAAAGTTTTAATTGTTCTTATTAAAATATACTTACAATTAGTATATTAATTCTTTTTTATACAAGTTATGTCATTTTAGTTCCTTGAAATTAATTAATGCCTTTTAATTAACATAAATTAACTTTTAAGTAAATAGGTGGTTTAAAGATACGCAAGTTGGTAAGTAGGTTGGTCATAAAACCTAGAAAAAGTTTAATTTTGTAGTCATATTTTTTACTAGTATATTATGTTATAAATTAATTTTACGTTAGTTATACCTTTATGAGATAAAGGAAAAATTATGGACTTTAAGATTGAGCATCTGGGTAATACGTAATTTTATTTTCCTTTTCCAGAATAATTTTTTTTCTAATAAGTAAAAGCTTTGAAAGTCGAGAGTCAACAGGAAGAGTAGGACGGCTATACCCATAAATATTGGAGAGAACTTCCGCGTGTCGAACTCCGACGTTCGACATAGTACCGGCCGACATAGTACCCTCTGCATGTGCGTGTTTCACTGGCGAACAACAGCCCTTTACTCTTACTTTTCCTTACATTGCGTATCACCGGGCCAGGCGCTCGATGCCGCGCCGCTGCCGGCGATGCATAAGCGCATGTGACCGAGTTTCGGCGGAATATGATCGACCGCGCGAAACTCGGTCAAAGACCACCGACACCTTTCCGCGACTCTGCCTGTGTAGGGGTGCCGGCACGATTTGCGCGAAATTCCCTCCCCGTCCGCGAGCGTGCGGACGTCCGCAAACGCGATCGTTTATCACTGCATGTGTTTATCTTGGCGATTCGCATCCTAATCGCAAAAACCTGCCTGAAGGGAAATTGATCCATGTTTCTCCCAGTTTCTCCTTACTGGGAGGTTAAGCCTCTCTGCGGCAGAAATACAATCCTTCACATTAGTGCAAAGGAAGGATTTTATTCGTAAACGTGAATATCAAATGTTGTAATTAATATTACAAGTGAGTAGAGATGTAAAATTACCGTCAAATTCAATTTAACAATTACTTACGGTAAAATTACGGTAAAATGGTAATTTATTGGTAATTTATTGGTAATTTTGATAAAATTTGTTGTTTTTTTTTACAGTTTTATGCATAAATAAGTTTTATTTATGTTTTTCACATTAATGCATAATATGAAATAATATTCTTCTAACATTCTCATCGAGAATATAAATCGCTGATAGAATAATAATAGAACTGTTCATTAAATCTAAACATAAAATCTAATCGATGCTAAAATCCGTTTTGAATATGGTTCCCTAGAGATTTGATACAGTGACTAAAAAATAGAAAGCGATGCAGATTAAAAATTCCAGTATTTTTTTTACATAATTCCTCGTTTTATATTTTAACTGAATTACTTAAAATTATTCTATATTTCTATTCAGATATTCCGGCAGTAGTGCAACTACAGAAAGATTATTTTATTTTTGATATGTAATTGTGTCTTTGTTTTTACTTTAATGAAAACTTTAACAGTCTAGTCGCTAAAATATCAAGCAAATAAATGAAAGTTTCATGCGGGGTCTACAATAGAAGTCGTAGAGGTCGTAGAGTCTTAAGTCGTAGAAAATTAATGAATCACAGTCGAATATGAGAAGAATAATCGACTATGATCAGTCAATCTTTTATCTAGATCCTAAATCGCCAAACTTTTTGTTTTATTTTCAAATATATAATAACAAATGTTTAATTTTTTTATAATCGTTTCATTTTGTGAAAAATATGTGCAATAGATTTTTAAATTCTAATAGTGTACTCGTATCTATACAATAAGAATATTTTCTATCAAATATAATTTTATAAAAATATTTTAATTTATATTATGTATGAAAATATTTATGCAGATTTCGCGGCTATATAAATTCCAGATTTTTTATATTAATTAGGGGAAGAGGATTCGGCGCACTCATCTAGTTTCTGTTTTTGTTGCAGATAAAAATCGACCGACTCGAAGACTAGACTATGTTATTTCGGATAACGGATTGATCGCACCCGTCGCTTCATTTACACGTGAGTATGCATTTTTCGAAGGAGTGGTAGTCCATTTGCAGGAGTAGCTCGATTATTCGGTGACATTACTCACTAATGATTTCCACGAGGCCTCGCAATATTCAGAGAAATACGCTAATCACGTTCTATAATTAAGACTTACGTCAGGTTGAACATATGACCTTATGCTTAAAATCGTATCTGTCGCCATTGAACTTTCGCAACTTTGTACTATGGAAAATGTCGAAAACACAGTGGCATAATGTCATTCCACGAAACCAACTAGTTATTTGTTACATTTGCGCTCTCCTGACAACATCGGGATTACGATATCTTCGGTCTTATCGCAACGCAGCACTTGCTCGACTCCTCTTAGGTCGGACATGAAAAATCTTGGTTCGCGTTGGACGGTCCCCGACATAGCACGCACTGCCGCAGCGCGTTCGTCATTTCTCGTCGCCATTTCGTTGGAACGAGATTCAGGTAGCAGCAGCAGCAGCAGCAGCAGCAAGAGCAGCATCCGTAACAGGAACAAAACTAGAAGTAGCGGTAGCACCAGCGACAGCAACGGCATTAGCAGTAGTAGCATCAGCAACAGCAGCAGCAGTAGCAGCAGCAGCAGCA
>NW_017257621.1:551823-569618 GCF_001594055.1 Mycetomoellerius zeteki
GCAGCAGTACTCGCGTGACGGCGATCGACAAGAAGAGGGAAAACAAGAGCAGCGGTAGATCGGTAATCGACGTGCTGCACGGAGCGCCCTTATCCGTCCGACCGTACATAACGGCGTCGTGTGACCGCATCGTCGGCACGACGCGCCCGGAATCGACGACGCCCAGGAATCGGCCGGTAGCCGGCAAGTCACGCCGCTTTCAGCACCGGACCCGTTGTCCTCGTCAGCCGCAGGAGCAACTTTACTACCCCCCCGCGTCGTGGGACACGCGCACACTACACTTCAGGAACTGTTAGCACCGATCAAAAGTAAGTCCAGTCCATCAATGGATCATACTCCACTTTTGTCATCTTCACATTGAAAATTTACTAAATTTACTAAATTTTAATAAATATTTGTTTAGATAGTAATGACTAAACGTTTACTTACAGTAAATAAGTATTTACTAAGAAAAAAATACTTAAATCAAATTAATGGATATACCACATAAATATATGTTTACATTTAGTAAATATTTAGTTAGTACTATTCAAACAAATATTTATTAAATTTATTAGTACATTTTTTCAGTGCATAATTCTTCATGTATCATATCTTCAGTTTCTTCAATCTTACTTTATTTTCTTCATAATTATTCAACAGTTTTAATAAAAGTCGAATTGTATTGTAAGTCGAAATTTATTTTTTACAGATTTAATTCATTAGAATTCATTGTCAAAATATCGACAATGTATTTTAACAGTGCCTTTAAAGATCCTATGTTGATGCGATTAAAGAAGCTCAATAGTATCACAGTAAATAGTAATATTATATTGCTTGTCAATTTAATTTGTGATGTTGAGTACTCCAACTTCAGTTTAAGACTGTATTTCAAGACCGATAAATAATTGGCATTGTAGTTTGCTTGAACAGGAAATCCATACGAAATATTATTAGACACCAAGATCCACTTTGATACATCGAATATAACCTTCTTCATTCATTTGTGTTTAATAATCTTGATTACGTTGCTATTGGTATTTTTTCTGAATTGTAAAATCCTCTTTTATCGAATATGGTTTTTTTAATTTGTTTGTGTTAATATCTTGTTCGTTCTTCTTTCAAGTATTTTTCCCATCCATTTTCTCTTATTTATTATTCTCATGTTACGTTTTTCACTGATCACGATTCACACTCGCAGGAAGGTGGCTCAGCTGTGCGCAGCCTAGACAATGTCCGAAGATTCTGACTCTATATCAGAGGAAGAAAGAAGTTTGTTCCGTCCGTTCACGCGGGAGTCCCTGGCAGCGATCGGGGCTCGCATTGCCGAGGAAGAGGCCAGGCAGAAAGAGCTTCAGCAGAGAAGAGCGGAAGGCGAGGTATGAACGCGGCCGTATGCGCTCGTCGCACGATCGCGCATTTCTAATTTTCTTCGCGCATTAACTACATCGACACATAATTCGTCATGTGCGTATATCGTAGGATACCCCTTAAGTAGCGCCAAATAAATTACGTGGTCGTTCCATGACGATCGCGTTCAGGCATTTCGATCCTTATTTCACGGAACTCTCGAAGAGATATTATTTGAACTGTAAAAAGATTATATTGGTAATTCCAAAAAATATGCTTTTGCGTAAATGTTCGTTGTACATACGCTTATTGTTCTCCAAACTCGTATCGCTATTTCGAGTTTGTTGTTATCCGTTATATAATTTTTGAGTTAGTCATATATTGATTAACGCTAGCGGATACATTTATCTGACGCTGCTAATTTTCCTGCCAGGCTCGATTGTGCAATCAATTAATTTTCCTGTGTAATTACTGTCCTCTTTATACATATTCATGTACATATCTACTCATACGAGACGAGCAATGTAACAATAAAAGTTTATAAGTCTTTACGAAAAAGATATAAGAACATTCGTTTAATTTGAAAATCCTATTGCACAACAGATCATCTCAGAGCTTTCAAAAATTCGTTTCTTTGATATCAATAGCCATTCATTGCGCCCACAGGCGCTTGTATAAATGTGCTAAATACAAGTTTTGCATTAAATGCTATTCATACTTAAGATTTTGTTATGTTCATTCTTATAAAATATCTTTATTAAAATTTTTTTTTAAGAACGTTTTAGCAAAAATAATATTTTTTTAATTAATAAAATAAATACGCATTCAAACAAAATAAATTGAGAATAAATAGAATATGAAATGGATAAAATATTTTTTCCAAAATCAGGAATTATACGATAATACTGCACTCGTTCAATGCGTTTGGTATAAAAGTAAATTGATTTGAATAAACAAACAATGGACATTAAGATAAAGGTACATCAATATTTAAAAAATTTTAGATCCAGTATTCTCTCTCAACTTAAAAATATATTTGTTTTCTAAGAGATACGTTCTTTAATATTTAATGGAAAGTGCAATTTTTTAAATTGATTAATCTTAAGTATGAGCTGCCTTAAGCGGCGTTTACAAGATTGAGATTTTAAGGCGTAAAATTCAAGCCTTAAGTCTTAAAGCCGTAAGAAATTGACCATAGTCGATTATTCTTCTCACATTCGATTATGATTAGTCAATTTCTTATATACGGTCTAAGGATTAAAGCTTAAGTTTTGCGCCTTAAAATCTCATTGCAAACACCGCTTTATCGTTAACCTTCCTATGCCTAGCTGTAGCGCCGTTTGCGAAACCTTTTCTTGTTCATTCTTTTCTTATATGTCAAATTGCGACAGGATTCATTTATTCCCCTTATCTATTCGATTATCCCTTTGATTGTTTGCTTGATTTATCTATCGCTAACGTAGTGAGAATGTAGCTATCTCTTTACCGACGACTATTTAACCCCATTTGTTTATACATACATATATCTGTCGTCGAGTAATGTATTGTGTATGTTACGAAAGATATGTCACGTACAAAGCTCGATGTCTGCAGTGCCACTTATCTCTCTGTGCCTACTTATACATAAATACCTACATATATATAAATATATATATACATATATATATTTTTTATGTGCGTGAATATATCGCTCATGTGTCGTGGCTACCTCCACTCTCTCTATCTCTCTCTCTCTCTCTCTCTCTCTCTCTCTCTTCGCCGCATTCGCGTTAACGAATAACGCGCGAGTGCCACGCGATGGGAGATGATTATCACTGTGGAGCGTATTAATGTAAATCCAACGAATGAGTCCCTTACATCCTTATAATTAGCGCTCCTAATTTTCCCCACGGCTATAATAGCAACACCGATAAAAGGAGCGGATTTATTTATTAACCTTCTTCCTCCTCCACGTCTATCGTTCAACATTGATCGCGCTGTTTGAAAATTACTTTCGCAAGAGGAGCAAATCTTCTCCTTTTACTGCCTCCTTGTATTATACTCCAACGATGAAAGGTCAAGGAGAGAACGAGAGAAAAGCGAGATCAAGACTGGATTATCATCGATCGTCTCTCTTTCTGTAATGATTCTTAACATCTAATAATGTATCCGCTTACTATTTTTGCATTTTTTAAAATTATATCACGAAGTTTGTGAATTAACTGGCTTATTTAGATGAATAAATTATTTCGTTCCCCTATTAATCGTGGCAGAAACTACTTTATATAATCAAACGTTTAAAAAATGTTTCACAACAAAATTTTTTAAAATAGCTTAAAATAATTGATAATGATACCAGTTCTAACTCTCTGTGTGAAAAGTCTTTTCGAATTCCTAGACGAGCCGTATTTTCCCAACGGTTAATCCAGTTCCGATCAAGCTTGATGTGCTTGGAAATCCTCTTTCCGGGTTACTTGATCCTGTGTATTTTCTTGTCGTATGTCTATGTCGTAATGTAACATTGTGTTTCTTCTCCTCCGTTTGTTGCCATCTATCTGTCCCCTTAATCTCTTTCTGTCTTTCTCTCTCTTTCTCTCGTTTTCTGTTTTTCTTTTCTAAAGTCACTCGATTCAGCTCTTACTTTTCCAAAAGCTACGGACTGAGCCATTTTATCGCGCCAATCCCCTTGTTATAGCATATTGGCATATTATTATTTTTCTACTCTGTTCATTCACCGATATCCCCCGTATTCTCTGTATCTCTGTGTGTAACGACTGTTTCTCCATTTCTCCAATTTCAGGGAGGTTATGGACGGAAGAAAAAGAAAAAAGAAGTAAGACGTTACGTCACGCTAAGTAATACCGCTCTCTCTATCTCACATCCGACTCTTCTACTTTACTAACATACACACGTGCACATGTACACGTCATATACGTCGACATACATATATATATATATCTCACACATATGTATATACACTGTGAACACGTGCGCAAACAGACACGCACACGATCTCACGATTTTTCCTCACTCTCGGCAGCATTTGGCCGATCGATCGATTAGACACGCGTCACTCACTCACTGCTCAACGCCACACATACGATACAATACTTGCTCACATTTTGTGCAGGGATTGAAAACAAGAATAATGAACTTTTCAGTTCCACGCGAATGTCGAAGAAGAATCGATATTGGTAATAGTCACGGACGATTCCACACTTTCGCAGCATACTCGAAGCTGCGTTTATATTGGAATTTTACACAGTCGATTTTACATTAATTATTGGTTTACGGATCATTTTAATTTTATTAGTTTCTTTGTTTGTTTGTTTATTAATCTTTGATATGTAAATCTTTTCTTTCAGAAAGTCATTTAGTACTGTTTCTCTTGAATTATGAAATGAAATAAAATAGTATATTTTTTAAAACAATAAAGAATAAATTGAAAGGCGATTGAAAGTAGTAACAGTGTAGTAATTAGAACACAAAAGATTTTCAGTAAATTTTTTAAAACGCTATCTTTCGCAAATTATTCTAGCGGCAATAATTTTTCTGATAAATTTATTCGCGACAATTTCGATAGAAACATTCATGATTTTTAAATCTGATTCTTTTTCGAATATCACGATTGATTAAAAAAAAACTGCATTCACTGAGCTTAGACGACCGCAGTCGTAAAGGTTTCAATCCCTGGTTTTCTGCGTGCCACGATGTATATTGATTCCCGAGCGTCATCATTTCGAATCGATATATCGACCGGATACCAAAGATGTGCAAGTTTAATCCACGAGAGAGAGGCATTGAATTGAAACGTTTTGATTAATTAATTCGGGGACTATTTTTAGCGAGAACGCGCGCGATTCGCCTCCGTGATATCTCAATGTCGAGTATCTTTCTTATCGCGAATATCCCTTCTTCTGGATGTTACATCGTGGCCGAGAATATGATAATAAAGTTTCGTAATTTGCACACGCATACACACACACACACACACACACACACACACACACACACACACACGCGATACAAAGCAGCGAGCTTCTGTATATTGGCCCTTGGTTGTTTGCAAATATATGACACGTTCCTTGGCAAGTGTCTTGACGTCTTACGATCAAAAGCAAGCTGTGCTTATGCTTTAACGCGCAGCTTTCCCTCGAAATATTTGTTGCTTCCAGAATCTATGTGCTTTACACGCTTATAGAAGACAGCTTGGGATCAATTGTAATGGGAGACAATAGTGCGACGTTTGAAACTCTCGGTTGCTGTAAACATCAAAAGTATAGTCTGAGAAATGAATTATATATGTATATCTCGCAAATGTACCAAAATTTCTTTATGATATGTGAATCAACATTTTATTGATGAAACTGTCACAATTAATCCCAGACTCAATCACGCAATTAAAGGAATACAAGTTGAAGATGTATTAAACTTGATATAACCTTCATTGACCTGATTTCAAAGACTACTTCAAATGTACCTAACTCGTGCATATTTGCGTCAAGCAATAAATTAAAATACGTAATTTCTGTCGAGATATATGAGCGCGGTCTTGAAAAATGCCACCGTCAAGAAACATCTAGGAAGTGGCAATACGAGAGATGCGCAGTAACGTACGGCATAAATATTTCGAGCGGAGGTCGCGATCGCCTGGTAACGCTTACACAGACCGTATGCCATACGCGTGCAATGCTTACGCTGTGACTTTCTTCATCCCGTTTTTTTTTAATTTCTTAATGAACTAGCGCGCATTGTCGCAGCTGCAGCCTCGAAGCAAAGTGCGCGAGTCGCGCATAGTCGCGATAATGCGGTGCATCCTCCGGAATCGTATTGATTTATAGTTGGTCGCGATAATAGAAAGTTCTACAACGAGAGAGAACTTCGTCATTCCGGTGGATCGTAGACAGCTCGGAACAATCTTAAACCCCGTCAACGCCTTCAGTGTGTTTGTTATTCGAAGTACACTCAACGAAAGTCAAGTTCGCGCGAGAACGAGAGCTTCGATTTCCCGCATTTCTCGCGCACTATGCTTGTACGCTTCTTCCGGTCTCGTCGATCGAATCCGATGACGAGGGTCAGACCTTCGGATCGGGTCACCCTCGGGATTCGATCACGAAGTTTCGAAAACTTTCGGCACGCACGAGCACGAGTTTAAAGCTTTCGCGCGCAGAGTTCGGCGGGCACTTGGCTTGGGCAATTTACAATTAGACCTAGTCATCTAGACCGTATAACACGGATTATTTTAGCGTAGTCTTGGATTTAGGTGTAGGATACTTGTCTAAAATTTTTGACACATTAATTCCAAAAGGAACCGCAATTAAGATACATCACTGCACCGTGAGATCGATTGAACGAGATCTCATATCCATCATCTGCGGGATTTTGTCGCATTTTGCGGTTTTTGCGAAGTGAACATGTCGGCGACGGATCGTTTAGTTTAGTGGTTAAGGTCTTAAGTTCACCGCGCATAAATTTACATAAGCGCGTAAACGTAGAATACGTACGTCCCATGGGGAGAGATATACCGAGCGCTTTATTTCGGTCGAGACGTTTATTTGCCATGCATACGCTTTTATATCAATTTGTGCGCGACTGTGTCCTGAATAGATGAAGATCACTGGTCGCCGTGCTCCGCCACGGCGCGCGGCGGATCGGATAGAGGGTAGAATAGAGCTATTTTGTGTCTAGAGCGTTAGACAAACTAGTATCAGACGAGTGAGCATAGTAAAAAATAGGAATAGTTCTTCTATCTTTTAATTAAGATTAAGCCAGAGATTCGAGCCGTAGGAGGGACCAAAGTCGAGCCGATTGTGTGGACCTTCTTCAGGTTCGTATGTTCACGACCCGTTTTTAGCACCGATCGAATTTGTAGCGTGAATATATCAGTATATCTACTCTCTAAAATTTTTTAAGTGAATTGTGAAATCTCACCTTTAAAGATTCCACTTCAAAGAATTTAGAGAGTGCATATTGGCTTCGCCTTTCACATTGTCGTGACTTAATTGTGGCAAATTATTTGTTAAAATGCAATAATTAATATCATGACTATTTTTCGAGTTTTATCAGCGACTTTTATCACGGGACTCAGTAAGTTTGCTTGGGATATCTGGCTCTATTCCGAGAAAAACGAGATTTTCCACTCGTTCGGAACACGTGACAGTCGCACGCAATACGCTTACATGTACCGTTTTCACTGGATCACAGTTGAGATTTTGTTTTGTGATGCACAGGCAACGCATTGAACTCATCTAAAAGCGGGTTATGAATAACTGGTGCACTTAGAAAAGTACGCGGATGAATATTTCCAAAGAAGCGATTTGTTCGAATATTCATAATACGACGGCACTGAATATTTCACGTTCGCGTTCCACATGCGAAAGTCAAACACGATGCCATATGGTTTCCGTCCTTCTATACGGTCAAGTTTATATTTCTAGCGATACTACAGGGTGCTCGTAAATGCAAGTTTTTGAAATCACTTTTACGTAAAAAAAGAGATATCGCGTAAAATATTTTGCAAGCAATAAAAGTATATCAGGATATTAAATGTAAACGTAAATCAATAAAATTAATAATTGACAATATTTAGTAACAAAACATTAGAAATTAAATAATTTATACTTTCTATGAAAATATATAGACATAGTACTAAAATGTATTTATATATACATAATATTTGAAAGAAGCTTTGGAAACATATTCGTAATAATTTATTTCATACATTTTCGTCATATCTTTTTTTGCATTATGCATTCTTGTGTCATGAATAATGGAGAATTGCTGAAATATTTGAATATTAATTTTGTATTACATTCTGTATTACGCGGCACGTTATCATCGAATGGAAGAAATGTAACTGTGCATACAGCCCCTATTGTCCATTTAATTTACGGTCGAAGAAATCGATATTTTGGAAATATTTATTATCACCGATTGCTCGATTATTTTTACTTTTTATGCTCGAATATGAAATGAGATATATGTGATGGTCCAATTTGATTTTTCATATGAAACGCGGCTCCAATTGTGAAATTAATGGAACGACGTATTAGAAAAAATTTTTATAAAATTTAAAACATAATAAGTAAACGAGGTCAATTTTTTCTCCTATATACCGGCATCATATATCCTTGACATATTCGCTTCGATAAAAGGAATGTTTCAATCACTCAAATAATTCTTATTCTCTCAATAGAATTTCAATTATAAAGATATACTTTTATATTTTGATTACTTGCGGTAATGTTTCTTCTACGAAGATCTAAACATCATTTTGTTCAGGCAAAATGCCGTGATAACGATGTGGCGAAAAAAATCCGCGTATGGGGATAATCTTACGAGCATCTCGTTCGCAGGTACGGTATGACGACGAGGACGAGGACGAAGGTCCTCAGCCGGATCCCATGTTTGAGCAGGGAGCGCCGATCCCGGTCCGACTGCACAACGAATTTCCACCCGAGTTGTCATCCACACCTCTCGAGGATATTGATAGCTTCTACCACAATCAAAGGGTACCTGGCATTGATGTACTAATTAGTTTAACTCTCTTAGAGGAACTGAGTTTTCGCGAGATACGGAATTTTAGAGTAGGTTCTCTAACAAGCGGCCGCTCACTATGACCGCATCTGGCGCAGCTATTTTCAAACTTTGGCTTTCAAACTCGTAATTGCTTTGTGTAACTATTTTACGGTTACAATGGTGCATTAAAAGCTGTACATCTATATCAAAATCTTTTTATAATTTAAGTTTACAAGCGCATAGAACTCGGAAATTGTGAATTTATCTTAAATATATTTTTCGCGGATCGATATTTTTTTCTTAAGTCTTATACGATTGATTTTATATTATTATCCAGAAAATTTCTTTATTTCTACTTAAACCGAGATAATTATTTTAATACGAGTTTTCATTAAAAGTCATATTTTTTATTAACGTCTCTACTTTTAAAACACAATTAAATCCGTGAGCAGGAAGCAGACTTAAATGACTGTCTCTCTATTTTTACACTTTTATAATTGTAATATCCGACTGAATAAATTTTATGGTACATCTGTTCGTAGACCTTCGTCGTCATTAGCAAGGGAAAGGATATATTCAGATTCTCAGCGACGGACGCGATGTGGATGCTCGATCCGTTCAACCCTATACGGCGTGTGGCCATATACATATTGGTTCACCCGCTCTTCTCCCTTTTCATCATCACTACAATATTGGTTAACTGTATACTCATGATCATGCCCACCACGCCCACCATCGAGTCTACCGAGTGAGTTTCATCGTCTTTACTTGAATCGTGACTCTATCGACGAGGATGAATAAGCGAATATTTACAAGAAGCGAAAAGCCAAGCTTTTTCATTCTTATTAGAAATGAAACTATTGAAGAAACTCTGATTAAAAGTTCTGAAGACTGGAATGAATCAATACATTTCTCAACAAAAGTAAATATTCATTATTTCCAATCGATAGTAAATATGACAAAGTATATATTTACGTAACTTTTCGAAAAATAATCACTGTTTTTAAGAAATACTTTTAAGTACTTAAAAAAGTCTTTAGACTCTAGTTAAAAACTTTTTTAAGTCTTTAAACGTTGAAATATTTTTAAAATAATAATAAGATTGAAAGACCGCTAATGTTAAACATAATGCTTTAAATTAAGAAGCGCCATAACGGTCAGAACGTTAAAATGTTGAACTTTTGTAAATTCATTTAAATGAATTAATTTCAGAAATGATAATTGCGTGCCGATATGGTTGTCGGACTTTCAACGCAATCAAATCTGAAAATATTAATATTTTCCGACAACCATATCGGCACGCAATTATCATTTCTGAAATTAATTCATTTAAATGAATTTACAATAGTTCAACATCTTAACGTTCTGACCGTTATGGCGCTTCTTAATTTAAATTTTTAAAATATTTCTACAATTATTTCTTGCAAAATTATATTTTATATTTTGTTTTTTGTTATCAATTTGAAATGATACTTTAGAGGAGTTCAAGGTAATATTGAACAAATTAAAAAAATATCGTTAGCACTACTAATTAATATTTACAACAAAATACGCAAGTGATTATCATGCACTTTAATTATCGTTTAATATTATTCATCTTAATAATGATATTTAATTATCATCTAATATTTAATATTTAAAGAAAAGAAAACAATCTCATAAATATTATTGTCGCATTTTGGAAATGTAAATAATAATAAAGAAAGGAAGTAAATAGACAAAAATTCCTTACTTTTTTTTTTGAGATACATATAAGGCTTCTGCAATAATTAAGATGATACATGTCACACTTAAAGCCTATTATTATAAATGATTGTAAATTTATATAATTTAGTCTACTGAAACTTAGCTGCAAATCCGTCGTCGATTATTTATTTTTAAAATTTAGCTCATGATCATATTTTCACTGCCCCGTTTAGCTGTTTCGATATCTAATTAACTAGAAAGAATTTTATCAAAGGCTTACGGCGTCTTACGATCATCTATCTAGTAGACATATTTCAAGAAATGTTCTACATGTTATAACTCTAATACACTCAACAGCAAAATTAAAGTATCGCCTATCCTGCCCCCCAAAAATAGACAAATTTCAAAAGAGTGTAACTTTGTCAAAAATAATCATAAAAAAATTTGTAAAAGTATTTTAAAGCTTGAAATCTCTACTTTCGAAAATTGTAATTGATATTTTGAAATAGCCTATTTTTAGGGGGCAGGATAGGTGATGCTTTAATTTTGCTGTTAAGTGTATATGAGTAGAGACTGTGATAAATTGTATTCTGTTGGTAAGTTTTATACTAGTCTCTCTAGAGGTAGCACTAGACGACGGGCAACAAATCGCGCGAACGATTCAACATGCAGTCTACTAAAATTTTAAATATAATTTCCGGGATTATATACATATATATATCTCAAAATTTGGGAGCACGATTCGTAAAGCTTTATTATTTACAATGAAATAAATAACTATTGTAAGTATTATATTAAATATAACTGAACATTCGGAAATCTGATTTTTATGATCTTGTTTTTATTTTTTATATTTAATAAAGAAGTATTATTGTGCTAATTGTAAGTATGATAAACTATTTTTTTTAATTCATGATCCACCGTGCGCTGTGAATAATTCGTTCGCGTACACCGTGCCTGAGATATGAGTATATCTGTAGTTAATTTATACAGTGAAATAGAATATACAGTGAGAGATATGAATAGATTATTGATAGAATAAAATAAATGTTAGAGATTATCGCCGAGTTTAGATGCGATAAGTCTCGCTAGCAAAAGTGATCATGTTAATTAATGTGTAATTTCTTTATTTGCATGTTTCTGAATTTATTAATAGATTAGTTTTACTGTTGTAAAATTTATCCATTGTAAATATGTAATAGTAAAGATATTTGTAATAATTAATAAGAATATAAAATAATTATACGAGATGTACGGTGAAAATATAACGATAAGTATGATCACATTTTTGCGCGAGAGTATCGTTCAAGAGTATCGTTTAAACGTGTTAGATGGTAGAGAGAATCACGTGCAACGCATTTAAAAAGCTGAGTGGTGTTTATTGTTTTCAGAGTGATATTTACGGGCATCTACACATTTGAGTCCGCCGTTAAGGTGATGGCGAGGGGTTTCATTCTGCAGCCTTTTACCTATCTTAGAGATGCATGGAATTGGCTCGACTTCGTAGTTATAGCTTTAGCGTGAGTAGTTAAACTTATTCTTCTTAAAGAGAGAAAGGCAAGAAGAAAGAAAAGTAAAGGGAAAGTAAAAAAAAACGGTAGAGTACAATGAGCAAAAGGATTTTTCTCGCCATTTTGTCGAGAAAAGTTGTGGAGATTCTGTGGGTACTAATAGAAGTGCCCAAGTATCGTTTTAATCTTTTTATTAAATTGTACATCGTGCTAATTACTTCGACCTTCTCGTAACAAGAAACATTATTATGAAGACTAAAATTTATCGTGCCTTTAATTATTTTCTTCGAACTACAAAAACTTAAAATAAAATTTCTAGAATATAACAATGACTTTATCCAAAACTATTTACAAATTATTTTAACAGTATCGAATTAAACGAATCAATTGGCTCTTAATAGAGTAGAAAAAGAAATAAATTACTAAAGTGTGTCACGACGACAAATACGGCAATCAAGATCGTGACAATTATCGAATTGGCAATTTTCCGTGCAAAAAAACCGGCAAAATTCGTACTAAAGAGTTAATCCAAAACGTTAATTAGTATCAAGTTAGATCTTTCCAGGTTATGACAGTAGACTTCTCCGCTAGATCCGTTGAGTACGCTAACGTAAGATTTCCGTAGCATCGATTATCTACTTATATATAATATATAATTCAATCTTCGTTCATTACGCCTCACAATCCACGCAAACACGAACGTGCATACACGCATATACTCTGGGGTGTACTTATATATATTTTAGGTACCTAAATTAGTTCATCTAGATAAGAATAGTATTATTTCTTTTAGTGATCTTAAACAAGAAGTTTTTAATTGCCATTCGTCGTAATACGTTGATTAGACATTAGTACGTCGAGTCGATAAGTCAGTTGATTAATTGTTGTAGTTTAGTACATTTCTATATACATACATTTTTACTTCAGTAATTGTTCATAGATGATCGATACGTGTTTCACTCGATAAGCGGTACTCGACTGCGGCTCGTAACATAGCCAAGATCGCGTGCCACGAGATTCAATAATCTATCATAGTACTTGAGACAGTGCCATTTTTCTAAAATAATTGTCTATTTTTTTTCACTTTGGAAGAAAATATTACCAATATTGGAAAAGTTTTTATCCTTTGAAGAATCAAGAGTACTTATTAAAATTATAAAAGTATTCGTTAGAATAAGCTTTTGAAATTTTTAAATGTAGTTACTATATTTTTCAAGTAAGAGAAAATTGGAGAATTTAAAAGGTTTTTTTTCTTAAAATAAAGAATAACATAACATTACAAATTAGATATATATTAAAAATAATTTAATCACATCCTTAAAGGAGAGAAAAATTATTGACGGAAGAAAATGAGTTTGGGAAATACGCTGGAAAATCTCGAAACCCGTGGCAAGTTATGTACGGCATGTTACATTGAATCGTGCATGCAGTAATAGTTACCTTACGATACACATTACAGTTCGTTCAGATTTTTTGGTAGGAAATAGGAAAAGTAGCGAGTAACCGTTTGCGTAACTACGTAACCCCGCCCCGATCTTCTTTAACTTGTTTTATCTTTTTGTTTGTATCACTGTAATGTGTGTGATGTTCGGGTGTATTGCAGTTATGTGACGATGGGCATAGATCTAGGCAACCTTGCCGCTCTCAGGACATTTCGAGTCCTCCGAGCCTTGAAGACTGTCGCTATTGTACCAGGTATGCTTAGAGTATAGAAGTGGTTGTAGATGCAAATACATAGTGGTTCTAGACAACACTTGTCGCGATCGTTGTGTACATCTTCCGTATCTCATCACATATCTACAACACTTCCATTCATTGCAGCTTATATCGTCCTTCGCATCATTGCCCCGTTTGTCACCTAGTATTCTTACAGTATATACATCTATCCGATATTCACCTCAACGAATCTGATTCCCTTCACATTGGTTTGCTTTCTTCCCATTTTTCCTTATCTTCGTTCGATTCCGATTGCGAAACGAACTGTCAAACTCGATGCACGAAATTGCTTTGAATGAATGAAGACAGAGAAAATTTGATCGGATATTTCATATCAGGCGATTTATCGTGAAAGATATGCTTCTGAAGACCTTTATGTGTTTCATTTTTTTATCTCGTAAGCTGCAGATTGCACATCAAACAGATCTTTCGTCTGAATATGAAATAAATCCTTCATACTATGGAAACGAAATATTTGGGTATGGCATACCCAACTCAATTTGATTGCTTGTAACTTCATAAATATGAATATATTGTAAAGAATTTTTTTCCAATAGAAATATTAAATATTAACGCAATCCATGCCGCGTAGGCCACTGGTGTGACCCACGTTAGACTTTTTGTTAAGGTCGTTTGATATTTTAGTTATAAAAAGAAACGTAGTTACAAAATATATTTTATATCATATGATATATAATTATGATATATAATACATTTAGTACATTAGATCTTCCTTATTTTTAAGAATAATTTTTTAATCATAAAATACATTTAACAAACATAAAGAAACGCAAACAAAAATACCGCGGATCAAATCATTTAAAATTAGCTCGGCATGGAACTTATTAAGAAACATAATCATGCCAAACAAATGTATGTATAATCTTATTAATAAAACAGTTATAGCAATGGAAAAAAAACATTGAAAATAGAAAATCGGGTATGCACCATACTCAGAGTGGCACCGAAAGATCAAATAAGTTTTCATGTCACTATCCATAAAATCGCGTGCATCGTGATGTTCTTCCCCACCGTTGAAAATTATTTTTTCTTTTTTTTATCGAATCTTCCGAAAGGGATACTCATTTCGCATTCCGTATTTTATGCCTGCCTCGGTTGAACTACCACTTCTCTCGCACGACAAGCTGAACTTTTCCAGGTTGCCGCCACTGTTGCAGCATGTTTCACGTTACGAACCTACTGTCATTCTATTTTCGTTGTCTAGGTCTGAAAACCATTGTCGGCGCTGTGATAGAATCCGTGAAGAACCTGCGCGATGTGATAATCCTGACGATGTTCTCCCTCTCCGTCTTTGCGCTGATGGGCCTTCAGATTTACATGGGGGTCCTCACGCAAAAGTGTATAAAGAACTTTCCTGAGGATGGCTCCTGGGGTAATCTCACCCATGAGAGTTGGGCGCGATTCAATAATAACGAAAGTAAGTTACAGTTTTCCGTGATTAATCCAAAAGTACACAACCCTGGCGGAAAAGTTTTACGAAAAACTACATAGATTGAGACAAGATCTTAGAAATTATTAATTTTTCATAGATATTCGTAGTGGGACGTAGAGCGACGTTGTTTCTTTGAAAAACCTAGAAATCCCCCGTCCTCAAACAACGCCATTCTACGTCTCACTATGAATATCTACGAAAAATTAAGAATCTCTAAGACAAACAAACCTCATTCTACGTCCCAATACGAATTTATCTACGAAAAATTAAGAATTTCTAAGATTTTGTTTCAATTTATGTAGTTTTTCTATACTTTTACGTAAAAATTTTTTTCCGCCAGGGAAGTCTGAGATACATAAAAAAAAGGAATGTCATCTAAGAAACTACACTGTTAGATATTAAAGGCTGTTCTACAATAAGTTGCAAACACCCGTTGCCAGTCGCAAAGGTTAGCAACTATTAGTTGCAAAGTGCTATTTCCGGTTGCAATAGATAGTCGCGGTTGCCAACGGAGAGTGTGTGTGTGTGTTGCCCAACTTTTAACTTCTTGGCAACAGCAACTGTCTATCACAACACCTTAGCCAATCAAATATTGTGTTCGAAAAGCGCAAAAAGTGAAATTACGAAAGTTGTAGTTCTGCAAACGCTTTAAATGTTGCCTTCTCTGTAACATCTCGAATATCTAGCACATAATCTGCCTCACTTAAACAAATCCTTTTTAATTTTCCGGCTACAGCAAATAACGACGGATGTTCTATTTTCTGATTGGCTGTTTCTATATAATTCGCAACTTTCGACATCCAAATGTGGATTAGGTGTTGCAATGATTTACAATTTGTAACTGGCAACTTGTCACTCCGCGACTCGCAACTGAGTGTTGCAATTTTATTGTAGATCATCGGCCTTAAAGGAGTTTGGTAATTCAATTTTTTGAGTTTAATATATATAATTTTTTGTTATTTTTAACTTCCATGTATGTCAAAATATAAATCAATTCGTTTCTAGTTGAATTATACTTAGTTTTAAACAACAAGAATCTGTATACACTTAGTAAATAATAAATTAAATTTGTGTCAAATTTAATAAATTTTTTTAGTTAAACTTCATTATTTTTTTAACAATCACACAGTTAACAATATATTGAACAGAAATAATGGCGATTTGTAGAAATGATTAAAATCTTAAATTAGATATAATCTGACATTATGAATTTTTTTTAAATATGGTCTTTGCAACATTTCTTGAAGTGTTTTTATGATTTGACGGGATTCTTCAAGTATGACTCGACATCTAAATTGGTTCTCAACTATTTCAGTAGTACATCTTTAAATATAAACTGTGTTTATAAAGGATTTCATGCGAAATAAACCGAGGTACAACCATCTGTACTAATTGGTTGCATTTTGTTTGAAATTAATGTCCAATAAACGATTATTAAATTGTGTATTCAATTATTAAATCGTTATTTCTCTTATGCAGCTAATTGGTACTTTGACGAAGCGAAAAATATACCCTTATGCGGAAATTCATCGGGGGCGGGGTAAGTTGATAATTTGTTTACATTCACAATATAGCTTAAACGAATTTAAGATTAATGTCTCCATTAAGAGAGAGACAACATGGAAAAAATTCTTTCGGAAATATATTTGCGATATTGATGAAAAGAGCACACGAAACAGTAACATTTTCCTAATATAGGCAGTGCCTTCCCGGATACACGTGTTTACAAGGATTCGGCTCTAATCCGAATTACGGTTACACGAGCTTCGACACTTTTGGTTGGGCATTGCTTTCCGCCTTTCGTCTCATGACTCAGGATTATTGGGAGAATCTGTATCAATTGGTGCTAAGATCGGCCGGACCATGGCACATGCTCTTCTTCATCGTGATCATCTTCCTCGGATCCTTCTATCTCGTCAACTTGATCCTCGCTATTGTCGCGATGTCGTACGACGAGTTGCAGAAGAAGGCTGAAGAGGAAGAAGCCGCCGAGGAAGAAGCTATGAGGGTAAGCGAGACTAGAGTCGATTTTGGAAGAAAATTGTCGAGGTGCTAACTGAAACTCTTCCTCAAGCAAGAATGAAAAATCTTCCTTGACATGGGCTTATATATCTAGGGAAAACTTTTTAATACAAATTTTTAATTATATTTAATTTTTTAATTATAAAAAATACAATTTTACTTTTGACTCTTCGTTGTTTTATTTATCATTCCTCCTTTTTTTTTTACTTAACTTTAATTTAATATCATATTTTTAATAATACTTAGCTATACATTTCTCATATAAGAAGCTTTTTTTCTATGTTCTTATCTGAATTTTTTTCTAGAAAAATTATAAATATTTTATATGTAATAATAATAATAAGGGGGTAAAATATTAAAGAACTATACATTTATAACAAAATTTATAAAAAATGCTCCCAAAAATATTCTGGATACGCTTATAAAAAACGAATTCATTATTTTGCGAATTTATTGGATCTAAGACTCATAAGTTGATTAAATTCAAAGAATTGACATGAGTCGATGTTAATGTTAATAGGAAGCTGAGGAAGCTGCGTTAGCAAAGGAGAACAAACTCGCGGCGCGGGAAGCTGCGGCTG
>NW_017257621.1:569629-578295 GCF_001594055.1 Mycetomoellerius zeteki
CCGCCGCCGCGGAGGCTGCGGAGCAGATCGTCAAATCCCCGTCGGATTTCTCGTGTCATAGTTACGAGCTGTTCGTCGGGCAGGAAAAAGGCAACGATGACAACAATAAGGAGAAGATGAGCATACGTTCGATCGAGTCCATCGGCGACCAGAGGCACATCAAGCAGATCAACAACAACCACAGCGCTGCCAATAAAGTGCGGAAAGTCAGCGCCGTAAGTATCCGGCTGGACGATGTACGATATATATTATATACGTATCGACCTTCTTACGCGTCGTAATATACCGAGTTAGCCCTGTTATCAACCTCACGATCCTCCTCCCGACCTCGCTCCTACGAGAGCAACTTATGCGAGGCTATTCGATCCGACTCGACTCGTCGGTAGTCTGTGACTGAAATCATAAAATTCAGAATATCGGTCGTTTCCTATCAGTCAAAAACCACTGTTCTTCGAAACATAGGATTGAAATAGTGATGCATTATATTTATTAGTCCGGAGGAACTTCTTAGGTCATTAGGGCAAACTCAGTGAATCATAGCAAATGCAAATCTGGGCGATTAGGCAATAACTTATTACTGTTAGTACGCAGATATCGAATGGATAATGAAAAACGAAATATATTTGACAGGATGTACCTCTCTTAATTAATATTAGGAAAACGCAAATGTAGGCGCAATCAAATCATATAATATAAATACCTAGTGTACTTTGTTATCCTAATTGCTTTTAATATACAGAGAAAGGAAAAAATCGCGACGAGTCGAGCCTTCCCACAATATCCGCTGCTCTGTAGCATGCTTGGCTATATGTAGGATGTCCTAAAAAAGTCTGCTAAATTGGGAGTTATAATTGAGATAAATTTTGGGTCCAGATCTGTATCAAATTTTTTATCGTATAATTAATCTCCCAATTTTCAACTTTAAGAAGGTAGGTAGCCACAGCATCTGGAGAAATAGTTTTCTCAAAAACCTTGGTCTGAAAAAGGAAAATAAAAAATATTGCCCAAGAGAGAGAGAGAGAGAGAGAGATGCTCAGCAGTTTTAAAATTCATTATATTTTTTTACATTCCTCTATATCATATAACAAATTCAATCACTTGCATTATACTAGATTAGTGCATACTAAAAGCTGCTATATATGAAATTAACAAAGTAAAAGCATATAAATATTTTGAATAATTAAATTCTTCATGATGATATTGTCATATTTAACAGAATATACATGTATTATTTTATTGTCAAAGTTAATTATATTGCCATTGCATTTAGATAAATAGCTTTTAATTGCACTAATTTAGTGTAGTGCAAGTGACCGAATTTATCAATAAAAATATAATTATATATATATATAAATTTAATTATAACATAATATATTAATAAGAAGTATAACTAAAAATTGAAATTTTTGGTATTCTGAGCATCTATTTTATCAACTAAAGATACTTGCATATTTTTAGGTTACCTACCCTACTTAAAAGTTAATGATTGAATTATTCCTACTATCATATCAATCGAATTTTGACGGAAGAACTGTCAGTTCTAAACTTCTATCAAAATTCTGCTATTTGTATGAATCTTTTTTGGGACTCGCTGCGTATCTCGACTGCTCGTATTATATCCTTTTGGATAGGTGGCTTTATGCATAGAACCTGTCACCCTCTCGTTATAATCATTCGCCCTAGTTATATCGTAAATACAGTTTCAACGTGTCGAATATTGCTGCCTGGATCCTGCAATTGCGCGTAGTAACGCGCGGAACAGTGAATTTCGACCGTATAACGACACGGCGCATACTGACCATACATTTTAATCCTGTTTTACAGAACCATGCATGCAGAGAAGTATATGCTTAGTATAAGATTAATAGCTAGCGGAGATACGAAATACATCGGCTAATTGTCTAATATCGATGCTCGAGAACGCTATTTACCTGACACGGAAATATCAAAAAATATCAATTTTTCTACTTGCATTGACAATGAGATAAATTTCTTGTTGAAAATGGACAAACCAAGAAATTCTGATTATATCAATAAGAATTCTGGTTATCTCAACTATAATTGTAATAAATTCAACCCCAGACAGAAAATTTTGATTTATCCATTTTCAATCAAAATTTCAATTAATACAATTAGACTCTTTTTCCAGTGTGTTTCTTTTTATCTAACAAACAAGCAAGTGTCGAATTAAGAGGTAATGTGAAAAAATTGGACAATAACATTTTCTTCAATTATGCAGATATGTTTTAATCGAAACAATTCGATCACGGATGTTACCGCCGATCTTCGTGTCTCTACAAATTTATTAGTATCTCTCTTTACTAGATTTGTAATTTCTCTTCCTACACACCACGACAAAAACATTCTTTTATAGTCATATTTTTTCTTTCTTCTCTCTTTCTTCACTTCTCCATCCACGATTATGTTATATATGTGCTTCTGCAAGTGTTATGTGATACTCCATACCTATTTCGAGTGCCTCGTTGGTGTACACATTAGATCACGTTACGAGCCGTTTGGTAGGAGATATCTTTTCTTGTTTTTTTCTTAAGGTCCCTCGCGCCGCTAATGGCCAGTTTACTTATGCCTACCAGGAAAGCCTGCGGAAGGTACGTGTGTCACGACGTGTGTCTGTCAGCACCGACCGTACGTACACTAAATAGCACCATAGGACCCGATCTCACAGTGTCATATTCAAAATGTCATTCATGCTCCGCGCGTTACGACTCGCAGTTCTCAGGCGACGTCTTATAAATCGCATCCGTTCATCCTCAAGGATTTCCGTTCCCGTATCGAGACAAGCACGGATCACCGCCGATGATCGATCGTTTCGCGTCTTTCACGTAATAACGATCATCGCGAGACGTTTCACCGAGATGAGTCTCGTTGAACGATCAATCTTTTCTCTTTTAATTAGTTACGAGGAACAATCAACATTGCGAGTATCATTAAAGGAATTAATTACGGTTTATTCGGAAGACGATCATAGGCAGCTTATATTATCGTTGTGTCAATCATCGTGTTTCGTGATTGATTAGTTAAAGTAGGAAAAGACGAGGCGAGACTGTTGAAGAGTTACATACTGTATGCTCATCTTAATTTAAATAAATAAATTTTTGGAATCTTTAAAAATATCTCCCGTATCGCTTTATTCCCGTATTCAACCAATGAATCCATAGTTGAAAATCTATTTCAAACAACGCCAGCTAAAATTTTCACGCATCACAGCTCGTGACTCTTCAAACGATCCGTTAAACGTAGCGATAGGCCATGATCGATTCCGTGAGAAATGTCACGATCGTCCTGAGGGAATCACTTCGTTACTGACAGGGACAGAGAACGCCTTTCCGGCTGGCCCTCGCCTCGGTTGCCAAAAAAAGAGGGCCGAGAACGGAGAGAGAGAGAGAAAAGCGGTGGTCCGCTTTGTTGTAATTTCAGGCGAGCCTGAGCTTACCCGGCTCACCGTTCAATCTGCGCCGCAGCAGCCGTGGCAGCCACCAGTTCACGATACGCAACGGCCGTGGCCGATGTTTCGTACCACCGGGAGGCGACCGAAAGCCCCTTGTGCTGTCGACGTACTTGGACGCCCAGGAACACCTGCCCTATGCCGATGACTCGAACGCGGTCACACCGATGTCCGAGGAGAACGGCACGATCGTGGTGCCGGTGTATTATGCGAATCTCGGCTCGCGTCACTCGTCCTACACCTCGCACGCCTCGCGGCTCTCCTACACATCCCATGGTGACCTGGCCTTCCCTGGTATCCGCGGCATCGACAGCATCGGCAAGCAGATCACCAAGCAAGAACAGATCCTCAGGAATAGAAACAATAAACAAACACCGGCTAATGGCCACGTTACAGATGCAAATCAGAAAAATTATCATTTCGTAAGTGATTTTTAAGAAACTCACAGATATGATGATAACCGTAAAATGGAATTAGGAAGAGATTTTGATAGGAAATACCAGGTTGTTACAAAAGTTCTGACTCGCCGGTTTTTACAGATAATAACAATTTATATAAATTTATTTAGAAACAATAACAATTATTCCTCAAAATAAAGACCGTGTAATAATAAAATTATATATTAAAACCGAAGGTATTTAAAACCTTTTTGACAACATAGTAGATGAGTCTGGCTGAAGATAAAATATTTCGGAATTTGCTAAACTATTGCGGAAATGTTAAATTTTCATTTCGTGGAAAATATGTCCGTGTTTATGCATGACTGTATAATTGCAAAAATATGTTCCCATCAGTTTCAATCTTTGTTGCGAACTGATAATATTCATCCTAATAATATTTTATAAAATCACAGATATCAATATACAAAGATGATGTTTTACGTCAGATTCGAATCGGTAGCATATATATATAATACAGAGATCTCTCAAAATGGTATTTGCAACTGTTTAAAATTTTCAGGAAGCTCCTGATATGGAAGATCCCATGGGCAAGAACAAGCCACAAGACAATCCGTTTATCGAGTTGCCGGCGCAACAGCATACTGTGGTCGATATGAAAGGTAAAACTGCGAACTAGTTAACGAATAGCTCCGAGCTCTCTCAAGCAATCAAACTTACTTCGATCGTATCATTCTTGCGCAGATGTAATGGTGCTGAACGACATAATCGAGCAAGCTGCCGGTCGCCGGAGTAAGACGCCAGAACAAGCAGGTAATGTCGCGTCCCTTTCCGTACCATTCGTCAAGTTTCCTCAAGTTTTCTCCTTCAGTTTCTTCTGTTCACCCCTATCACAAATGTATATATCTTTGTTTATCGTGTGAGCATCCTGCCGTTCGATGTACAGTGTGGTTTTAAAATTTCTCGTCATACTACTCCCTTGCGTTGGTATACTATTTTGCTGGACGTTTCTGGACCGCCGCGCCTTGTACATAGTAGAACGAACAAATTCATTTTTAATTTTCATCCCAGCCCGACGCAGCTAAAAGATCACGCTCGTGTTTTATACATACTACATACTTTTGTTTACGATTGAGCATGGCGTGTAAATTGATGCGGTTCGCTACATACTTTGAATCGACACAGCGTCTCAGCTATTGCTAAACGGAGAAGCATTTGAGTGGCAAATAATGTGAAACGCAGAATATTGTCTCTCTGAGCAGTGTGATGCGACGAGAAAAATAAAGACACGATGCGGCCCGCGGGCCCTTGAGGGCGGTTTGTGAAAGCATTTTTTGGGGAAACAGAGTTTGCTCGTTTCCTGCGATGTGACACAGATTACCACCTTCGCGCAGCTGCACGATCCCGGTCGCTTCATGTGCTTCGATTTTTTTTTCAGATTATCTCAATCGTCGATAAATCATAAATAATGTGATCGGTAATATGTGATATAAATCCCCCAAAAATATTACGTCAAAATACTTTATTAATTTATTCTATGTTTTAATTTTTAAATTAATATTTGATTAAAATTATATATTTATATGCAATGGTATTAATTTTATAATATTTATTTAGCTTATTTCCTCCTTTTCTCTATCTTTCTCTTTCTCTTTTCATAAAGAAATTAAAATAAAATTTATTTTAAATTTTATATATATATATATATGTTCTAGAGTCTAGACATTCTTTTATTCTCTCGATGATTGAGAAATCTTATTTATTTTTGATTTCCGGAAACTGCAACGATTTTAGTTAAATTTTCAATATTTTTGCACCTGCATCACCACCGCGTTGAAGGGCACTATCGTGTTTGTCTCGGATGCACAATACAGCAAGATTAGTAAATTATTCAAAAATATAAATGTGTATTTTTATCAACGCGTTATTAGTCTTCTCAAAAAATATTTAATCACTTACGATTTATAGTTTGAATTTTTGCACGTAAAGCTGTAAATCACGTTTCACTACGTTGCGTCTGCAAATTTCGTTAACGTATCTGCGCAGAAACAGAGAATATTTTCCTGAAGACCGCACAAAATCACTACTTTGTTTAAAAAATGTACAGCCATGCGTGATGTTGTTTGTTAACTGTATTTCATGTAAAGTGTTTGAGTGAGAAGAATTTCACGTGATTATGTTGATTTTTGGCTGTTGTCATTAATTGTTTATATTACAATATTAATCCTTTCGCCGCAGAAGCACAGCTTTTAAAATTATTAGCAAAATTTATATTTTCTGTTTAATGTACATAATTGTGCTTGTATATAATTTATGATTATAAATTTTAAGAAAAAGGAAAACTTTATAATCTTTTATGTGGCGAAAGTATTAAAATTAAATTGTAAAACTATCTTACTTTTTGGGTGTGTATAATAATTGTATGTTGAGTTCGTGCGCATGCTTCAATGTAATTATGTCGCATTGCACATTATTCGCGTCGCTAATGCACGACATTTATTTAAATTTTACCATCTTTCAGTTTTATATTGGCGCCTAGCGTGAATTTGTATATCATATGAAATACGAATCAACACTTCATTATTTATTGTATCAAATTGTATAGTATCAATTTTTAATAAATAAAATATCAATTACGATATCGATATACGCAATTATTAATAAATAAAATATTCATACAAAGATCTTCAATTTACGGAACTGCATAATGATGTTAATATAATGATACGGAGCATTTGCAAAAAAAAAAAGAATAATTAACATTAAGATACTTTACTTTCAAATATTTTGCAAGTAGTATTATAAAATACGTTTATCCAGATTTACGCAATTCATTATTCGATGTGACATTTTTAATTTCGCCACGCCTTCTGCTTGCCTGCCTGCTTGTCTGTAAATATAATCTGTGATCTCGAAGAATGAGCCTGACCAAAGAAAAACCTCTTTCCCCAAAAAGAGTGGTGCCAGACAAAATTACTAACGCGCGTTACAGTTTCGACCTATTACTTTCCGACAGACGACGATGAAGAACCTACATTCAAGGACAAGTTAGTGGCCGGAATGTTTCGTTGTATCGACATCTTTTGCGTCTGGGATTGCTGTTGGCTTTGGCTCGAGTTTCAAAAGTACGTGTCCCTGTTGGTCTTTGATCCATTCGTAGAGCTCTTCATCACACTCTGTATCGTCGTTAATACGCTGTTCATGGCATTGGATCACCACGACATGGACAAAGATATGGAAAGAGTACTCAAATCTGGTAATTACGTAAGTATCAATTGTGTCACTTTGAAGTAAGAAAAGTAATACATACGCCTAATACATTATACAAATTTAATCGAATTATGTTGACGTTCAATTCAAATCCTAGTTCTTCACGGCGACATTCGGCATCGAAGCGACTATGAAGCTGATAGCGATGAGCCCAAAATATTATTTTCAAGAGGGCTGGAATATTTTCGATTTTATCATCGTCGCTCTTTCGCTTGTAGAGTTGGGTCTCGAAGGCGTGCAAGGTCTGTCGGTATTACGATCTTTCAGATTGGTGAGTGTTACTCTTTTATTGCATTATTATTCTGTTAATCGATATAAGCAATTTAATTGCACGAGTTGAAAATTCGATTTTCTTTCAGTTGAGAGTGTTCAAGCTAGCTAAATCGTGGCCTACGTTGAATTTGCTGATTTCTATCATGGGCAGAACGGTAGGCGCGTTGGGTAATCTAACGTTCGTATTGTGCATCATCATCTTCATCTTCGCCGTGATGGGTATGCAACTCTTCGGCAAAAATTACGTCGATCATGTCGATTACTTCCCGGATGGTGATCTACCCAGATGGAACTTCACTGACTTCATGCACTCGTTTATGATCGTTTTCCGAGTGTTGTGCGGAGAATGGATCGAGTCTATGTGGGATTGCATGTTGGTCGGCGATGTCTCTTGTATACCATTCTTCTTAGCTACCGTCGTCATCGGTAACTTGGTCGTAAGTACAAAAGCGAAATCTTTTCAATATCAATTTTCTATGTAATTAGTGCAAGATCCTTTCACGCATATTATTTATTTTATTTTGCCAACGATTAATTATGTTATGTTTCCACGAATAGGTCCTGAATCTCTTCTTAGCTCTGTTGCTCAGCAACTTCGGCTCATCGAACCTGTCGGCCCCGACTGCGGACAACGACACGAACAAGATTGCGGAGGCGATCGATCGAATAGCGCGTTTCATTAAGTGGATCAAACGAAATATCCTTGCTTTTGCTAAGTTGATGCGAGCCAAACTCACCAATCAGATATCCGATCAGGCGCCAGGTGAGGGACCGTCCAACAGTTGGAAAGAAGGTTTATATCCAATCAGATCGCTTGCTGTGTGCGCTGTGTAGTTCGTGGCACTGTCTTTCAGTTTTTGCTTTACACTTCTTTCACACGTTTTGCTGGTGCCAGTCGGCGACCGATGTAATAGATTAAATATATCACGCGTAATGACGAGCTATGAATTACAACGACGAACAGAGCGGACGAGAGATTCGATCATATTTTGTTGTTCAAAATTATTTTTAAGTGACATTCATTTGTTTATTTTATATCATTTTAAATATTTTCATCGATTTATCATTTTTGTAATAATATTTACTATCGATCATAAAGCATACATACGTCGACTGGTACATTCGATTTATTATGCAGATTCCTTAAATTTTACTTGGTTTGCTATTATGCTCCGTTAAAATCGTTGTAACATAATTGGAATTGCATTGTAATGTAATTTTATTTACGATTTAATACGAATAATAAATACTCTGTCCCT
>NW_017257621.1:578352-594581 GCF_001594055.1 Mycetomoellerius zeteki
TCTTTCCCTGAATTGATTACAATTAGCCCGGTTTGAATCTAATCATATTTTTGATTGAGTAATTTTCGAAAATAAGATAAAATCGAATGGTTCGATGCGTTTAATGCACGGTGAGATTAATGCAAATTAAGTTTTGTTTCGCTGATTAGCTGCCTGGCAGTTATACGTTGCTATGCATTTTATTTTGGGAACGCATTTTATTACGTAACTTCGATGGCGATGAAGTTCGTCCAAGATACGAATTTATCACTAAACAGTAAACACATACATATATAAAAAAAAAATCACATGATGCACGCTGCATTTCTATTCATATCAAACTGCTATACATTTTTTTGATCAAATTCCTGGGAAATTAATTTTTCATTCGATTTAATATAAAAATAGAAGCTAATATAAACAATGTAATTCTTCAAATACATATACATATATATTCTCAGAGTTGGGAAAGTTACTTTGTAAAAATAACTAGTTACAGTTACAGTTTTTTTCTTTCAAAAGTAACTAGTTACAGTTCCATGTTACCGAGACTAAAAATTAACTCCTTACAATTACAGTTACTTTTCAGTTACTTTTCTGTTATCATGACAGAACAATATGAGTGACATCGATATCATTAGGGCTATCAAAGAAAAAATAATTTACGTTTACAATACAATTTTATTTAAAAATTCCTTTAATTTTGCGGGAATATACGCGAAATAATTCAAATAACGGATGAAATAATAAAACATTATCTGGGCTGCGTTTCAAAACACAGGATGTGTTCCACTTACGTCTACAAAGCTCGTATCATTTTATCCTTGTTGTTACAGATATTAAACAATGAAATGATACACGCGAGCGTTGCGGTTAAGTGAAATGCACCCTTAACGCTACAAATGCTTCGAAGCATTTGATTGACCAATCGAAAGAAAGAATTTTATAAACTGATTAATCAAAAAAATACTTCGAAGCATTCATAGCATCAAGTGGACCGTAGTCTCAATCAGGGGGTCAATTCTGTATCTTCAAACAAGGTGAAAATTACAAAAGTGAGCAAATATACCAGGTGTTGACCAATGAAATTATCACGTCTATAAAACTGGACCCCCCACCATCGAAAATAAAGTTCGGAATAGATACAAAATTTAGTGCTTTTTAGGTGCTAATTTAGTACCCTATTACGAATTTTAGTGCTCAAACCGTTTAGCAGCAAAAAAAATAGGGGGTCCAGCTTTATAGACGTGAAATTATCAGTATTCTAGTAAATTCGTTCACTTTTGTAATTTTCACCTCGTTTTAAGACACAGAATCGATCCCCAGTATTCAGATTTTAACCAATCACATTAAATTGACAAATAAGTTTAAAATGTAAAGTGACTGTAAAAGTAACTGTTAAATTAGTTACTAGTTATTGGAAGAAATATAACTAAGTTAAGTTACAGTTACAGATGGATAAAAGTAACTGTAACTTAGTTACAAGTAACTAATTACTTCCCAACCCTGTATATTCTAACATTTAATTGGATATACAAGTGATTTTTAAATACCTTTCATATATCTTAAAAACACGTTATATTAAGATGATAATCTAAAGAGCAATTTGGAATTTTATTTCGATGAATTTAGGTGTTTCAAAACCATTAATAGTAAAATTAACAGCAAATGTGTCAATGCAGCAAGTATCATGCGCAAAGCATCTACATTGTGAATCATTGACACACCGTTCCGAACTGGATTGGGTCACTGAATATCATTGAACATAAATGACATCATATACGATTGCATGCAAACATGATCATATTACTAATTTGATCTGATTCCTCAATTCGACGTGTTGGGAATCGCGACGGAAAACAATCGCGCCCGTGTGTATGAGCCTGTATATACGGCGATTGGATTTTTATCTATACAGCATTTCGTATAGTTTCCAGCGCGTTTCGATTTGTTTTCCGATACGAATTTCCTAATAAGGGCGGGTTAGAGATTTTATATGACTGTGCAGATGGGATTGATCGCGATGGGGACCTAGATCTTGCAGATGGAGAGTTGGACGCATATAGAGACAAGAAGAGCGCCAAAGAGCTTAATCAGCTTGAAGTTGCCATTGGTGACGGAATGGAATTTACTATTCATGGTAAGCGTGGAAACAATCAAAGTACAATTCATCGTCAATATAATAATAATAATCCTTCTGTACTGTATAGTTACCGTTTTTAGCTGACAGCAGAGATATTGCATAAAAAATGTCTAAGTATTATATATTATATAAAATAATAATAAAAAGATTATTCGTTTAAATTTTTTTGAAAAACTATTGCAGAAGATTGTAAATTTTTTCCATAATTAATTGAAAGATAAAAAGTATAAAGTTTAAAATTAATCCTTTGCCGACAATGTTCAACTTTACAGGCACAATAAATTTATTGATCGTAAATTCTAAATAAATTTAAATCTGTAAAAAAAAATTAAAATAAAAATCGAACTTCTATGATAATAAAAACTTTTGATTAAAACTTTCACGAGTATGTAAGATTTTTTAAAGATTTTTGTGCAGTTCGGAACACAATATGAAAATTTGCACTTCAAGTTTGGAGACTCAGGTTATAGTCGAAGGATGAAAATTTTACATTGCTAACGAAGGATTAAAAACTTGTTACACAATTAAGGATTATGTAAATTTTTTTTTAAACTTTTATTCCTGATTCATTAAGTTTAAAAAAAAAATACTGTATAACTGTGATTAATACATCGAATTTAATTTCCTTTCCGAAGGAGATCTGAAGAATAAACTGAAGAGGGGTAAGCTGTGCATGAACAATACGAAAGTTATCGCGAATTCAATAAACCACCACGATTATAGACTGGACAACGATTATATTAATCAGAACGAAGATGACACTATTAGGTCGGTTAAATCTTTTATAAAATTCTCATGTATCTCAGACAATATCATTGAGAATACATCTTATTCGATTGTTCTTTTAACAGTAACAAATCATATGGCAGTCACAAAAACCGCGCGTTTAAAGACGAAAGTCACAAAGGCAGTATGGATTCGTTAAACGGCGAAGAGAAGAAAGATGCGAGCAAAGAAGATTTAGAACAGGAAGAAGGTAAGCGTCGTAGTTTATCTAATTTTGCAGAATTAACCAAAAATTTGAAAGGAAATATCGGCAAACGGCAATTACAGATTAGAAGATTTTTACTGTCATACATTTCAAGCTAATAATGATAATTGAAACTACTTCTATCCAGATTTAGAAGACGAGGGTGAAGAAGGGGAAGATCGACTAGATGGCGAGATAATACAAGCGGACGAGGATCCTATTCAGTCGAGTTACCCAGCCGATTGCTGTCCAGAAAATTGCTACAAAAAGTTTCCATTTCTGGCCGGCGATGATGACGCTCCGTTTTGGCAAGGTTGGGCAAACCTGAGATTCAAAACCTTTCGGCTGATCGAGAACAAATATTTCGAGACTGCCGTCATTACCATGATCCTTCTAAGTAGCTTGGCCTTGGTAAGATAATTTCTTTATTTTCTTATAAATCCAAGATGTATATTTAACAATGAAACGCAATCAACCGTGCAAAACCGGTTTACAGGCTTTGGAGGACGTTCATCTTCAACAACGACCTGTCCTGCAGGACGTACTGTATTACATGGACCGAATATTCACTGTGATCTTCTTCCTCGAGATGTTGATCAAGTGGCTGGCTCTAGGCTTTAAGAAGTATTTCACGAATGCGTGGTGCTGGCTCGATTTTATCATCGTCATGGTAAGTCATGTCTTTTTCTCGCTCTGATGCCTTAACCCGATTATTAGAAATATTTGATTTCGTACAACGTGTGCAATTGAGTAATTACTGAAAAATGATGAGTCTATCCGAAATTTCAATGAAGATTCGAATGCGTAAAATTAAAATTTCAATATAATAAAAGCTCGACTGCACACTTGACAATTTACGAGAGAGTCTTATCGTTCTCGAATGACTTCATACGCGGATCAATTATTCGCTGTATTGCTTTCGCGTCGTTTGTACATTTACGTCGCTTCGAAGAATAGCAACACGATATCGGTAGTGTGTCATCTGATCTTGAAAACAAGTCGTCATTCACAATACGAGATTGCAGAAAAAGGTATCTGTCCGTGCTTCGATAATGAAAATTTAAATATTTATAAAGATATAAAAAATACATTTGATGATAAATAATTGAGTTTTAAATAAGATCATCAGAGTCGATGCACGGATGATTTTTTTCCTGAACTTTTGCCGCGCAAAGAGAAGATCTCTCTCGTTTTTACATTTTATCTCCTCTACCCCCTACTTTTTCTTTCTCCACTTTTAAAACTTGAACAACTAATGCCGACGTGCGAAGCAATGTGGAAGCCGAGCGTCGAAACTTCCGGTGGATTTCTCTTAATCGATCGCCATTAAGTATTATTGTAAGAACTGATGCATAATATGTCTCGTCTGATGAATATTTGATGAAACTAGCTATCGCTCATCAACTTGGGTGCTGTCTGGGCCGGTGCAGCTGACATCCCGGCCTTCCGTTCCATGAGAACACTGAGGGCTTTGAGACCTTTACGAGCAGTCTCACGGTGGGAGGGCATGAGAGTAAGTCATCGGTCGACGAGGACTTAAGTGAACAATAATGCAAAGAAAAGCCTGATTCGGCTTATCGCAACGACGTTTGATGGATCGTACGGAGCTAACGGATCGATCACGTTATCACGACAGCACGTTTAATTTGTCCGCCGCGCAGACCTCCGATTGACGAGGGACTGCCGGTTATGCATGGATTGTTCCTTTCTATCTCTCTCTCTCTTTTTCTCTTTCTTCCTCTCAAAGTAGTGACAATATCGGGAACGAGTCGAGACGTGTCGAAATCGTTTTACAGAATCAAAGATTTAAGCGTTGACTCATATATAACATTAATATAGAAAATTATTTCTAATTTCTGTGAGATATTTCTGTGCACACATCATCAATTTTTCTTTACGTAAGTCAATTTTTATCAAATAAGTTTGTTTGATAAAAATTAATAAATTTGTAATTTTGTAAAAAGTATTTTTGTAAAAAGTATTTTTCAAAAATTTTACTGGCTCTCTCTCTCTAATCTGCTAAACATTTTCGTGAAAAAACAACCGTGGAAAATAAGTAATTCCGTTTATTAATGCTGACTATGGAGTCAAAGCGAAAATCAGCGATCTCTTAAAACAAGCTGAATCTATTTCGGTTCGATTCCGATCGATTGTTGAATCAGTGATTTAGATAGAGTACGATATCGATCCGTTGGACGCAGTACGAAGCTTCCGGCTTTTGAAATATCCGTTGTGATAAATGGAAACGAGGTGAAAAACGGAAATCTTAAGGGGCTAAGCGGGAAGAACAGCTACGGCGAGGATAGCTTGTATTACGGTGCATTATGGTGTACTATGGTGTGCTTACCGATGTGCAGAGATACACTGGCGTCTCTACTTGGTGTCTGCACTGATACCTGCGGTCATTGTCGTATATTACTAGCTAAAGTCGCCTATGTACGCCTTTTCTAACAGTCTCTTGGTACCAATGATCGTTGTGCAAAGTACCGAATATTTATACATGATATATATATATATATATCTATATATATTATATAAATATGCTTTTTGAGTAGTGTAAAAATTTCCTCGTACGTGTGTGCGTGTGCGTGTGTGTGTGTGTGTGTGTGTGTGGGGGGGGGTGTTACGTGCGTCCTTTATGCGCGCAACATGTAATATGTTTATTGAGATCTTTCTTGGAGCATCGCGACGCTTCACCGCGAGTATATATATTTTTTTAATTGTCGATAAGATAATTGAGGTGTGAGTAAACCTAATTTCTTTTCCGCTTTAATTGACACAATCTTGATTTGTCAAACATGATATTATACCTACAGCTTTCGTATTCGTCGCGTGCGACGATAAATTAAATTAAAACTCGCGTGATGCGTCGCGATCGCAAGTATGACAAACCTTTTCGTCTGTTTCAGGATGCAGCCGATAGTACTTGCTCGTTATAACGATAATCCCGAGCTGTTTGTCGTTCTATCTATCTCTGTTTCTGATTGCGCGTGTGTGTGTGTCTATATATGAATACATATGTATTTCTCCACGTACACATGTAAAAATATATATGCACATACATACAGTTATGTATATCTCCTGATTACTGTTAATTGCTATATGTGCCGTACCTGGAATCTATTGCCTCTATCTTCCTTGTTTATATAATTGTCGTATTATATTAATGTAATGTGTCCTCTGTTCTATAAGTACCGTTATGAAATTTTTCCTATTTTCCTAGCAAGTCACTTAATTTAATTTACATATGCAGCAAATAGATAATCATCTTTGTAATACATCAATTATTTTCTAGAAGTTCTAGATTTTTTATGGATATATTTTTCGTAATAATTTAAATATTCTATCAATAAACTCCGATTATAATCAATGCTTTCTAAACGCGTATTATTTAAATTACCATTTAAATATTATTCCTGAGATTAATTTATGACGTTTACAAAATCTAAAATAATTTATTTATCAATATTGTGTGAAAATATACGCGCATGAATATCGCGAAACGAGTGAAAGTGCAAGAGAAAGTTGTTTTCTCAACATTGTGTTAATTGTCTGCTAAACAAACGATATGCTATCCATTTTTGCACGAAAGTGACGGTACTTACAGAATAATGATACCGTAATGTATATATGAGTATTTACATACATATCTATAGCTAGAGAAATATCGAGGCTCTCCACAGATCGACAGCCCCTCGAATTTCGTCTTTGTACAGATATCCAAACGTCTTAATTCGTCGTGGAGTCGAAGGAACGCAGTAATACGTCGATTTCGTCTTTGACTTCCTCCCTTCCCTTCTTTCTTCATCCTGGCCTTATCCCAACGTCCGTGAATCGTCGGAATTGATCAAGTCTATCCCTTACACGTCTGTCTACCTCTCGCTGTGATTCGCTCTCGTTTCTCGCTCGCAGGTATCGCTCATTAACTTCGTAGCGTCGCTCTGTGGCGCTGGCGGGATTCAAGCCTTCAAAACAATGCGGACCCTAAGGGCCCTAAGGCCGCTCAGGGCGATGTCTAGAATGCAGGGGATGCGGGTATGTAGCCCACCGTCTCAGCAGACCTTGTCGCTTGCTCTACGTTTGCCGTGGAGAAAACGGCAGAGTCGATCCCCCATGTTCAATCCCTTCAATACCGGGGAGTATAACAATGTTTCTTAATCTTATAATCCCCGTCAACAATATTTACCATCGAGAGTCAGGAAGAATATTCTTTTATATGAATATCTGCTTAATCATCGTAAACGAATTTTACTTGAGCTTGATTTATTTCAAGTATAAAGTAAAATGTTGCGTTATAGAAAAGTTATTAAACGTATATTATGGAAGAGATAAATTTTTTTTAAATAAGAAGTAATCACAAAATTACCTTAAATCTTAAATTATAATTTAAGATTGATACACAATTTTGAAATAATTATTTGATTTTTTGCAAAATTTTTAGCTAAAATATAAAAATGTGTTACACGTTTCGAAGTTACGAAGGGAAAAGTTTTACGACATTATATTCTTGACTGATATAAAAAAATGTTTACTAACTAAATCTATGTAATTTTTTTCTCATGATGCGTTATCTTAACTCTTAGTTCATCAAACTCTTGCTATTACGAATTGATTTTTGTCTATCATTTATAAATTATTAGATTATATTGCCATCATTTCCTGTCTCTCATATATTAATACTTACACATTATCTGATTAAATTCTCGCACCAGGAATAATAATTCTCAGATTATATGGACTCAAAGATCATCGTTTTCTTTTCTTCCATAAAATTCGACCGATTACGTTTATCACGAGCCTGCATCATTGTCAATTATTTTAATGTAGATTGCAAGTAAAAAATTGCGCACTAAATACCTTATTCTTCAAATATGTGTGTATCTAATTCCATTTTCTAATATTTTTTTGACGTATATAAATTAAATAGAATGGATACTTTTATGAACCATTTACATGTAATGCAAATTTAAATATATAATGACATTCTTTATCAAGATATTATCAAGAGATTATCTTCGTAAAATATAAAAAAATAATTTCATATAAAAACTATTATAATTCAAAAATATGGAATATCTGTGACATTCGGTGATACCGACTCTTGAAAAACTACAAGATCGTCGGTCTGGAATCGACTGAAACACAATATTACATTTTCTTCCTGTTGCACGGGAACATGCTAAAATAGAGGCAGTCGCGAATGCACGGCAGAGCTTAGAAATGCGAATGCGTGAAGCAGCGCGTAGATGATTCGTTCACAACTGATCAACACTACATTAATCGAAAAACACGCAAATAGAACATAGAAAACACGCGCTTATTTCATCTTTACATTGTCATTGATACACGAGTCGTATGCCATCTCATCTTCGCGCGAAAATGTCTATACGTAAAAATATTTAGAACAGTACATTTAAACGTGAAGATCAAAATGGAACATCACGTGTATCTGACTTTGTATATCACGATCGCCTAATAATAGTGCGTGTGATAGCGTTACACTCTGGAAACTCTGGACATACACACACAAAAATTAGCCGTATAAATTTCTATTCATATCGCATTTAGGATCAAATATAATCGAATTTTGAAATACATTTATATTTGATATAACATTACAAGTATTATTTCGGTCAGTAATATTTTATGTCAGTAACGTTTGCAGTCGAATGTGCGATATGAGTGTACAAAGGGATACTTTATTCATCTCTCATAACGTGTAGTGAAGGCTCGCCTTTTTGATAATCGCGACGAATCTCCTCGCAAATACTCATACTTATATCACATACTCGCAACACAAGGTCGCTGAGACACTGGGTTGTAGTAATTACTGTCATGCCCACGCCCTGACACTTCTTCTATTTTACAGTAGATCGCTGCAAATCGCTCCTCGGAGCGCTCAATATTTTATTTCTTACGTTTTGCTTTTGCACGAGACCACGAAGGTAGCAGGATGCGATTGTTTCCGAATTTACAAGATTCATATGTTTCCCGGGAAACTTTAATTCGTGCATAAATCGAGAAGAAAAACTTTTTGGTAAACAAATGCAAGTAATTCTGGGAAACATATTAATCACACGGATCGCGTAAGTTATCTATAGAATTCTAAGTTGCTCTTCTTTTTCAAATATTATATACTGAATGTCCTGAGAGAGGAGGAAAAGTACTAAATTTTTTGAAAAAGAGGCTAGATTTCTAAGGGAAATTATCTAAGACATTTAGCGATTATGGATTGTCCGTTTCTCGTCATAAAATATCGTAATAATTATTCCTCAAGCGAAATTAAAAAGATAAGGTCTTTTACCAAATAATATATAGGCTGCATAATTTGGCTTGCTTATTAATGTTCGATGTTTAAAAAAAGCTGCTTAATTAAATATAATTCGATATAATTTAGGGAAACGCCCAATAAATTGTGCCCAAGTGAGAGCCCGCGTTATTCGTGTATATTTTTGTGGGATATTCTGTATATAAATTGCTTAGACGTAGTATTTGCAACTGGATTGCTTAGAGTAGACATGAAGATCGAATGCTTGCTTGCTTTCGTCAGCTTTTCGTTCGTGCTGTAACTTGCGCTTGCTTTACATGTTGATCTTGCCTGTGGCTTTCTTTCTTTAGTACACCCGAGTATGGAACTTGTATTACATATTTAATCAATTATATGAATTGTAGTTAAAAAACTTCCCACTTAAATTACATACACACTGATGAAATTACTGTCTAAATTAACCGCTCGTATAATGATCCGTGCATTGTTAAAATAAGAAAATCATTTTTAATAATAAATGTTATTTTTCTAACCTAGTATAATAAAAATAGATCTTTTGGTGTGTATGTAAATCAAGATCCGGAAAGTATTACTCAAATTCTAATTTATTTGGTAGACATTTGCTTATAACGATCATATGTTATATTTCGATTAATTAGGGCTACTTACTTAAAAGCGCCTGGAAAGCTAAAGTATCACGCACAGAATTAAGTTACTGCACAGAGGAACGCAATGTACAAATAAATAATTTACTCAAAATTAAATTTTTATTATTCTATTTTATAGTAATATTAAATTTCGAGCGAATATTACTTTATAAAAAAATTATGATATATAATAAATTAATTAATCGGATTATTCATTCAAGTATATTATTAGAATAACATTTTATTTCAAATTCATTAAAAAATTCAACATTATTAATATTTTTAACGATCATAAATTTTTTAAAAAAATTCACATACGTCATTTTTCTTTACTTAAAATATAGGATAGCTGTATCAGATTAATTTTTTTATGGGGTAAATAAATTTTTCGCGGTTTTAGTCTTAACACGAGCACATTAAGCGTATAGCGTGTGACACAATCGCATATAAATAAGCGCATAGATGCAGAAATTCTTAGCGAAATGTCACGAGTCTGATATCGCGTCTAATCGAATTTCGTCTCTCATAGGTAGTCGTTAATGCCTTGGTCCAAGCCATTCCATCCATCTTCAACGTATTGCTGGTATGCCTTATTTTCTGGCTTATATTCGCTATCATGGGGGTGCAGCTGTTTGCTGGCAAATATTATAAGGTGAATATATTTTATTATTATATGCGAACAAAAATCGATAATCAATTTTCAGAAGAAAGACAAATATTCATTCTTTAATTTTTAAGTGGATAAGTGGGGTGACACCCTAAGCGTAGTTTTCTTAAAAACTGTTCTGAAAAAGGGAAATAGAAAGTATTGCCCAGATGTCCAAAAGTCTTAAATTCATTATTTTTACATTCTTTTATTTCACAAGGATACAACTAATGTAAAAACTATAATATAATATACTTATGGTAAAAAATATATAACTATAAAATTAAATTTTTTTGGGTATATTCTGAGCATTCCACCCACCAACTTGAGTATCTTTAGACCACCTACGCATTTAAGGATTAAATAATTCCCGTGATTTATTTTTATATATAAGAGACTTTTTTTCTAAATTATAAAATATTAATTAAAAAAGTAAAAGCGATGTGCTATATAATTTCACTTTCGTTGCAGTGTGTCGACGCGAACAAGACGACGCTCAGCTACGAGATAATACCGGATCGTAACGCTTGCAACACCGAGAATTACACGTGGGAAAATTCGCCGATGAATTTCGATCACGTCGGGAAAGCGTATCTGTGCCTATTCCAAGTGGCGACTTTTAAAGGATGGATTCAAATTATGAACGATGCGATCGACTCTAGAGAGGTGAGTATAATATCACACTTTTTACTTTTTATCAATATACATGTAAATCAATATACATTGTAATACATCACTTAATCGTTTACAGATCGATAAGCAACCGATTCGCGAAACGAACATTTACATGTATCTCTACTTCGTGTTTTTCATTATATTTGGATCGTTTTTTACCCTCAATCTGTTTATCGGAGTGATCATCGACAATTTTAACGAGCAAAAGAAGAAAGCTGGCGGATCCCTCGAAATGTTCATGACGGAAGATCAGAAGAAATATTACAATGCCATGAAGAAAATGGGCAATAAGAAGCCTCTAAAAGCCATTCCTCGACCAAGGGTAAGTTATATAAATAATAAAGATACTATATACATATGTAATAGAATAAAATTTGTTTTCACTAATTCTCTTTTTCTAAAATTCAATTCAATATAAGTGTGTGTGCGTGCTACAATTTACCATTTATTCAAATATCGAAATTCGAATTTGAATTATGAAATAAAAATGATAAAGACTCTAATTATTCACATCCAATTATTTCCGTAAATAATCTTTCCGCTGAAACAGGCTGATAGATTTAGGGTTTAATTAATTTAGGTAAATAAATTTCCCACCCAAAAAAAACTCGTAATTAATTTTATATAATTAATTACATAAAACCTATACTGGTTTGTAATAAATAAAACCTATACTGATTATTTTTGTTATAACATACAAGTCATACATAGTGTCATTACAAATATATAAAATTTATTATTATTACTATTATTAATGTATAGAAATGTAAAAATTTCTATGAGAGAAAATTAAGAAAAGATTTTTAAATCTTTGACTTTTTCAAAATATTTTTCATTTTGTGTATAAAATTTATGTAATTCTCTAACCCATACAGCACCGAACGTTTCAGAAAGATATCAGAAAGGTTTCAAAACCATTTCAACCTTTCACGTTTCACATGTAACATTCCTGCAAGCTTTCTGCAATATGTCATGTGAAATGTTGTCGATGGAAATCTGTCTGAAACCTTTTATATGACACAATTTTTCAACCTTTTCAGTTGAAATATCTCTGAAACTTGTCACTTGTAATAACATTGAAAACCGCTCAATTGAGCTATTTCTGAGCGCTTTCGGATGATATATTCAGAAACTGTCGCGTGTCTGATGATATATATCTGAAATCATATATGAAATTATATGTAAGATATATTACTTTCCTCGCTTCCCTATAATAACTTTCCTAGTTCGCTTCTCGAACCGCCATATTGCATGCCCTCATCGCCTGACCGGCCTGACCCGCCATCCGCCACCATATTGAATCCGGTCAATCCCGCGCCCGCCAAAATGTTTGTCACTTGTTACCCAACGTTCACTGAGAATCACGGTCGCCTTTTGTGCTTTGTGCTCTTTGCACGTTTCGTTTATATATTATATATTAATTATAGTCTTCGATCCAAATAGTGCAGTGCATGCTTTTTGAATCAGGTAATCGATTTGTTATTATATATACATACCGAAGTAAGAAAATTAACTATAATATAATGCTCGACGCTTGCCTTCCCAAGAAAAATAGGTTATGTATTTTCCACATTTTATAAACTTATATTTTCAGCACTTTTTGCCAGTACAAGGTTCTTTATTATCGAAATCTTGTTTCATTGTCTTTTTTATTTAATTTTGCGTTTATTTTTGTCAGGGTTTTTCACTCGTCGCAACGATTACCACGTATGAATAATTGGCAAAGATATGATATAAAAGGAAATCAGCTATTATTTACTCGTACTTTTTTTATTTCAATTAATTCCAAAGTTGCTCATGTTTATAAAATGTATGAACAGCACACATTTTTTACTACATAACATTTTACTGCATATTTTACTGTGTATTAAGCTTATTTGTCGCATATTTTTCTAAATTGTCACTTTCCATACAGCACAGAAACATGTCAGAAAGATCTCCGAAATGTTTCAACTGAAAAAAATGAAACATTTCAGAAATGTTGCGAAATATTTCTGCAAGATCTCTGAAAGATCTCTGAAAGGTCAAAATGTCCGCAATTCTTCCACATGAAATCTTCCAGAAATATGTCTGAAAGGTCTGAAATATATCTGCAACCTTTCTGCAATATATGCGAAATGGTTTCAAATGTATTTCTAAAATCTTTCTGAAATACATTTGAAACCATTTCGCATATATTGCAGAAAGGTTGCAGATATATTTCAGACCTTTCAGACATATTTCTGGAAGATTTCATGTGGAAGAATCGCGGACATTTTGACCTTTCAGAGATCTTTCAGAGATCTTGCAGAAATATTTCGCAACATTTCTGAAATATTTCACTTTTTCAGTTGAAACATTTCGGAGATCTTTCTGAAATGTTTCTGTGCTGTATGGGAATGTATAATTTTCACAAATTTATTATCTCAAAATTAAGAAAATAGTTTAGCACTCACCGATACGATGCGCAGCAGCCGAGTTGTAGTACAGAAGTTAATCTAAACATAAATATATCCAAATAATTATAGAACGCGCAAAATAATTAATATTTCAAAAAATAATAAATTTCGCATATTACATTTCATCGACGAAATACTTAAGGAAAACATTAATCTCCGAAATGTTTTTTAATACAAACTTTTAAAAATATGTAATAAAATATTTAACAAAAATCAAATTCGTAACTTTTTACAAATAATTCAAACAAATGCTAAATACATTTAAAATATTTTCATATGTATCTACGAATAAATGTTTCTTAAAATAAAAAAAATATTTTCTACTATATAAATGGCACAAAGTCGAAACTATTCGAAATTAATCATACAACCGATTAATTTTACAAAAATAATAAATGATACATATAAATGTTACATTACTCACCTCAGGGTTGCTCCGCCGATGCCCGATGCCTCCTAACCTTACTCCTTTCAGATTCTCTCGTGTTTCCTTTCGGCACACACTCACACACTCGCGAAAATCTTATTACGATCGCAATTGTCGTGATTAATGTATATAAGTAGATACATCGGTCAAAACAATTGCGCGATATTTTCAACGACACTGCCGACGCTAATCGCGCGCAACGCGTACATACTTTGTTATAAACAGCGAGAATAACGCGCAAACGGAACAATTATAACGTGGAACAATGATCCATTCGAAACCCACGGCTGGCGTTTTTATTAATTTTAATTAATTAATTAATTAATTAATTAATTAACGTAATGGCGATTCCGTAACGGCAAGTAAATTCGAAGATCGCACGGCCAACTTCAGGCGCCACTTCTATTAGTTCCAGCCGCGGCCGCGCGGCGGTGCTACTGCTCCTATAGTTTCACTTTCGTACTTTTTCGCTCCTTGAATAACAGAGCGTATGAAGTTAGCCCCCCCTTTTTTCGAAAATTATAATTTTTACAACTGTGTTTGAGATTGTTCTCAATTTGTTCACATTGTTCCAAAGCGATATTATTTTATTCCGAATGATACTCCAATAAAACGAAAAAAAATTTCAGAAAAAGGGGGGCTATAAAAAAGTTTTTTTTTTATTGGAGTATATTTTATTGGAGTTATTCGGAATAAAATAATATCGCTTTGGTACAATGTAGAACAAATTGAGAACAATCTGGAACAGTTGTCAAAATTATAATTTTCGAAAAAAGAGGGGTTAACTTCATACACTCGGAATAATAAGCCATGATAATCGCATGATCGTTTTTCAGAACAATTACGTCGTTTATGTATTATAAGTGAATAAACTATGAAACTTGAAATCAAAGACGAATATCTGCGGAATACAATGTCCGGAAATATGATTATATTATATCGCTTTGTTGATCATCAGCGTGATCAACTTCGACCGAATAAACCTCGCGAAATCCACGTCGTAACGTTCCGCCCAAATACAAACGACGAACTTACTGATACGTAGTTAATAAATATTGGATACAGGATTAATTAAAACTATAGTTACTAATCAAACGCGTTGTATCACCGCTCGATCCGTTCTATACCCGCGGCCATCTGTGAATAACCGACAAATTGGGAAGTGAAGTTGGCAACTTTATGGATACCACACGACACGAGTCAAATTAATGACCGATTGAAACGCGATAGGCCGTCCAAAAATGAAATTCAAGAACTCACGCGCGATCACATTCCGAACGTAAAAATTTCATGAAATACATACATTATTTAAATTACAAATAATCGTATTGACTTTTCATTACTCGACTTATTCGATCCGATTCACACTTCACGCTTTCGTCCTGAGAGACAAATTATATGTATATTCAAAGCGGTGTAAAATTCAACGCGGATTGCGTGCGATTAAAATATCCTTGTAGAAATAACTATCGCCCACAGGTATCACTACTAAACAACGATAATTTATGATTCCTGTCTACTTTCGCTTCGGTAATTACTCTAAATAAACGACTGGTGCGAAATATCAGCTGCTTCGATACGAAGCCTGGAAGCGTTAGACTGGATACGCGTGGGAATCGTTAACAGGAGTTAAATGATCACACGGTTGATATCCAATACGTTAAGTATTGGTACAGAATAATCGTATTTATAGTTTTGTCGTACCTACTGTGCGTTTTGAGAGATAAAGGCTACGGTTACACCGTACGACTGATAGCGACCTGACCTATATCGTGACCCAAAGTAGGTCTAGTCACCAACCGTTTATACCGAAAGGGACTTAAAAAATGGTTGGGTCATATTTAGTCCACGCTGGTCCGAATTAGAGCCATCTATCGTATTTTGTACAAATTATTTCCATATGGACCCAAGAATCGCTAAACGCATGCGCATTAAGTCATAAAAAAGGCGCTTATATCGAGTCGGTTTGAGAGTTTAACCTAACTCTCAAATTCAACAAAACAGCTGTTCGAGCAAAATGGCTACGAAGCTTCAGG
>NW_017257621.1:594781-597281 GCF_001594055.1 Mycetomoellerius zeteki
AATACGACGGTAGGCAACACGCCGCCGCTGCCGGTTCGCTCGAGTGTCGGCACGCGAATGATTTATGGAGGTGCGGTGACCTTGTATACGCACGGCGTGGCGCGACGCGACGCGCCGTGATACGTAAACAAATTCGAAGGCCGCATGCCAACCGATCCGTTGACTACGAAATTGTAACATTGGAAAATTACGAGAAATATATGTCGAATATTTTATTCCTTGCGTTTCATATTAAATAGGATGCGTTCCTATGGAATATAGGATGAGTTACACATGAACGCATGATCCCAGTGAGAAATGACAATGGAATCGACATCGAATCGACATCGATTCGACATCGAATCGACATCGATTCGACATCGATTCCATTGTCATTTCTCACTGGGATGTATCATGTCCTTATTGTTGTCAATCAATTAACAAAGAAGGATAAAAGGATAGAACGCACTCATAGTTTCAATAGACTGTTATATTATTATCGAAGCACGTTTCTCGATTTGTTTTGTGAACTTGTTAACATATATCACTTGACGATTAATTCCGTACAATGTTTTGAGAATGTTTTGAAAGTCTGATGCATGGATTATTACTTAAATCTCAATGCGAATGTCGCAATTTGAGGTATTCTGATAGTATATTTTAACTCCGTACCTATGAATTGCTTAATTTTTTTTTAATTGAAAACTTTGTGAAGGGTTGATTTTAATTATATCATTGAAAAAGAGAGAGAATTATTAGATTTAATATTTAGACGAAAAATAACATTTATTTTAATGGAAAAGTATATCAATACACTCTGAGAAAAGTCTTATTGCATTAATTGGAATTCAGATTCAATCTGAAAGGTACAAATGAGACACTTATAGTTAAATCTATCGAATATTTTTGTCGAAATAACTAAAATTCTGATCCATATGATTAAAATTCGTTTTGTACTTCTTTTTAATATAACTGGAAGAATTTTTTTTCAGCGTATTTTTACCTCGCTATACGAAAAGAACAGTTTAAAGTGTCTATAAAATCAAAGTAATTACGTAGAATACTCGAATTAGTTACTAAAATATTTTTTGCAGCACATTCAATATTTTTTACATCACAGAAATAAGCAAAATTGCGATTTATTAAAAAAAATCATACCCTATATAAAAATATAACGACGTTGCGTATGACAGTTATAATTTATTGTACGTAATTAATTTCTCGATAACAATTGACTTTGTTCTCTATAATACATAATAAATTAAAAAATAAATGTAGAAAATAAAATAACTTGTGGTGTAAATATAAAATATAAAAATAATAGAATGCGAATTTTATGTGCGCCACGTTATTAATTTTAAGCACTTTCATATAAATCTTATATTTCAATATATATATATATCTAATATAATAAAATATTGAGGAAATATTTTTTCATTAAGTTAAATACTTAACATGTAATAAGGAAAAATTAAGCCATGCATAAATCGACATAATATCTTTTTTTACTATTTACAGTGGCGGCCGCAGGCAATAGTGTTTGAAATAGTGACGGACAAAAAGTTCGATATGATAATCATGTTGTTCATCGGGCTGAACATGCTCACGATGACGATGGACCATTATCAGCAGAGCGAAACCTTCGGCAATGTTCTGGACTATCTCAATATGATATTCATTGTGATATTCACCAGCGAGTGTCTCATGAAGATCTTCGCTCTTCGCTACCACTATTTCAAGGAGCCATGGAATCTCTTTGATTTTGTTGTTGTTATATTGTCAATATTAGGTAATGTAATGTAATGGTTACTCCAGTCGTATGACCCGAGTGAAACGAAAGTGAAATATGAAAAAGGGCCGGGCCTGTTAGCTTTCTTTCTTGCTACTCGATTCAGAAGAATGATATTCTATTCGCCTCTATAGTATACTCTTAGACTAGTATTCTATCTCACGAGTGAGGACAAATCGGCATGCCACGCTGTCATGGTTTTCTCTGCTATATTTTTCACGCACGTAGAATCTCTTTTCTCGATCAAGCGGACAGGCCTAACGTTTCGCTCGTGTCTCAACGACTGACGGATATCATTACGTTATGTAGCCTTACATTGATGTTGAATTTATTTCCCACCGTGCCAATCCTATCCCATCACCTTACTCGAGTCCTGCCCAAGTGTTGTTGGTGTCCAGAGTCGAATTGTCGTGCTTTCAGCGTTACTTTGTGTCGTATCTTAAATGAGAATCGTGATTAAAGCAGTACAAAGTAGTTATTCAGAATTAATGATTGATAAATTAATTATTAATTAGAAATTGTGATTAAAACATTGGAGAATTTTAAATCGTGAAAATAATTATCATAACGTAACGCTTTCCACGAGCCATTCGACATATTTAATTGATGTTGCAACAATCATTAATTGAAGTTTTCTGGTAAGATCGGGTCTGTATGAAATAGAAACTTTAGGTTTTCTCTTATTACCAGAATATATAGATTTTATAGAATATTTCTATTTTCGAATGACAG
>NW_017257621.1:602281-603860 GCF_001594055.1 Mycetomoellerius zeteki
CTGTTATGTAAAATAATTTGGTCGCTCCGAAATATATTGCTCTTTCAGTACCGAGGGTTTTTCACTTCTAGTTTCTGAGATCGCGTGTCTTCAAAAGCCTGCAACTACACAGGAAAAATGTTATGGAAACGAAGGTTTCTGCGTAGAAAGAAGAGCCTTCTACGAGAAAAAAAAAATTGGACCGTACGGTATTTTTTGCTGATCGGACAATGAGAAAACCCTACGTTGTGCCTTTTGAATAACAGCAATTTTAAACAGTTTGACTTTGGTTTCCTCGTGCGCGATATTGCATCGTTAAACAAAACCAATCCCGACGATCCCGAGGGACGTCATCGCGCTCATCGTCGAAATTGCTCGCTTTGTTCCCCGTCGCGAAAGCAAAATGTATCCTTCGCTTCTCGCTTCTCGGTACCGAGATATTTTTAACGCCGTCGGCGTTCCCGCCGCGGCAGATGTTAATAAACGCAGAATTAGACGGGTTTACGCACAAGACTTCGCGCGGAATCGCGTACAGATCTACGTCGACTTACCGCGTCTCGATGATCGTTTTTTTTTTTTCAATGACGATTACTATGGTGAAAAGAATACGTGTTCAGAGGTTCATTTCTTTAAATTCTTTCGTCCATATTAGATCAGAGATTGAGACTGAATTTAATCAATCAAAAGGAAGAAACCCAATATTATTTTTTCAATTCTCTGGAGTGTAATCTCACTCTAAACAGTGAAAATTGAATCAATTCAGAAAAAGAATAATTTAGTTTTCTCAATCTTTAAGAATAAGATTTTCATTCTAAAAGTTAAAGTAAGTTTGGTAAACTTTGCTTTGACTTTGCTTTAATTGGTCAAATCAATCTCAGTCTCAATTTTAATCTCTGGTCAAATGAAATCTAAATCTCAATTTTAATCTCTAATCTGATACGGGGACGATTCCCTTATGAAACATCTGTCTTAATCATGAAAATTTAGTTCCCTCGTTGACCCAAACCAGAATATAAAGTCATTATAACATCAAAATGGTTATTAAAATTCATTATGACTCCAAAATGATTATTAAAATTACTATTTAATTAGTCAAGATCCATTTTAACGTCAAAATGACGGTATCGTGACCTGTTGTTCTGCTTAAGGATCGAGGAACTGATATATTCTTTTAATTTCGTTAAGACATGCACATGCTGATACACGATGTATTCTTTCCGTCGTGATCGTTAACCCGCAGTCGTCGTCGCGATTCCGCCACGAAGCAATTAAGTACCAATCATTTCGCCTCCGCGCAACCTACACCTACAGATCACCAAAGCAAATTTTGAACGTGTGTTAAAACAATTTATACACGGAGCATCAGAGTTTTATTGCAACGCGTGACGACGATGACGACATTGCTGACTTTGCAACGGCCATGTTCGTAAGAGATATGATTATATATACATATGTATAGAGAGAAAGAGTACAGACGTTGTATGTACGTGCAGGATGAGACGTGCAGAGTGCCCGCGTCTTTCTTCCTTTGACATTTTATTAGTCGCTCGAATAAAATTGCTGTTTTAAGCCCTCGAACGCTGCATTTTTCTTCGGATGC
>NW_017257621.1:603935-661738 GCF_001594055.1 Mycetomoellerius zeteki
CGCACGCACGAGCGAACATTCGTCGTCGTATAACGAATTAACGTGAGCGTTATCGCAGTCACGCGGCGGCGTAAGCTTAAGTAGGCGGCGAGATAAAACAAAAGAGAAAAAGATATATGTATATATACACATATATGTATGCGTGTGTGTGTGTGCATTCAGTGTGGATTGCGCGATCGTTATTTTTCTACGTCTGCATTAAAGTCGATGGGGTGGAAGAACCCAGGTAAAACACAAAGTCATATGGTGCTTCCAGTAAGCAACATAGGCCCGGTTTTTCTCATTACCCGGTTAACTTGTGGTTTGGCTTAACCTGATGTTTTATCCAATGGGCTTCATCTGTGATGATGTCACGGATGAAGCCCATTGGGTGAAGCATTAGGTTAAGCTTAACCACAAGTTAACCAGATAATGAAAAACCGGGCCATAGTGTGATACAATGGTCGTGTCATCTTCGTTTAATATTGGCAAACAACAAGGATGTAATGATTCATTGTGTTACACTGCGTCATCTGCGTCTTTTACTGGAAAGCAACCATAATGAAGTCATAATGACCAAGAAGATCAGGTAAATTAATATCAAATATGCGCAGTCGTTCAAGATAACGACATTTGTGACCAATTAGAAATTGGCCCCAAATTTTATAAGCCAATTAGAAATTTGTCCCAATTATATTCAGCTGTCATTATGCGCAATGTGACACCTAGTCTTCTTACATCATAATAATATATCATATGTCATCATGATGTCATTTGATACTTAAAAATGAACTTATAAGTGACAAATAAAGTCACGATGATATTCTTATGATATTATTACGACTTCAGTGTTCTACTTGGGAAAGGGACACGGCGAGACAGACACTGGAGGGTCGAGAGGGACAACGACGAGTGCTGTTGTCGGCGTACGTTGCCAGCACTTGAGAGCTACACTCATTAACAGGAAGTTGACGTGTGGGAGGGTGACGATCGCTGAAATTCGGAGAGAGAGAGGGAGAGAATGAAAGAGAGAAAGAATGTTTTCTCGCTGGTCGAGAATGCGAGCGATGAGCTTCGTAACACGCTCGGCGGCAGAGGCCTTTAAGGATGAAGACGGCGACGGACCCTGATAAAACGAGAACAAAGGCCGTGTTCAGTAGACGTTGTTACGGTAACGTAACAGTCTTGATGCAATTGAATGTGATTGGTGGATTTACGAGCGGGATGTAATGAGGATAGAGGATTAGATGCCATCGTTATGAGTTTGTCTCGCTGCATATTCAGTATAGTCGAACTACGGGTAGGAATACGAATATACACTGGAATAAAAGTCTGGTTGCATTTATCTTTTGGGGACGGAATCTTTCTAACAAAGAAACTTAAAAATCTTGTTTTTGAGGATTTTCAGGATCGCTGAATTTGATTCTGGCCTCAAAATTCTAAAATTCAAATTTCAAAAAAAGTCATTTGATTATCGTGAAATTCAGTTTTAGGGGGTTCTTGGCATCGTTGAGCTTAAATGTAGTCTGAAAATATTGAATTTCAAAAGGGTAACCTCCAATGAAGGAGCTGATTTAGTATCAGGACTCATAATCATAGTTTGAAAGTCAGTTCTAACTGTTTTCGAAGCACTGATAATAAGCTTCAAATAACGAAATTAGAAACATGATGCTAATATATTTCGCAATAAAAAATTTCTTAAAAGTCCACAAAGGATTAATTAGAATTCTGGGAGATTTACCGTATAGGTACAAATAGTCGCACATTCTAGTCAAGCAGAAATTCAATTACAATAACCAGAATTCTGATTGATACGATCAGAATGCACTTTGTTCGTGTCTCTTGTTGATACAATCAGAACATTTTTTCCAGTGTACGAATGGAAATAAACGAAATATACCTATTTACCTATTTTTTAGTTTTTGATTTATAAAATTAGACATCTAATTTTATAGAATATGTGGTGTGTTTATGCTTTGAAATTTATATGCGTTTCTCAGCGACGTAAAAATAAAATATATAAAACGTCACGGATATATTTCTATATTTTTATCTCATGTTCTTGCTGTTATTTCCGTCAATCAGATTCGATTGCAGATTGAATTCAAACCGATTGTTGGATCTTCTGAACGCAGTCAATAATGACAGTGACAGTATTAATAACGATAATGACAATTGCGATGACGATGACAACAACGATGACTAAAACATCGAAGCGCAAGGATGTCGTTGCAAATGACACAAAATATTTCGAAAATAACGCGTCAGAAAAAGACGTTCGCTACTCCACTAAACGACGAACCAGGATGAGCACCATTTGAAAATTATTGTACAAATAATTCAACATTGTCCTACTGACGTCGAGTTCTCGCTTTGACGAAGCTTCTAGGCGAGCTTTGGCTCCGACATTAATGTCCTCGTAGCTTTTCTACGTATACCTTATAACTGCAAATTCACGAATCTCGTCGCGGCGCGCGATTTATCCGACGATTTCATGTCGCCGAGTCTGAGACTCTGAATCTGAAATCGTATCGCTTAAATTTAAAAAAAAAAAACGTACCGCTAAAATTAAACGTTGAATTCTAAGAAATATCTATTTATGGCAAAATAAAACATGATGCAAACCGACACGAAGGGCACACGTCGTCAATTCTGAATTTTCTCGAGACACATTCTGTCGCTTTTAAAATTGCGTTTCGCCGCGGTAACGTTGCTTTCGCTCCGCGTTGGAGGAACGGTCGGAGGGAAGTATTTTTTATATATCGCGCATCTCTCTGTAAAAATAGCTCTTCTCTCGCACGGCACGGCGCATGCGTATACCTGGATGCTGCGTGCCCGCATCTCGTTCCGTTCGGGGACGGTCATCGTTCTCCGTTGCGTTTCGTATCGCCGGCCTTCCCCCCTCGGTTTCCGAGCGTCCGCGCGATCGTTCGATCGGCTTTCGCGCCATCGACGTTGTTCCTCGGAATCGCGGCGTCTTGAAAACGCACGACGGACGACGACGACGCGTAACAAAAAATAGTCCAAAATCTTGCTGGATAACCGTCAATCGTTCTTATATAAATACCACGTAAATATTCGATGGTCCGTCCGGCTTACTGTCCCGTACCTACGAGACTCCCTCCCCCCTCAAGGAATACCCCAAGTCAAGAGAAAGTTAAAATGACTTTATTTTATTGACGTCATGAAGGTCCAAATAATGATTTTGGTTACAAAATTTGACTATTTATATTTTTTGACGTTAAGAATCAAAATAGTCATTTTAATTTTTTGTTGACTTTTATGTGTTTCTTCTTGGGCCCTTCCTCTTCAATTTGGCCTCCCTTCCGATGTTGTAATATGTGCAAATAATTCGATAATAATCAAATCGCTTGTACTCATAACAATATATATTTTCGATACTACATTCGTCGAAACGTGGGCAATCTGTACGTATGAAGAAACGGTAAAGAGTGATGCAAGGATACGATCCGTCAAGTACAAATCTACATGCCGATTGACGTTGGTTAAAATGAACCGACATTCAACACTAGAAGTACCGAGCGGCCATTATTGATCATTTTTATTTTTTAGATAGTATAATTACTTATAATATTATTATTTTTATTTTTAAGATTACATATAATGTAATAATAATAATATTCTTTTTTTAGATAATATTACATTTCTTATGTAAAAAATAGGGTTCTAAAATTTTTTAATAACTAAATTTTTTACACTGATAAAATATTTAGCTTTTTACTTTATGGATGTAGATTTGTACGAGATAGGCGACGAACAGCTGAACGGCCGTGATCTCCAGAAACGCCTCCTTAACGATTAGCATCGCGGGTGCATCGTCCTTCCCCGGTGAAGACGTGCGACGGAGAGATGCTGAAGGCGAATTTGCAAGGCGGTTTTCGTTTTTCATGATCGTCTCGAATGAGTCATCCAAAGTGAAGTGGCGGAAAAAAATGAATTACGCGAGCAATGACGAAACGAGTAAAGGCATCTTCTATTTCTGCACACTTTGCTCCATCATCTACATATGATAGATCCGTCGCGGCGCATATTCAACGCTGTGACTCATCCCGAGTAATCCGTCGGGACGCTTCGTAGAATCCAAGTTTATATAATTATGATTATAAAATGTAAACAGTTGTGATTTTGAGATTTAAAAGATTGCGGAAATTTTTGGATCGTCAAACGTATACTGGACAATTCGGCACCATCTACGCGAATAATCCGTTACGTAATGCGTTCATTTTGAAGGACTCTTTCGAGATAATTTTGGAATGCAGACCGCCGTGAATTCGCTTTAAACCCATGTCACACTATGCATTGGAGATTAAGAACGGGAGCACAGAGTTTTATGTAACAAATAACGCATAATAAAATGAACCAATCAAAGTCCTTCATTTCCTTCCTTTCCATAAAATAAAAAACCTTAGAGTTAATTTTTTATGCTTTATATACATAGATCTGTGCTTCGGCTTCATTACGAATCGGAAAGATTAGAATTTCACACAGCACATTTTATCCGATGAGTCTTCTAGGAAAATATCCTTATTAGAAGACATTCTTTGAACGTCTTTAAAAATGTGAAGGTCTAAGTATGGATCAGTTAAGTAATTTTAATTTTAATTAATTTTATTCTGATTGATTAAAGTATTTACTATTTGCAATCCTCAAAGTATAGTGTGACACGGGCTTTAAGCTGAAGTAGTATTGTCGGCGATGAGTCAATTCGTCGACGGATGGAATGTTAAACGCCGCGCGTTCAATCACGACTTCCCCAATAATTTGATCGCAACGTGTTTATCGGCGATTAGCACTTCGTCCGTGGTATCAAATCGAAGAGTACTGCGAGAGGACTGTCTTACGAAAGATGAAAAATACTCGTTGAAGATAGCATCGAAATGCGAATGCAGTGTGCAAACGTTTCCAAGAATTTTTGAAAATGTTTTACGCTCTCTTATTCTTCTCCCCGATAAACGATTAAATTGATTAATTATATCGCGCATCGACATTGCACAAAATGACTCAGACATCGATTTGCTTTCGTTTCATCGAGATATTTCTTATCAATCTCTTCGATAGACGTAATATAAACTGCGCATTCCCTGATCTTATAGTATCTGTGCTAGAAAGAGTTGAATCGTATCAGCATCTCTCTTTAACTCGACACTTTAGAAAAAGAGAGAGCGATATAATTCAAGCTATCTCATTCTTTCTAAACCGATAGTGATAACTTTAGAGAGATGCGTCGTTTATTCTTATTACGTCTAACAGTCAAATGTGACATCAAGTCATCAAAGGTGCGTTCCATTTAACGTTCGCAATACTCGAGAGCATCATTTCATCCTTGTTTAATAAAAAATTGAAAAAAACGATAAGACCCCAAATGACGTCTTAAACGTCAATAAGCAGTTAAAATGTCACCTTGTTACTTTGATATAATTAAGATGCGTTCCACTTAATGTTCGCAACGCCGCGTGTATGATCTCATCCTTGTTCAATATTTAATAACAAGAAGGATGAAATGATATCCGCGAGCGTGAATGATACATTGCGAACGTTAAATGGAACACACTTTTAGTTGACAACCTTTCTTCAGAAGGCAGTCCTTTCGTGCGCGTCTCGTGAAGGTTGCTTGAGAATCGATTGGTAATATCGCGAGGAAAGTTTTCATGTGAAACAAAAACACATTCGTTTGATCAATACGTTGCAATTGACGAGAATGGTAACGAGAACGATGAGGACAGTGACGTAGAACGACGATGTGACTACGACGACGACGACAACGAAGGCGATGTCACAAAGAGGGAAGGGGATGAAAGAGTGACGTTGATTTTCGTTTAATTTTTTTCAAAATGTACATTAAAGGTATATCAGCTTTTGCGCGACGACGGCTGTAAGATATAACAACAAAAAAAACTAATAAAGGATTTTCCTTCATTAAGCGAAGTAAGACGTGGTTTAACGTACTTTTTCCGAGGACGATACTGCCGTTACGCATTATATAAAAGAGAATTAAGTTAACTAATCGTAAATGCACGAAAATTTTCTTAAACGGATAGCAAGAAAAAAAAAGTGCTTTGTAGTGTCTCGATACTCTCGAATCATTAATCCTACGTCATGAGATAATAAATAATGATATTAATGAAATAAAAAAAATAAATAAATAAATATGAAACAAAAATCCTAGAGCGCTGAGCTAAAGCATTGTAAAGTGTCAAGCTACGGAGCCTGTCGGCCAGTATAAATGAACAAGCAACTGCCATGGGTCAAGCTAGGTAGAAACGTGTTAAGAATCCAATTTTAACGAAGAAGCTATATATACATATATATATAGCTGTCGAAGTATTTAAAGAAAAAAAAACAGAAAAAAAATACGCGCGAAGGATCGTCCATTACAGACAAACAAATCTGCGGTACGTGTGTGTGTGGGTGTGTGTGTGGGTGTGTGGGTGTGAGTGGGTGTGAGTGTGTGTGTACGCGCTCGCGCGTGTCGTGCGGACACGTGGATTCGGGTGTTTGTGACGCGCGCGCGCAAAAAACGAGAAAACACAGAGAAGCTCCTCCGTTGAGAATACGACATTCATTACTTACACTTTTATTAACAGAATAAATCACAAAAAAGGGAAATATATATATATATATATAAATATAAATATACACACGCACGCGCGCGCGCATAAATATTATAAATAATTACTATGTTTACTACGATTATTAAATTAAAGAGCAAATATAATAAGAGAATAAAAAACTGTTGTTAAATAATTAATACCAAAAAAAGAGAGGGGATGAGCGCGAAAAAAAGAAATAATAATAAAACGATTTACGCTAACGATCGACATTGGGTCAAAATGGAAATGCGAAAGGAGGACGCGATGAAACGAAGATACGATGAGGAAGGGAAAATAAGAATAAGAAGAGAAGAAAAAGGAGGAAGATACGATTCGTTTGTTATCGATTAGTTAACGATCCTTACACATTATATTATTGTAATTATATAAAGTAAACGATTATTATCATAATAGTTACAATTAACAAGTTGTTACCGCTTTGTTATACATAATATAATTAATAATAAGATTAAAAAGTAAGCGAATGCATCGTTGATTCGTCCTTTACTTATGTAGATACTAAAACAAAAAAAAATACGATCGACTATATTGTTTTCAATGTCTTCACCGTATCTCTTCGTTTGCTACCCGATTTCATTTCGTTGTCGAAGATTCGGTATTGTCGGCTTACTTCGCCTGGCCACAATATACACACGTTTTACAGAGATATTTTCAATAAACGAAAAAGCTTAACACTCACACAGTTGTATTTGTTTACTCTGTTGTCCCTAGAGATTCTAATCACCTGACATCAACGAAGATGGATATAACAGTGACAGTACTTTGTTGTCAAGTAGATGCACTTGTATTATCTCTTAAAGATTAGATATTTGAGACTTTTTAGAGTTATTTTAAAAAAAGCCTTATCAGTTTTAGACAAATTTGGACATTAGAGCTCTGGGAAAAATACTTGTAGAAATATGCAAAAAAGCGCGGTAATATTTATTTTTCATTAACATTATTTCGCAGCTGTTTAGAAGAACGTTTAATTAAAAAATGCAGTCGCGAGTAAAGGTCATTACTTTAAAAAACAAATTAATTGATAAATTATACAAAGTAATTTCTTATTGAAGAAAGAAAAGAAAGATGAATGCAAGAAGCTCAACTAATCATTTCTACGAAACGTAGATGAATTTTAATCTCACAATTTAATTTAATCTCGCTATCCTTCTCTAATTCTTAGAATTAGAGAGAGAATTAAAAAAAGATAAGTAGTTTCTAATTCTTAGGATTAGAAAAAGATAAACAGTAAATTAAACCGAGATTAAAATTAATCTACATCGATAGAAACTGATAGGAATGGACATAAGGCCCGATTCCATAAATATAAGATAAACTTCAATCTTGGTTTAACTCACTACTCTTTCCTGATTCTAAGAATTAGAAAAAAATAAAGAGAGTAAATTAAATCGAGAGATTAAAGTCGATAATATTATATATGTTAGTGGAACCCTGCTTGAAAAGAACAAGCCTATTGTCACTATCGTCCGAGTATAGGATTCTATCCAAGCGACTTTAGACGTGGAGGGAATGCGCTAAGAAACGCCTATATGTACAGTACTGTACATTCATTGTCAGGTCCAGGTCAGTCGTGTGCAGCGCGGTGCAGCGTGTGGCGACGCGTGGGTGCCACTCGGCCGAGGATTTTTACAAGATCAGGCGTGGAGAACGAACGAGCAACGAGCGAGCGAACGAGCGAGCATGGGTGGGGTCCTGAGGACGAATCGCTGCTTCGCTGACTTCGTTCCTCTCCTCGTAACTCCTCGTAAGTTCGGTGCGAGCAGCCGGTCTGGTACCGTCGTGTCTCCGTCGTGTCTTTTACGAGCACTGGCGCGACGCTCGCCGAGTAATGGCCGTTCGTTGTGTGTTGCTTCGAGAGTCGGATACGTACTTCCTGCTGTGTAAGATGGATGTTTCGAGATCATTCGGACCTCTTCGCTGCTTATGAGAGAGTTGTCGAATCAGTGAAATTGGAACAGTAAGAGTCGTAAGAGAGAGAGAGAGAGGGGGAGAGAGAGAGAGACGTCGTATATCACGGAACGAGACGTTTACGCGACGACGGCGCTGTTAAAGATCGTTCCCAGGGAGAGACGAATGTGCGAGGAGCGACTGATACGACGTCGTTATCGTGATTGTGAACCGTCCGGAGTCCGGACAACGAACACTGACCTCGCCTTGTTGCGTGCAGCTGCAGCGTCGCCGTGGCTTCAATGATCGAGTATCTGGCACTCGTGACTCATTATTCGCGACTTGGCGTCCTTGGCGGGTCCGGGCTGAGGAAGCAGTCACGCCGATTTCAACATCGGAGGTTAGTGCACGGCACAGCGGGCGAAGGCGACGCTATGGTGTATTTATAATCGGAGCGAGTGAGCGCGGAGACGAGTTTTATCGCGAGGCTCCGACGTTTTCTAAGAACGTCGAGAGCGAGTAATCTCAAGTATATGTGTGCGTGCGTGTCGCGAAAGACGCGTTTTGGATACTCACGAAGCGGATTTTCCGTTGAAAAGAACGTTTGACACAATGAGATCCGAGAAGAACGATAGTATCGAACACGTGGTCGTTAAGTTTGTATTGTACTCGGTGTTGAATGCGTTCGTTGAATACAATATATGGGAACCTATGAAACTTTAATAACATCTTGCACTTTCTACATTCCTTTCGTTAAATATTCAATGCGTTTATGACTTCCGCAATTAACATTCCAAATTGCACTGGAACTCGAGGTATCCCGCTAGAATTATCAAAGGTGCCAATTTTTAATGTAATTTTCAAATTTCTTTGTTTTCAATTAGTGAAGATTTATTTTGATATTATTCCTTAGTTCACATAGGTCTGCGTATTTCTTTTCTTTGAAATACCAGGAGCACCTGGCTAGATAATAATCCATATGCGTTTCATTTTTTAAGTACACAATTTTACAAGTACTAAAGATGTAAAAGTACAAGGTGTAAGAATCACTCAATAATTTTTATGTACTTGTGATGAAATTAATCAAACGACTCATTATGTATTAAGGTGAATTTGTATCATTACAATTATTTATATTCTACTAATATTCATATATATTTTTAATATTCTGTGTTATATATTTAATAATATAAAAAAGAAAAAAGTTCTATTAATTAAAAGTTAGTTCTGTTAATTAATTGTGAAATTAATATAGTAATTTTTGTTTCTGAAATAAAATTATATGAAATATATGCTTGATACTCATTGGAACGAATTACATTATTGCGTAGAAATTAAATTATAAGATAAACAAAATATTTTTGTACCCAGTGAATGTATTCGTAGAATACGTTATGTGAGAACGTATGAAACTTTAATAACGTCTTACACTATCTATATTCTTTTGTTAAGTATTCAATGCGTTTATTTATGATTTCCTCAATTAACATTACAAATTGCTGTTTGTGAATGTAGTAATTCGATGTAGTAATTTTTGTGTTTCTGAAATAAAACTGTTAAATTCATGCTTTGACATCCACTGTATTATATCAACGTATTGTAACATATCATTGCGTGGAATTTGAAAATTGTAAGATTAACAAAATATTTTTCTTTCAGATATCTTAACACCGAGGAAATTTGGTGATATCTACTATGGAGAAAAAGGGGCTGCGCAAGAAAGATGTGTTGAGAATGGACGGTCTCCTGCCTCCAACTCGGCGTTTACCAGTTTGTCGTGCAGTATCTAGTACCTCAGATAAGAAAAAGGACAAGAAATGGTCTATAGGTGGAATTCTGCGACGAATATCTTCGATTAAGGATTACGACAGTTCCTCTAATGATGAAGAGATCGTATATTGCAAAAGAACGCCGAGAAAGCCTGCAAAATTCAACAAGAAAGTCGATGTTGTTGTCCTTCACTCAATAGAAAATAATTTGGAGCACGATAAACGGATAAGAGTCGAAAATAATATTCGCCATGTAAAGGATTCTTGTCGAGACTCGTTGCATTCACGTAGCAGCGACGGTTCGTTAGACGGCTTAGGGAAGAAGTTTCGAAAGAACAAACTAAAAGCTCGGGCCGAAGCGAAGAGGGATCATCTGTGTGCGGGCAGCAGTTCCGACGAGGATTGTCACAGATCTAACAGTTCGCTAAACAGATTTCACGCGGATAGCACGCAGAATGGCCAGAGAAATAATATGTGTAATAGGAGAACTCGTGCTGCTCGAACGGAACGTTACATCAAGCGCTTATCTCGGGATGAGGGCAATGGCAGCGGTGATACTTTGAACGAGCTATATAATAAAAGGTGTTCCTCAGACTATATCGAAGATAAGGAACGCGCTGTTTACGCTGACACGAACGGACTGTGTCGCCCGCCCATACATCCGCGTCGATCGGCCGCGTATTCAAACTGTCGCGTGTTTCCAGTTCAAAAATTCTCCGTGGAAAGTCTGCCAGATGCGGAAGAACGCGTGAGCTTACCGCATCCCGAAATTTTCAGCGACGTCAGGAGATATTCCACAGGGCAATACATCACGGATTTGAATCAGAACAACACTTACGGGAAGATCATCACGCGACATCACAGCGGCGACGTGTACACGGACAGCCATCGAGCTGGGAACTTCTTTACATATCCCGCAAAAAACGCATGCCATTACTCGGAATCGTTCGATCGCCGGTTAATCAATCCGGACAATCAGCCACCCGAGCCACCTCCGAGGGATCCTCGTTATCGCTCGTTCGGCTACAGTTCCTATCCGATGAACGGACACCAAAATGTGCCAAATTACTTTAAACAAGAAGACAATAAGACTAACGTTACAAGCGGAATAACAAGACTCGACTGCAGGAACTTTCGATCGTACGGATCAAACAATAAGATCGCTTGGCGCGATACAATGGAATTTAAACTAGGAAATTCGATGTCGAGTCCTAAAACGGAATTCCGTAATTCGCTGGAGCGCATAAATAATAAATATAACTCGAGCTATCACTGCGCGAACGAGTCGGCTTACAAGGAAATCGAAACGACGAGACGTAGAAACATTCGCAACGATCAGCTTAATCGCAGTGACGCGAATTACCACGTATACAAGGCCAGGAATAAATCAGCGAGCATCTGTGAAACGGCCATGAATAAACATCACGAGGCGATTTCATCGCACCTATCTATGTCCGATTGGTCATCTGGAAGATCTCCCTGCGACCAACGTAATTTGCATATCATTACCCCCTCGACCTATGACGTCGATAATTGCACTGAGGGGAGTAAAAAAGAAAACAATAGAAGAATAACACCGACCGACGAAACTTTGGAAAGACGGAGAAGCTCAAAAAACCTCGAAGAAGCTCTGTCCGAGTTGGAAGCGATATACAACAGTCTTCGCCTTGGCGACGAGGATCTGTTGGATCGCGCGGAACGCCGAAGCATGGAAGAGTTTAATCAGAAACAAAGTAAAAACGAGCGTGATGTGATTGTGATCCCTGCAGATTCACCGGATAGGACGAAGGACGACATGGCTTACCGGAGGATGCATCCCAAGGAGAGACCCACATCGCTCTCGGACATCGCGGGACAATCGACTCTGTCCAGCATCAGTTATCTCGTCGCTTCACCTGTCCTCTCGCGAAGGGACTCGGCGGATAATCTTACGCGTTTGCCAGCGGCTTATCCATCTCGTCGGGACGAGCCGGACGTGACTCGCGACGATGTGCTCTTCCGCAGTATAAGTCGCGCCAACAATACTCTCCGAATAATTGAGCCGCAGCCACCGTTCGGTATACCGCTCGGGCCGGTTACCACGGCGACCGAGAGCGATTACCTGCACACGACGCCGACGAAATCGGAACAGCCACGCTCGTCATACATACCGCAATGTGAGCCTGATGTGGTCACGGACGATTTGGCTTACAGGGCCCTTAGGAAGGACGTTGCGCGGATCGTCGCGGATAAGATCGACGTCTCGAGGGAACAGTTGGAGACTGCTACTCGCAGCAAGAAACGCGCCGTTAGATCGCTATCAGCCAATCTTTATGGGCTAATCAATCACGATCGGATTCACCTGCAACGCGAGCACAGTCTCGACGCTATCAAAGATGAGATCCAAGATGTTACGAGGAACTTCGCTGCGACACCCGAGCGACCGGAATATTTCAGGCGCGTTGTGAGTGACGGCGAGCTGTCTGATAACGATGCGCATAGGTGGAAAGAACTAGCAGTTAAAAGTGATATCGATATCAACGGCAACCATCCGGCGGTGGGCGCATATCGGAAGAAGCTGTGTGCCTACGTATCACCGGAAACGACAGCGGCGACGACCACGCGAGAAAGTCCCAAGAAGGAGAAGGAGTCGGGTGTCACAGAGCTATCCGACGTCATGTTGTCTTCAAAGGCCATCCTGAACGACGGATTTTGGCACGAGTATCTACATTCGGATTCCAACGTTTCGGCGGCCAATAGCGGTCGCAGCACGGAGACGGACTTTACCGCGTACAGTCGCCTCTGCCAAGATTTAGTTAATTTGATAAAAAGCGACGATGACGCGGCATCACCGAATGTAATCGAATCGTCGAAGGTGGATGATTCTATCGTTGCTGATAAACCCAACGATTTCGACGCCAAACTCGAGATCAACGAACTTCCGGCGATCGTACGTGTACGCTCTCTGGGTAGTCATTACTCAGGGTCGCAGTTTACCAACGACGAGCGGAATGTCGAGAGCGAGAAAACGACGAGCCCGACCGATTCGAATTCCACGAAGTCTTCGTCGAATTCGATGCCGGCAGCCAACAATCTTGATTTCTATCTTCGCATGGCGGATGAAAACGTCAAGCTGATCGCCGAGGCTTTCAGCAACGTGGCCGACCACCTACGCGACAGTCGTCTGTCTACCCTAAAGAATTCTTCGGTGTCTCATGGCTCCGAGATCGAGGACCAAAGTAGTAGCATGCGGAGCAGCTCCACGCCGTACAGCCAGGATGAACCAACGAGCGACGATCGGCCCGTCGTCAGTCCCAGACTCGAGGAGACTGTTCGTGTAGCTTCAAAGCGTAATTCCTTGATGAGCAATGAAGGGGACCAAGGTAACGTCAGCCACCTCGAGGACGCCTCCACCGACGACGTGGAGCTGGACTTGTCCAGGGCCGTTCGCGACCTGCAACTTGCCGCGGCCAGTCTCTACGAGCACGAGAAGGAGATCGATGACCTGGGTACCAGATACGGGAGAATTCGCGACGCAGCGCTGCCGTTTACCACCGCCATTGTAACCAACGCGGATGAGAGCGAGGACAACGCGATCCGTGAGATCAGCTTGATCGCCGACGCCCTGAGGCAGGAGCGGGAACGCGATCAAGAGGAGACCGTGGTACTGCCTAGCGGAATCGAGGCGCGTGGCAGCCAAAGAGACGCGCAAAGCGGGGGTAGCCGCGAAGGTGAGCGCACAATGTGCGAGCTTGTTGATCGCACGAGATCGCGCCGCGTCGGGGACGACGTGCACGTTCCCCGTGTCACTAACCTCCTAACCGTCCCGGTAACGACGTACACCACGCTCTTGCTCGCTTGTCTCCTTGCATTGCTTTTAGCGATCGTAGTGGCGGCCGTGAGGGGCCGTCCGGCCGATCATTAGTGCGAATGGGATTTTCTATGTTCTCTGTGTCTTGCGACTGTGTGAGGATCGCGTACCGTTTCATCGCCATCGTCCTCGTAATCGACGGTAATGCCTCTAATCCTGTGTGTTTATTTGCAAATGTTACTAATGTCGCAGGTCTCCAGGCGTTCGCTCGTTCGCAGTGACGATCGCCCGAGCTCGACGTGGTCGGCGGTGATAGGGTGACACGAGGCAGGTTGATTTTTTTGTAAGAACCGAGAGAATACTTAGGGAAGAGAGAGCGAGAGAAAGAGCGAGGAATGCAGTTGCCGCGGGCTGTTTGAGGCACATCGACTTGTTGTTGTTGCTCTTGTTACTATGTTGTTGGTTTTAATAAAGTTTAAATGTTAATCCTGCCCATAATGTTACTGTAATTTTACTGCGCACAAATATTAAAATATATCCTCGCAATCTGTGATGCAATCCATTCCAGCAGATATTCCAATTCCTTTCGATGTTATGTTAATATTTTTTGAGTTATTTTAATATAATGTTTATCAGATACAGAGAGAGAAATTAAAAGAAATATTGGATCGCGTAGGAACTCGCGCTTCTTTTTGATGACCAATATTGGAGACGTTTCACGATTTTCTATTTTTTATATACAGAGTGTTCGATAACAATTAGTGGGAGAAAATGTAAAAAGTAACTCTAGATAATGATAAAAAAGATAAAAAGATCTAGATAAAAAAGATGAAAATCAAGAATAACAAATTTGTGAATTTGTCTTCATTTTTCATTATAAATGTTTAAGGATGTATCTGAGCTATTTCAAAAATAGTACCAAATTGATGAAACTTCGGGAAACTCTTCTTTTGTTATCTGTAATATACTAAAAAAAATTTCAAGTCGATTCATTAAACCGTTGGAGAGTAATTATTAATTTAATTATGATGATTATAAAAATTTAATACTAGTACTGGCCAATTAATAACTTATTTTAAGTATTAAAAATATTATTAATAGTATTTTTTATACTGTGTGTGAAAATAAGTGCTTAATTGGCCAGTATTAGTATTAAAGTTCTATAAGAGACGTTTTCTTGCGAGAAACGCAACTTTGTCGAATGTAATTAGTAATGAAAGTATTGAAGAAATAATACCAAAAATTTAATTTTTTTTATACGTATAGATTCTAAATTACTGAAACTTTTTGCAAAATTAGATTAATTTTCACAACACGATTTCAGAAAAATTATTATTCATAACAATTTTGCGGTTTTTTAAATACGTCAATCACTGGCAGACTATATAAGTGGGGCAAACATAACTTTTTAAAAATAAATATATATTGTATTATCTACCATTTATATAAGTTATGCAAATATTTTGAATTTGGGGGACTTGTCAACGATTGTATCTCAGATATATCCTTAAATATCATGTACATATTTACGTAAATATTTAAATTTTCAGAATTGTAAAATGAAGACTAAAACAATTTCGGCGGAGGGGCTTTAGTTTTTAATGGTTGCTTTAATGGTGTGCTTTAGACATGAATATTTAAACTTCTACACTTTCTACTTGAATATTTAAATTTATGATTAAAGAATAAAGCCGAATTTGTAATTTTGTTATTCATAATTTTTGTTTTCATTTTATCAACTAGAATCACTTCTTAAATTTTCTCCTATCTTTTGCCGAACATCCTGTATGTACCTATATTATTACGTTATTGCAATTTCGTTACATTGTGTAACAAATATAAAAATTTAAAAAATATTGAATCCTAAAAGCTCATGTTATTTTTCGATAGACAATATTATATAGATGTTTCTTGATTCTATTTTTATATATTACTTATATTACGTTATTTCAATTTCGATGTAATACACTCGTCAACAAAATTATCACATAGATAAATTTACATCAAAATTTCGCATAAATTCAAATAATTCCGTTAAAAATGGTCGCATTTAAAAGTTTTTTTTTTTCCTTTTCAAGGGTAAAGTTTGTACTTTAAGAAGCTTTCAATGGATTTTGAACACATCCTTATTTTGTAAAAGATGCCGGGTAGACATAAGAGTAGATTCAAAATCCATTGAAAGCTTCTTAAAGTACAAACTTTACCCTTGAAAAGGAAAAAAAAAAACTTTTAAATGCGACCATTTTTAACGGAATTATTTGAATTTATGCGAAATTTTGATGTAAATTTACTTATGCGATAATTTTGTTGACGAGTGTATTTATCAGATACAGAAATTAAATATTGAGTTGCAAAAACTCGCGTTTTTCCTTGGACATTATCAGAGAAGTTCTTGATTTTATTTTTTATATTTTATGTATATTGCTTTATATTTTGTTAAAATATTTATTAGATACAGAAATTATATAATATTTACTTGCAATATATATGTCAATTCCGTTATCATATTTATACAAAAATTAAAAGAAAAGTTTAATTATATACCGAGAAAAAAGAATTGTTTATTTGATTAAATTAATTTACTTGTTTTTATTTCTTTTATTGGAAAATGTATATATTTAAGTTAAATGTAGTATGTTTAACTTATAAAAATATATATTCTTCATCGAAGGAAATAAAAACAAATTAAATTAATTTAGTTAAATGAATAATTTTTTTTTCAGTGTTGAAACGAGTTACTTTTCGAATAGAGAATATTGTAGACGTTTCTTGATTTTATTTTTATATATGTATATATTATATATATATTTGTAATGTAATAAATATTTATATGTATATAATATTGTATCATGTAAATAATTATCCAATCAAATTTTGTTATTCTGTCGTTTTTCTGAAATCATAGCCCGTTATTATAAAGTTGAATATATCTTATTTTTTGTCATCCTCCAAATAGTTCATTCCAATCACGCGCCAAAACGCGAATATCTTTAATCTGTATTATATGCATGGATGTTAACATTTTTTTCGATTAATATTTAACTTTCCGTATATAATCCCAAACGCGCAACGTTTCTAGAAAACCGATTGATTTTCTTTACACACGATAAATCGCGCTCGCCGTCGATAAATATACCTGCAGCAAATATATCTCTGCTCTCCTGGTAAAACTCGCCGTTTAAATAAAAGGGCGCGAGAACAACGTCTTTGAATTCTACCGAAAGTGCGTTTCCATTAATCTTACGATCACGGACGCAATCCATTCAGCGGATTTCGCGATTCGGTTGACGGGAGGGGGAGGGGGAGGAGGGGAATGGCGAATCTTCGTGTCGCGAGCGCAGTGCACGCACATACCATCGATCGCCGGTGCATCGGCGTCAGCGTGAAATTCGTGCGAGCGTAGCGCGCGCGAGTTTCAAGTTATCGATCGCGACCGGCGCGCGTGACGTCACCGAGGATCACGCCACATCCCCGCCCACTACGACTCGCCGTCCGATTGGTTCGCGCGCAGGCCGGCCGTCTATATTGAGATCTCGCGACCGCGTACCGGCTGTTCCGAGTCGGGCTACTAACGGCTCGTGAGTTTGAGTACATCCACGACGTGTGTTGAAACGTAGTGCGATGAGTCCCGTATGACAACCAACGCACATTGCACGTCTCGAAACGAGTTTAATCGCAGATCGTTCAGCCGAACATTTCAGCAGCGAGAGCGTCATCAGGTACGTAATCCGGCGGACGGATTCCTGCTTCGCAAAAGTTGAACGAGATCTGTTACGCGCTCAGAATCTGTAGTTTGTTGATATCGTCATTTTAGCGCAAATTAAACGAACGTATCGATGTTTCATCTCCGATTCTGACACCTCTCGTTTGTGTACTAACGACGTTTATTAAACAAAAAACACGAAGCGCTCACGCACTCTCGAGGTAAGAAGAGCGCATATTGGATTGTTTACTCTCAATGTACATTGCCATCAAAGCATTACCGTATGGAATGTATGAAACAGACATGTATCTTTGTACACGACGTGTATACGGAAAGGTAGATTACTATAAGTTGAGCCTGTAACAATAATCGCTTGAAATTCGCGCGTTATTTACGTAAATTGAGACATAATAGATATAAAATGCGCATTTCCTGATCTTGACGTCTGTGCTCCGTTAGAAAGAATTGGATTTATCAGTATCTTTCTTCAATTCGATATTTCAGAGAGAGAGAGAGAGAGAGAGAATTAATTTTTCTCAAACTGATAATGACAATTTGAAAAAAATGTGCATTTTATTCTTATTAAATCTATGATCATTTGTACCAATTAGATTAACTTTAATCTTGGGTTAATTACTCTTTATCCTTTTCTAATTTTTAAAATTGAGGCAATTTAAGATTAAAGTTAAGAAATTAAATCTACATTGATAGAAATAGACACAGATATTGTAGAACTATTTTTTAGCTAAACTAGTTTATGAATTAGTGCATACTTTTGAAACTTCAAATGAAATATGTAGATATATATTTCATTTGACGTTATTTGGCTAAAGTTTAAAAAAATTCTATAATGCAGTCAGTGCAGAAATAAAAAACATGACACTATTGTACGCTGTGTAATTCCCCATGTAAACAAATGACGCGCGTAATCGTTGCTCGCTTGAGTATCGCTTTTTTGCAGGTGATTTAAAATTCACTCGTAATGCGGTATTTTTGGAATACGTCTGAGCGCAACGTTTGCCCGACACGTGCGACTCCGTAAGTGACCGGTGCGACCATATTGCGGCCCGCAAAGGGGCCACGACCGATACATTACGATAATGGAGGGAGAAAGAATAGAAAGGCATCCGTTCGAAAATCGTCTGCCGTTTCCTTTGACTTGGCTAATATTTTATTTGTCGTACGACGAATTTTTCGAGCCTCTTTCTATTGATTAATAATTGACTACAAGAGAGTTAGAGGATTTCTATAGATAGAAACTCGAGAACTTCTCTATTTTACAGTCAATTAACATGATTGAAAAATGTGTCATACGATAAATAAAATATTAGTCTTGAGCCCGTGCCACATTTTTTACAATACATTTTTTCTTGCTTGATTGCTTGCGTTTTTAGTCTTGAGCCCGTGACATATTTTTTACAATACATTTTTTCTTGCTTAATTGCTTGAGTTTTAGTAAATTACTAGAAATTCTATGTTATTTGTGTGATGCAATTCTGTTTACTAAAACGCAAACAATTTAGCAGGAAAAATACTTATGCCGTATTTATATCCGTTTCGGGATGTTGAAGTGGCCAAAATTATCACATTACAATTGTATAAACATCTTCGAATTGACTGAACGGAATAAAAAAATCCTTTTACAGGATTAAAGTAGACGCAAAATTAGAAGGTGGTGCAGTGGATTTTATACTAAAATCGAAAGAATGTTAAAAAATTTTTTAACATTCTTTCGATTTTAGTATAAAATCCACTGCACCACCTTCTAATTTTGCGTCTACTTTAATCCTGTAAAAGGATTTTTTTTTATTCCGTTTGGTCAATTCGAAGATTTTTATACGACTGTAATGTGATAATTTGGTCACTCTACCATCCTCTTAACTTCAATCTCGGTTTAATATTTCCGATCATTTATCTCCAAATTTTCCTTTGTCTTTACTCTTTTTAATTCTTACAACTGGAAAAAGATAAAAACTAAGCTAGAGATCGAGATTAATGTTAATAGAATCATCAAAGATGCCAAATTGATAATTTCCTATCCTTGTTTTTCGTTAGTAAAAGGTTATTATGGTATTATTTATATATCATTAGAACTATTTATATTATTATATGCGTATTCACATATTTTTTAAATTTTGTATTGTATATCTAATAGGAAAAAAGAAAAAAAGTGAAAATGATAACAGAGCAAAAATGGTATCATCCGCAATTTAATCAATATTGATAGTAATGAACAGTAAGACGACAAAGGAGAATTTTGAGTATAAAAGTACACACGAAAAAACAGACTTGCTTTACTCTTTTATTTCAACGATATACAATTTTTCAATGAGACGTTTTGATTATCGAAGATTTAAATTTGTAAATCGTCCAAAGAGAGAAATCCGCGAAACTCTCGAACGTAATGAAAAAAACGTTTGTTTATTTATTAGCAAATACTTTCGACAACGTTTTCCAATCTCGGCTCGGTGTTTGGCAAGTGTCGGGGACGTGTGTTTTCGTCGTTTGCTGAATATTTCACAGTTATTTCACGGTGTATCATATTTACATACTGTTTAACGAAAACCAAATGCGCCGAACGTTTACGTGTTTACTTCTAACATAAAATCAAAGATAAGACAGCAGTGAGAATCAAGAATGAACCGAATGTTTTAATTGTTTTACAAGGAAGAATTTAAAGTGAGGCTAATCGGTTCGTACTATAAAATGAGTGTTGTCACGAACGTTGTGTTTGGAAACTCGAGATTGTAAAACAAATCTAATTAGACTTCGTCTTTTAGTCTAAGATTTTAGTCTTTTAAGCCGGTATTTATAATCAGTTCTTATATTTAAGACTGTCTTAAGTGCAGTTTTAAGATGTTATAAGCTAATTACAAAATCGTATTCGCACCTTAAGATATTATTTAAGACGGTTGAAATAAGATCGGCTTTCGTCTAGGATATTAATCATGCAATTTTTTTTCTAAAGCGGGAACGTGAAAAATTAGAATTTTTATGTATGTATATATGTGACAAAAATTTTCACTTTTCACGTTAGAGAAAAAGAGTTACATAATCGATATTCTAGATTAAAAGATTAAAATAAAAGACGAAATCTAATTAGATTCGTTTTCAATGGAAACGTGAAAAGTAAAAATTTTTTTATTTACATATACACAAAAAAAAATTATTTCACTTTACGTTTCCGCTCTAGAAAAAAAGTTACAAGATTGACCTCCAGGGTCTTTTATTTCTGATGAACCATTAAAGAACCGTCTAAACGGCTAAAGAAAAAGGAGAAAAACACCTGACCGAGAAAAGTCACGCCACGCCACGCCACGCCACGCCGACAGGAGACGCTCGCAGCGTCCCATCGATCCCGCTAGTTTCAGGCTGTAAGATGGCCGCGGCGTTGATCCCTAGGTCGGTTCGTGTCCCACAACGCCGTCAGTGTGTACGGGTACCTGAAGCCGGTCGCGTGGCACGTGTGTGATTGAACGGAGTACTCGCGCGCGGGAACCAACGTCGTCGGGTGGGAGATCCGGTGAATCGGCGATGCGATGGCGTCGTGGATCGAACGTCATTGAGGATAGATCGCGTCTGTGGAAACCCGGAGTCTGCGGGTATACTTTTCCGGCACGTGACGTGGAAATTCCGTGAGAGTGGAATCCTTCGCCGCGCGAGATCTTCAACCACGATCTAAGAATGTAAGCGACGTTTCCGTGATGCTATCAGTATACTGGGTGATCCGGGAAGAAATACTTCGCCGGTTTATTTTAACACTAATCTTAATAAGCAGACGTGGTTAGGTTATTTGACAATAAATTGATGGTGTTTGATTTTTTAAATAGAAGGGTTTTTTCACACATGTAATTTGACAAATAACGCACAACGGATTTTATCAAATTTATTTTATTTATATCGATTTTACATTGTTTATTATTCATTGAGAATATTCTCTGATATTCCGTTTTGTTATGTAATTATGATTGAAATTTGAACTCTCAGTTGATAAATATTGAGAAAGTTATGTTGAAAAATTTATTGAGAAATTACAGCTGATCAAATATATATCGACCTTCTCGATACAGCTGAACAATACAAATAACGATGTGTTATGGAAATTGTACTACATGCTGACGATGCGATTTGTCCATAATGTTTCACTAATCCTTCACATATTATGATTTCCATCAGATTAGCGGTGAAATACTCTAACGCGGTGAAAATTAAATACTAATTAGGCGCTATAATTTGAACTTTGCTCCAAACGTTTGGCAGATAATTGGAAATAATTGGGGATAACGAGAAGCTTAATGCCTCCATATAATATAAACAATAAATATCAAGTATATAAATAGGAAAAATGAACGTTCTAGAATGAAGTGCTATTTAAATGCCTTAAATCAGTAAAATATAACAAAAGCAAATTTTCTTCGGAACGTAAATTTTTTAAACGATCTTACTTAGTATCTAATTAGCAATTTTGTAATATATTAGAATTTACTTAGCCGCTGGTCGGGGACTATCTAGAGATTCTAGAATATTTTAGGGGTCTGTTTCTTTTTTCTAACTTGAGCTTCTCTCTCTTGTTTACCTTTTCTCTTTTTTTCTCCAACGTAGAAAGAAAAAGAGAAGAGACAAACCGTGCCAGAAGTTTAGCTAAAAAGACAGGTTTTAGATGTGGGTCACGAGTTTTCTTTAGAATGTGCTTTCTAGAATCCATCGACAAAAGAACTGCGTTTCTTCGTTCTATATACCTAGAGGCTGATGACGTTGCAGCGTGAGCAAGCGGATCTCGGATTACGCGTTTCTCTGGCTTTTAGCGTGGTGCAGTATTATTGGTGTTCGCAGTCGGACTTGACTTTAGATCATTTGGGACGTGGAAGCCGGAGCACGCGCTCCGACCGTGAGGACATTCAGGCGCCGACCTGGTTGGCCGTGATGCATGTGAATTGGCACATCGATTATTTTTTGACTATCTTTCGATTATCATTTCCTCACTTAATCCGATTAATAAGTGCCACGTGTTCAATAACATGACGGAAACGCAAAGTTCATTATATGAAACGTAGAATTATTATTCATCGCGCTATTAAAAGCGATCATCTCACAAAATAGTTATTATTTTTATTTTATCACAAAGTTTGTATTTTTTCCTCGTAAATCTTTGAGCGTAAATGATTAATTTTAGGAAAAAGATTAGCAATTTTCTTCGGAGCTTAAAATGTTTTAACACGTTTCAGTATCTAATTAACAATTTTGTAATAGCAATAAAATATAGTTAAAAGTCAAAACGAACATAAAAGGAAGATGTTGGTTTAATATTTACTACAATATACTTTATTCATTTCTAAAATATATTTTTGAATAAATAAATTCGTCATTCAATGCTCGATTAATTAAATTACAATTTACAAACTAAGGAGCTCAGAGCAAAAGCAAGATGTTGTTAAGCTATTGTTTAATAATAATAATAGAAATTACATTTGAATAAAAATAACATACGTTTCGACCTTAGATTAGGTCATTTTCAATGTTACATGTAAACGTTCTATCTAAATAAATAATTTATACAAAAAATAAAAAAAACTGACATGCACCACATATTTTCATATAATTTTAAGCGCTTACAATTTAACTTCAAAATTTACTCCTGAAGTATGTCCTAATTGACCATAGTCCATGCAATTCCAATGAATTTGATTACTTCTTGAAAGTATAACGTACAAGGATAAAAAGTTGAATTGTCCATGATGTAAAATTCGGTAAATGTGTGTTAAGCTGTATCTTTTCAAAAGATGATAATAATAATTGTGCGGAACAATTTATAAGAAGCAAGCGATATTCAGACTAAAACTCCAAGATATAAAATTAATTTTCGAATTTTAATATGAACGTAAAACCAGAGTACGTGTCGTGTCAAGATTTCGTACTTCTCAAGTAACGAATTATTTTAAACTCATATATTTTTGAAACACCTCCCTTTTATGCTAATTTTGACCCTTAAATTTTATTACTTTGCGAGAATCGAGCTTTGAGTTTAATTCAGTTTTGTAATATATTAGAAATTATTTAATGCTCTGGTTAAGGATTATCTTGATGAAGGTCACAAGTTTCCTTTAGAATTTACTCTTTAGAATTCGCCGGCAAAAGATTCCTCAATTGAGATGTAGTTCAAGCAAGTATTCGTCTGACAATGAGATCGCTTCGAGTCTCATTATCAACAGACTTTCAAGAGTTCATCCGGGAGCTCGCGTGGACTTGGGAAAGCAGGACGTGTGTCGGATTCATTCGCGGGGTTTCCCCCGTTTCTCCGACTCGTCCCGAGTCCCGGGTTCGCGAACAGCTGTCCCGGCGCCTCGTGCGCACTTCCACCTCCGATCGTCGCGTGGCGTTATCGGGCGAAATCCCAGGGTCCACGCGCGGGTCGGTCCGCGACCAAAGATCAAAGGTAGTCGAGATGCTTGATGTATGCCGCGGTGTGTCGGCGCGGCGCGAATTCAGTCGTTCGTCGACCGTCTCGAAGCGCGTCTTCCGCTCTCCTTCCTCGGTTTTACGCAACACGCACACCCTGTCCCTTATACCTCGGTGCTACGTACACGGCACACCCGCGAGTGAGGACGTGGTGGAGAAGTGCGACGCAGAGAGCAGGCGGTACTCGCACATACATATCCACGTACACGCGGACACCCACATCATTCTTGACACCGACACTCCTGAATCGTGCGTAGTGATTATTTCCTCTCCCGCGATCGCGTGGTGGGAAAAGCGTACGACGGCCGATCTCGGTGAGCAGGAAAGTGGTGAGGAGGAACCGGTCGTTTTGTCACGAAACTCGTTAGGTGAGCCTGTTTGTATTGTTGGTGCTTGTTGCGAGTAATCACCCACCTGTGGGTGTCAGGAGCTTGGAATTTATCACGCATTCTTCGTCGATGTTGACATAAAGGTGCCTCCAGACAATATGGCCAATGTATACCCCAACTTTGCACTCATTCGTTGAAAATTGACTGCATTCAATATGGATAATTATATATGTCATGTATGTGTATAATATTTGCTAATGTTGGTATACGTTGACCATATCGTCTGAAGGCTATTTCATTTGTCACAAATTTTTCAAACGTATTAACTGTTTGATTAATTGGACAGATAAGTTCTCGGATCTCTTATAGCCAATCAACAGACTTGAATAATTTATCGTACGACAAATATAATACAGCCGGTAAAGGCTAATATTTCATTTATTCACTGAAAAAATATTACTAAATTTTATAATACATATTTCTTTGAACAGTACTAATTGAATATTTATTTGAATAATTATAATTGATTATTATTAAGTAAATAAATATTTATTCAAAATAAAAAATTATAGTTGTATATTGTATATCAAATTGTTCAAGTGTTGATTGGCAACAAGATAAAGAATTTGAAGATTCGAGAATGTTTTTATTTTTCGTAGTCAATTAATATATTTGAAAAATTGGTTGTATGCTGAGAAAAATTTCTGATTGAAAATGAACGAACAATCATATATCAATTAAAATTTTGGTTATCTTAACAAAAATTATAAATTCTACCAGGAAATTCTGATTTGTTCATTTTCAATCAAAATTCTAATTAATGCAATTAGACTTTTTTCAGTGTACGAAAATATTAAAATAGTCTAATATCTACGAACAACGTAAATCAATGTCCCCATTAATTTTCATGCAGAATTTCAGCACTACGTTTCGTGGAAATTGATGAATTTGCGATTTGTTTGACCGGATTAATTAGAACGGTCTCACTGATATCGGGCGGAAGTATATCATAACGTTTCTCTGAAAGACCTATCATTCCCTCTTCATCAACGCGTTTGTCGTCGATTCTGGGTAAACTGACTTGCACATAAACTTCCTGACAATCTCACTTCAATCAGTGAGGAATCATAACGTTCCTATTCAGTCGATATCAATTCGCAAACTTCTTATTATCAATTTGCGGCAGACTGATCGATTTTGCAAATTCACGGTCAACATCGAATGAGGTCGACATTTTTATCAATGAACGAAAGATTTACGCAAACGAATATGGCACTGCACCAGTTTACAAATATTTATTCAATCTTGAGGCTCCAAACGCACACTGGTATAATTAAAATTTTGCACATTCGTCATTTCACGACGTTATAACTTGTTTGTAAGAGATTTTTGCAATTTAAACTTGTAGGAACGTAGTTTAGGATTTACGTCGGTTTGTTATTTATAGCTGTCATGTGATAATCATTTCGACATTTTACGCATAAACACGGCTGTAATTAATTGGCGGGATAATATATAACCTTGGTTCTTTCTACACGCACGTAGAGATTATATGTGTTTTCAGTACAGATTTCTCTAACGTTGCAAAAAAAAGAATAAAAAAAAGACGAATAATCTTCGTCGATAATAATTAATTTTATTTTAACAACAAAATAGAGAATGTCATTTTTTATCGATGTTTTACTTCTCATAGTTCTTATATTCTTTATAAAATAATATCCATTTGAGAAAAGAAATATCACCTTTCTTATAAATATTAATTAAAATACTGTCAGTATTTCTTCAACATTTTTATTATGTTGGTTTTTTTTATTTTGCATAACTATGAATCACCTTTGCTACGTTTGAATACATGAAGTCGAACGAGAGTTAGCGGCAGACATTAGCGATATTAATTTTTAATGTATTGAGAATAGCACGTGTATTTACCACATAATAAACGTCACTTAAAATGTTCGTAAATCGTTTCTTTTTTGATTAATTCCAATAAATTCTAGAAGATGATTTATTCGCTGATTTATGATCGTGATACTCTTATCACTCTGTTTTGCGAAAATTTTTATCTGTTCCGAAGACTAAGTAAATTTGTTGATATCGTCAAGCATTAACGAAATCGGTCGCAGCTGCGAATCGTGAGAAGTGTGACGTGTAGCGCATATTCCAGTCAGACGGACGTGGATGATCGACTAGACGGAAACAATCCGTAAAGTAGTGCATGGTGGTTTCATCGTTGGCCGCGTACGAGGTTATTAATAATGGCGATGTAGCGTGAAATCTTCCCCCTCGTGGTCCCTCTTCCGTCGATTCTCTTCCGCTTTTGCGGCGATAAAACCGGGTTTTTTTTTCAAACCAGCACGATTGTGGGACCAAATTGCTCTTCTCGGTAAACGGTACGTATAATCGTGCAAAATCGTCACATCCTGATTCCGAACTCGAGAATTTAATATACACTTCGTTAACGTTTTCTCATCGAACGGTCTCTATTCAGGTCACGTGTAATCTAAGTGTAAAAAAGTGCAATATCTATTTTTAACTGGGAAATTATTAATATGGAAACGCATACATGAACATTAGCGCATATATTTCAACGCGACCTGTTTTGATAAGCAGCACAGATTTACCTTCATTCAACGTATCACGTGTGTTTCTATGAAAACAAAATATAGTAATTCTTAAGAAGCCTCACAGGAATGAATCGGTATTCCGGTGGCACGATTTGCAGTGGCTGACCTGGATATCTTCCGTATATAATTTCGATACTACTTTAGAAATTCTTCGTGTTCGTGTCTAGTAATGTAGAATTAGAAACTATCGCATTTCTTCAGAGCGAAAGTTTTACATTCTACAAAACAACAATTGGACAAAAAATTTCCGAGTTTTTGAACTTATAGATTTCCAAGTTTCTGAACTTATAGATTATATACTGTAGGTTACGATATTTGTAAGATCGTTTATTTTTGATCCGATTTCACCAGTGTAGATTAACTTTGATTTAATTTATTTTTTATCTTTTTCTAATTCTTAAAACTAGAAAAAGATAAGTGAGTTAAACAGAGATTTAAGTTTATCTTATTAATGAGAGAAAAGTTTTTAGTATCTGTGACCGTAATTATATGTTATCATGATTAAGATTATTATTGTTTATAACTAATAATCTATAATTTATAATTAATAATCATACGTATATTTCTGTCAATAAATATATATAGTTGGTAACGCAAAAATTATAGTTATATAAATTATAATTATGATTGCAATTACTATAATTTAACTGTAATTTTTATAGTCATTTTTTGGGGGCAAACATAAATTATATCTAAACTTGAACTTTTCTGAACTTTCTAAACTTAACTTTTCTCTTAATGTAAAAATGGATATTACTTTCTTTCTGACCGCTGTTTTCACGAAGTTATTTTTCTAGGAGCGCTTGTAAGGATTCTTTTTAAATCGTACTCGAACGTGATTTTCGCTCAGCCTTAGACCATTTGTGTTTATTACGACTTGGTTGGACGGTAAATTAAAGAGTATGAAATCCTAGATTTTCTCTATTTATCGACTTTACAATTGGTCCAATTTGACATTCAGCAGTAATTCAATTTAGAAATACATTGTGTGTGTGGCGTGTTAAATCAAACAACGTTTGCAACGAGAAGGAAATTTTCTCGCAGTTTAATCGCGATAATAAATCGGCGCGGATAATCTGCACTTCAACGATTTAATTAATCCGTCGCATTCTGTACCTCATCACTTTTGCGCTCATAAAATCATCACGATGATCATTGATATCGCGTGAATGTATTAAACTTACGTAACCACGGAAAGCGGAATAATCCACGTTAAAAACATGATTGACACCGATATCAAAATGTATGATGAGTTATTTGAATCTTGATTTTTTTGTTTTGTCTTGACGAAGTATTCTAATCAGAACAAATTTTTATAAAATATGTTAGTATGTGTTGTGCCGCCTTTATACACTGGCTTTGTTTACACTTAATTGGTATAATCTGTGAGATATACGCGACACAAACACAATTTTCTATCCTTGAGAATATTGATCGCCCATCGCGAGAGTGATGGGCTCTTTCATCAATTAGTATTGTCAGTGTACTATCAATACGATCCTTATGTGATCGGTGATACAATCAATCATGTCAATGTGTCCAAAATTTTGAGTCATCGATCATGCAAAACAAAAAAAGATGAAAATGTTATTTCGATGAGATGTCTAACAATAAGTAACTTAGGCAATATTAATGATAGATTATTATGCTTTGATTATTATTAATTATCTTAATTATAACACTTATTTAAATTTTAATCGTGAAGGGAAAAGACGCATTTGATGTTATTTTAATATATTCTATTGCTTGCGCGAATTATTTCTCTCTCATTATCACATTCTAATTCAGGATAGTTTAGTCATTATGTAAACTGCGCGTTAGATTATTATGTAAACACCGGTTCGAAATCCATCTTTCTTTCGTTTGCACACGTGAAGTAAAGTCATTAAATACTGAATCTTTTATTCATATTTTTTCTCTATTTATAAGAGTTTCTGTAAATTCTTCATTATTAGATATTGGCTCAATTAAATTATTAAGATCATATTTGGAAACGTAATAGTTACTTGATTTTACAAATCATTCTAATGAAAAAATAAAAAAATTTTACAAATCATTCTAAATACAAATATTTTCAAGAAGGTACGATGTTATTTTATTCATGCTATCTTTTTTAATAAGTTTTTATAAATGAATTTTTAATGTAAAATAGATTTGGATTTATTATTAAGGAGTGAGAATATTAAGAAATAATTTAAAAAAAAATCTATCGTATATATATAATATACATATACGTGGATAAATCTTCAAAATCTTCATTATATGTCAAACATTACGAAAATATTAGATCTGAAATATCGATACATACGATTTAAGAAACACATTTAATTTAGATTTAAGAAACGTATTTAATTTATATTTTGTACAATCATTTTTTTTTTCAGTCAAACATGAATAGCTTAATAAATAATTCACGATTATTTTTGACATAGATAAAAAAATGGTAGTATTTGTATCCGGGAGAAATATAATTCACGGCATTGACAAATTTATCGCTAACATAAATTTTAGGAAACATTGCAAATCCGATTTAAGCATTATATGAATATTATTATTATTATAAATATTATTATTGTATGAATATTACTGTTATTATGTAACATTATTATAATATAAATAATTGCTCCTAAATATTTGTATTCTTGAATATCTTTTCGTGATTATTCTACAAACAGCGAATGTTACTATATTTGAGTCGGGTTAAGTTACAATCCTTAGAAGCTTGTTAGTGCGGTGTCGAATTATCTTGCATATGCGATTGTGTCACGTTCGCTAAATGCATCGTGAAGGACGGGTCATTCGTATGATATGAGTGCATCGCAGCTTATTTCTATGTGCTTAAAAGTACATGTGTGTAAAATTGGGTCAGTGGCGTTAATGTCGATACCCGTTTTGTCGAACGAAATTTAACCAAGGTTGTTTCGTTTGCAGTACGTATATCACGAAAGGAAGAATAGTATCCATTCGTGACTCTGAATGCATGATTAGCGTAAATATGAAGAAACCTGGTAATTTTAATAGATTAAAGTTTATTTACAAGTAAAGGTACACTTTGGTAGATCCAGAAATTTGTCAAAGGAAAGAGCCATTGATGGGGTGCGAGCGAAATTTGTTTTTTAAGGTCAAATATGAAAAGATAGAACATTAAATTACTATTTAAATTATTACATTGAAAAGGTATTATTTAAATATATAATATATAATAAACAACTTTATTTTAAATTATATTAACAAAAAGAAATTAATGAAATTAATGTTTTTTTGTATATCTAGGAGTTTCTTAAATTAAAAAATATTTTTGGAATATTAAAATTGTGATTATCACATCAAATTGTGATAATCATTTCCGAGTTATTAAAAATATATATAATACTTTGCTATAAATAAAAGAAGATTTCAAGGGGGCCATGGCCTGTGAATCCGCTAGTGAAGGTACAGGAATATGAATGAAATCGGTGACGTAAACGACACAGTAGTTCTCTAAAGAGGGCAATGCCTTTTTGTGATTCCTAGAGTGATGATTCATAGGAACTGTCGTATTAACGCTCATCATAATTTGTTTTAAAGGAAGTCTGTGCCTTTCTTGTGGTTATTTCTTGTAAATATTCTTTTACAAATATGCAACATAAATTTCAATCCTTCTGTTTTTAAATTGTTTCTAATATCGAAACGGAAATATTTGGATATTTTTTTGATTGACATAAAGCTCTTTCAAATAAATTAGTTTAATTATTTTTCACATAATGATTTCTGTAAGAATACATTTAGCTATTTTTATCAATTTAGCTAATTTTATTAATTCACAAGTTTAGTTTTATTAAAGGCTATTAATTTTATTAATAAACAATTATACGGATATATTGCGAACGAATATACAGACAAAATGTACGATCGAAAAAAATACTCCGAGAATAGCTCGCATCGTTTAAATGATTTGATCTTTGTCCAAAACAATAATAACAAGATGACGCTTACGTTATGCATAAAGTTAAAAGTTGAAATAAACACATTATTCACGTTGATTTTAATTATATCATTAGCAATTTATGAATGTTAAGTGTTGGAAAGAGCATAATCGATCGCAACGTGTCGCAAGTGTGCGTCGTGATAATACAATGATGAATGAAGGCTGACCACGAATACAAGTAATGACGCAACGCGTGAAATAGTGCCAGTAGACGGACCTTTATCGGTATTACGACGTCCTTCCTGCACGTCATACAGTATCGAACTTCGGACTCACCCATAAAACGACCTCGTGGAAAGAAGCCCAGAAATCTTGTCGCAAGAAGTCACATCGCACAGAACTTGATTCGGAACTCAATGTTTTGAAATATAATTATACTTGTCGGACTTTAACCCTCGGAAGATACGCTGGTATTGAATTTAACCTTTTCTCCCACATGTTAGCACGTGTTAGCGATTGCTCATACGAAGCATAAAAATATGACGTTGTATAACGGAGACACCAACTTTTTGTGCTTTTTTAACGTTTTACATGTATGTGTTATAATATTATTGACTCTTCCAAAAAAGTAAGTAAAACGGACTTTGAAACGTTTCAAAAACCTTGACATTTTGTGAATTTAAATTCTTGTCCCCTATATTATATATAACGAATCCTTACCGTATTGCGAAACATCTGCATTCGTGAAAAATGTCTTAACTTCGTTTGTAATTTGCTTGTCGGATTTTTAAAGTTCATTATTAGATTTGTTCGCGTTGAAATCCCTAAAAATTTTTGCATTTAAAAGAATGAAATGGCATTTAAAAAAATTGAGATAAATATATATTTGGGTGTTGAAGAGAGAGAAAGCTGAAGATTCTAAGTGCAAAAGTGCAAGCAATGCGAACAGACCTATTAATATATGCGCCAAAATTAATCGTTTATTTCTGATTTTGGAGAGATAAAGCTGTGTGGCAATAAATTTCATGTAATCTCCTAAAGCGGATTGAATTTGAACGGCGTCACCATTGTCCTCGTTCTTTGTACCGTCAATTCTTATCGCGAATCTCAATAGTTATCTACGTCAAGCAACGTGAACTTTGGATCGTATAGTCTTGCAAAACTGCTTGAGTACAAGGTGCGCGTTCTTGCGATATACAGGGTGTTTCCAAATTAAATGGCAAAACTTCGGGAGCGTGTAGAGGAGTAAAAAACTAAGAAAAAAAGTCCTATAGACATATGCTCCTTTTTGCTTTGTTTCGCAGGAAATCACGAAAAAAGAAAAAAATATATTTAATTTATTATTTTAATTATTTTATTTATAAACTTTTTAATGAAGATTTTGTTCGAAATGTGCACCTCTTGCAGCAATACAAGCATTGCATCTGTCAAACACGGCTCTTGTAGCAGCCAGGCACTGTTCTTGCGATATTCTGTTCGCTGCAGCTACGATACGATTTCTCAAATGTTGCTCTGATTGAATAGGCGAAGAATAAACTTCTTGCTTCAGAGTACCCCATGCATAGAAATCTAATGGCGTTAAGTCGGGCGAACGAGTTGCCCAATGTACTGCTCCTCCACGTCCAATCCATCGTTGTGGGAATTTTCTATCTAACCAGGTTCTAGCGACTCTGCTGTAATGAGCAGGGCATCCATCTAATTGAAACCACATTTCAGTACGTTGTTGTAATGGGATGTTTTCTAAATAGTCAGAAAATTCATTCTCCAAGAAATTTAGAAAACGGTCCCCATTTAATCTTGCAGGTAAAAAAAACGGTCCCACTAAAACGTCGTTCCAAATTCCAAGCCAGACATTAACAGAAAACTCTTGCTGAAATTTGTATTCTCTAACAGACCTGGGATTTTGATGAGCCCATAATTCCTTTGATTAATTATTCCACCTCTGGTAAATGTTGCCTCATCTGACCACATTATTTTAGATGGAAATAAAATATCATTGTGGCATGTCTGAAGGTACCAGTTACAAAAGTTCAATCTGTTCCAATGATCTTGAGGTAATAAATTTTGCACTTTTTGAATGTGGTAGGGATAGCGATTATCTCCTTTTACAGTTCGCCAAATTGTTTGTGGTGACACTCCCAATACAGCCGACGCATTCCGAACGCTGGTCTCAGGATGATTGTCAAAATGTTGTAAAATACGATTCCCTGCCTGCAAATCTCTTCGTAACGCTGCTTGAAATCGGTTGTTTTCTTGTCGAATTGAAAATGTTCCAGTCTCTCGCAATCTATTAAATGTCAACATAAACACTCTTCGGTTTGGCACTCTTCTGTTTGGAAATCGTCGTGCATATTCTCGCACCGCCTTTAAAGCATTACCGTTGCAGAAACCGTATACAAAAACCATATCAGCATATTCACTATTAGAATACGTACGCGGCATATTGCAAAAGACAAAATTCATCTACTGTTAAAGGCTTTCAAAGAGCGACTGACAAATTCATAACAGAAAGTGGAAAATGTAATCAAATATGTCGGTGCTAGATATGGCAAGAAATGTAAACATTTTTTTTCGATTTCTCTGAAACGGAGCAAAAACGAGCATATGTCTATAGGACTTTTTTTCTTAGTTTTTTACTCCTCTACACGCTCCCGAAGTTTTGCCATTTAATTTGGAAACACCCTGTATATAATGCCTACTTCGTTTATATTTATTTGCCTTTCGGTTGTAAAGATATAAAAAATTGTATCAGTTAGATGTGATATCAATAGAATGAATGGATAAATGCTTTATTTGCGATTTTTATATTCCTGTTATAACGTTATCTGACAAGGGAAGTTTCACAACTGTTCGGAACCGATTTGATTCTCCATGAAATTTGTTGTTAAACACGAAAATCTAAGTGTTTCACTCCTTAAACATGAGTTAGAGCACGTATAAAAAAATACGTGTTTCTTAGATTTTCGTGTTTAACAACAAATTTCATGGAGAATCAAATCGGTTCCGGACAGTTGTGGAACTTCCCTTGTTAGATACATAGTTTTGTCAGTGACCATCTTATTTGTCCGTGTCGTATCATACGCAAAACATTGAGATTTTTTTATATAAATCCGATAATTTTTCGACCAGCTGCTCTTTGTACCTTTGTGTCAAAGATAAGAATTCACGCGTAATGTATAATTTATGCAAATCGAAACGCGAGTCGAAAAGTAATTGGTATAAAAAAGAATAATCGGCATTTGAATTTTACATACACTAGGAAAGAATGACTAAATTTTAATAAACATTTATTTAAATTATACTAACTTACTTATCATATATAAATCAATATTTACTAAACTAAACAATTACAAATCAATATTAGATCAATGAAAAATAAATTAATTAATAGAAATAATTTTATTTTCAGTCAAAGCTGATTTTAGTGGATAATAATGCTAATGCAAATTTTTGCAAGTATATCATTCAATTAGTAAATTTAAAAAACTTAAATTAATGATCTTGTACCAAAAATAAATACATATATATTTACTAAATATTTAATAAATATTTAGCTAGTACAATTCAAATAAAATTCATTAAAATTTAGTACACACTGTTAAATCTATAGTGTCAATTTTTAACTTAACGTGAGTCGCCACTGCTCCTACTTAATCATATCGTTATTTTATACTAAAACAATGGTTATATTTGATATTATACAGTGTCAATTTTATATTATGTGATGTCAATTTGATATTATATAGTGTCAAATTGACACGATATAGTGTCAAATTTATCTATCGTTTTGGTAAAAAATAATGATATATTTAGTAGGAGCAATGGCGACTCATGTTAAGTTAAATTTGACACTATACATTTAACAGTGCACTTTTCTCTCAATGTATGAACAATAGAATATAAAACCGAACGTTGCGCCGCAGGGGTTGAAACCTCGAAAATCGAAACTGGTCGCTACCGTTATCGCGCGGCGATATTTTTTTCGACTGCAATGTGTGCATTCCGCCGCGAATTGACACGTGCACGCGTACATCGGGGGCAAAGTGCACTTGACCGAGTCAGTTGCCTCGCGGTTAACGGACCGCGAAGATCGCGAATACTTGCGGATGACTTCGAAGAATTCTTCGCAAATGCGACGTTTCATATACTGGAAAATATTTGTCGTAGAGAATTCGTTTAATTGCCGTAATTTTACATTGCGTAAATGCATGTATCCCGGAACGCTTAAGAAACATAAATGAAACCGCGCCCTGTCAAAGCTTATTCATTGTTTACTAAATAGGCAAAGCCGCGTGACTTGACCTATTATGAATCTGACCTATTAAGTATAATAACTTGATTACTTTTTATCGTACGATTGATTGCGCGTTTGCGGATTTTTTTAAATTAAAAGTTTATGTGCGATTTAATTACATCCGATCTTATTAACTTATGTCCAGTTGAGTCGATTTGCATTATTCATGTATTAAATATTTCACTAGTTTTTTCTTCTTTTTTTTCATTGTTTGCACGCAAATTAGTTTTACATATGCAGCAACTCGACTTGACGTATACCTATAATAACACCTTGATTTATTATCACATAATATGAATTTATTATATAAATACATGATCTTATTTTTTGCGCTTAGTATTTTTAACGAACACATTTCGCGGCGTGAAATATCACTATCTGTAAAATTTAAAACGCAAGATATATTTGTTGATGACATTGAATAAGTCCCTGCAAACTTTAAGATGCATTTTATCATCTTTATTCAAATTTACTGCAATTTATGATTTAGCAAATTTTTTTATCACGAAACTAATTCTCTATATAACAACATTTATAACACTTTAAAATATTTAAAGATGTAGAATATATTTTGATAATTATCGTTTATGTAGAAATAAGTCACACTCTTCTAAGGATTAACGAAAACTCTTTATTTACACGTTTTTAACGATCAATGAGCGCCGATAAAAAAAACGCCACGATTAGAGATTCTCAAGTAAGAGATTGGATCCGTTATATTCAGGACGTTGCTCGAGATAGAATGAGATAAATTGTGCATTAGATAGAGGCTATTCTGATATACACTGCTAGTACTGGAAATTTATAGTTCACGTTACACATAAGTATTATAAATTTTCAATATTGGCAGTGTATACCGAAACACAATTAGAATAAGATATTTATGCATCTCTATTTTATATATCTATTATTCTATCTTAAACACCATCCTGAAAATGACAGACCGCAATTAAAAATTGTCTGAGATCGATATTCGTAGTTCATTCTCATTTTAAGACCGTCTTAAGTAATGTCTTACGATACTAATACCGCGCGTCCTCTGATTGATTCATGACATTTTAAGACTGTACTTAAGACAGTCTTACACATAAGAGTCGACTATGAATACCGACCTGCGTTTCGATATTCACTGCCAGTATTGAAAATCTATAGTACACGTTACGTGCATCATGAATTTTCAGCAGAGGCAGCTTAAACAGTGTCTAATCTCTTACTTGAGCATCTAGCCGATATTCGACGATTATAGTCGTCGTACTAACAATAAGGTCGGGAGAACGATCAAGAAGCCTTCTTGACATATCTGTCAAAGACGAGCCGATTTCGAGTCTTCGAGAGCTCCTACCTCCGCCGAATCAAGGACCATTTCGGCGACGAAGAGCGCACTCGAATGCACCGCATGCATCTCGCAGATCTCACTAACTCTTGTCGAACTTTGGGAATGGTTTTTCTTGCAGTGTCGATTAATCCGCATCGCGCACAGAGAAGCACCCCACCGGGTGAAGTGTTGATCTTGGAAGAGTAAGAGCGACCGGATAGAGAACCGCCACCATGATCGTGGACGATAAACAGTGAGTCGTAGTGTAAACGCACGGGATATGCCGCTGCGTAGCTCGTAGGAGACATATGGAGTCTACACCGCTATGCATTGCGCATCGTTCGCTGCATACGCCCGCATGAGCTCTCTGCTGTATTTTCTATTTCCGCTTGTACTATTACGACTCTACGCCCCCGGATGCGAACGGCCCACGATGTTAAATTAAACGTGCTGTGGGTCTTGGCTCGTAGGACTTCCTGAAACGCATCCGAAGAGCTCTTTCATTTATTTTGCCTTGCCGTAATGCTCAAGCACATTTCTTTCTTTATATGATCCCCTTCTATATGTTACAATTTAAGTCGCATATTATATATAGCCGTATTTTTTTCCTCGTTATTTATATATCTGCAATTTTCTCATATTGATGATATTTTTGTCACACTTATTTTTAATTTTCTATCTCAGAATTCCGTAGAGTACTTCGCAACTTAGTTACTAATTAAACGGCGATTATTATTATTTTATCTATTTCTTCTATCGCTTTGATTTATCTATCTCTTAGCATGACGATTTTGTTCTCGATGTTATTAGCATGAAATATATAAATCACAGTTAGATATGATACAATAGTATATCGTAATATTTAATTATTTTATGTAAAATGTAATCATGTGATTCTAATCTCTCGTTCAAATTAGTAAATATAGAATATGTTACATAAATTAAATTTAGAATCACATTACTACGTTTAGTATCGAACAGAACATATATTCCGTAAGTATATCTTTTTTATTTTTTGTTAGAAAAATAATTAAATCAGCTATCGTACGGTAGCGAAGAATTTGAACAATCGGTATTATTACAAGGTCGATTGTGATCCTCATTGGAAAACTATTGTGTGAGTTTTTATGAGAATTTTTCCATAATAATTATCAATTGAATACATATAAGTATTCGTGACTATGCCGTTGAAATATATGGACTGAAGAAATTTAATCATTTCTATGTAGCTTTTATCTATGATAACTTTCTTACGTAGTTTGTAGACTCTATCTATATATTTTTTTATAAATTTTGCATAATTAAATGTATTAGTTTAGCAAATAATATATAGAACTATGTTAATTGTTAAACTATTAAGTAAATACATTATAAGATACATATAGATTTGGACTGAAATCTAATCATTTCCTATCAAATAGTAGAACGTAGCTTGTAGACTTTATCTACGATAGTTTTCTGCGTAGTTTTTATCTATGATAATTTTTTTTTATAAATTTTGTATTCTGAATAATTATATTAGTTTATCAAAAAATCTTGAAGAATGTTGAATCGTTAAACTATTAAGTAAATACATTACAAGATATAGATTTAATCTGCATCGATTTATGTTCAAGGAGAAAGCCAACGCGCGTACGAACATATTTAATGGACTCTGCTACTCTCTTCTTTGTTTCAATTTTTAATGATTGGAAATCGTGTTTGATTGTAAGTTTGGTTGTAGATCGGTAGTAAGGTATCATTATTTTAATATTATGGCTGCATAAATGATGCTTTTCCACTCGAATGTCGAAAGCAAATTGAAATAAAAATGTAACTTATCTCTTAATGCAAATGAGAGGAGAGAGAGAGAGAGAGCATGCCCGAGTTAATTTTATTTTTTACTGTTGCTTCTATATTGTTATGTCATATTGTTTCTATTGTATGATATTTCTTTAAAAGTTAATTCATTTTTTTTAAATAAAAAATTTTCGTTTCAAAATATTTATAAATAAAATTCAATGTTCTATGGATATATTTTCGAATGTTCGTTAGACGCATTGCAAGGAGAATAAAAAAATACAACGTAATCCAAACTGATGTCGTATTGTTAGACTTTCTCGCGATCCCGAGGGAAAAGTTTTTATTTGGCTCGCGAGGATTTGCGACAAATCGTTGGAAAAGAAAATAAACAGCGAGATCTCGAGATCTCCAGCGGACGATGTACTCCGGCATTTAACTGTGAGACGCCTGTTACCGCACAGTTGGCCCCCTTCGTCCCCCTTCAACTTCCGCCTTACGCACAAGACCCTTTGGACACGACCGCAGATAAGACCCGAGAGACCGGTTGGCTCCATTCGTTCGCTGCGTGACTCGCGACGTTCAAAGTCCGTAACGATATTGAAATCTCGATTATGTGTTCTCTCGGTGTTCTTCTACAACACTTTGATCTTAATCTTCCACTATCATACAGGGTGTCCCACAGAATCATCGATTTTCTCATAAAATCATAAATTTTATGACGAAAACTGTAAGACAGTTAATGTTTTTTCTCTCAGTTTCAAATTAAAATATGCGAGATATGAGATACAATAAATGAAAGTTACGGTTGATTGTAAAAATAAAACTACATTTATGATTTAATTTTAATTTTGACATATTCTAACATCTTTGATGAGGTTTTATTTTTAAAGCGATCGCTATTTTTTTAAATCTGTTTCTTACTTTCTTTAATTGAAGAAATCTAATCGTTCCTGTATCGATTATACGTATGGATTTCTATAAAATCTTTAAAAAGTGATTTAAAGACTAGTTTTAGACGTCAATACCTTTGCTCTATTTCCCTATTTTCCTTCTACTTATAGACTTATAAATTATACAATTATGAAGGTGCTGTTTTTCTTATACGACTCTTAATATAGATTTAATTTCAAGTGTTCCATATCGTCATGTATATTTCATTTCGTTATATATCGTGTATTCCATATTTTATTTTTTAATGCTCTCACGATGATAATAAGTGCGTTTATTTGCTAATTGGTGTACATGAGATGTTTTAATTACTCTTAGATCATGTAGTAACTTTTTTTATTTCTTTTGTAATGCGTTTAAGATCTACTTTATTATAGAAAACTCGAACATATGAACTTTGAACATCAATTGACTTACTGCGTTTATATTTGCAACAGCGTTATATTTTTACATATATTAATAATAATGAGATATATGAAAATACATAATTATAATTAGCATTCAGATGACCGTGTCGCAAACCAACATCGGAGTAAAAGATTAATGATGATAAAATAATGTTATATATGATAATAAGAGACTAATTAACATAATTTTTCGAAATCCTTATTAACATGTTATCGGTGTTTAATTTAATGGCGAAAAAACTGTAAAGTATTTTACAAACTGACTTTATGTCAATCAATGTTCGCGTCAGACCTACTTGTTATTTTAAGTTGAATCGCAGGAATTGCGGAACGTGACATAACTCGTATTTGCTTCTCGTATACAGTATCAAGTGCGCTGCGTTATGCTGATACCGTCTGACTGCTATACGCACGATCAATATTAAGCAAAATCAGAAACTTGATTAATAACAATATTGTAGTGTGAAGTAAGAAAGTAACTATTGATCTAACTATACCGAAGGAGAAAGAGGCGGCATAAGTGCGTCGCATAATAAAGTTCAGGGATGGTCGGTATATCATGAATAGGATATGGCGCAATCAATAGTTGAATAAAAAGTATCGTGAATACGATATGGTGCAATCAATAATAGAATAAAAAAGAATCAACGGATATGCAAGTCCACTGATCTAAATTGACTTCGTCTGCAGATTGATATTTTATCGGAACTGGACTTGACCTCGCGAAACATGTGATCGAAGTGGACTTGAAATTAACTTTTTGGATTTATATCTCTTTCTCGTGGATATAGATAGGTAGATCTATTTTTAGCCGCGTTCAGCAGAACATATATTTTGCAACTGGAAGTTTTTTTTTACTAAGATAGGACTATTTTTCTACATCTAGGGACGGAATTCATCCGGTCTTAATTTCAAGCAACGTCTTAAGATGCTAATGATTGGTTCATGCACTATCTTAAGACCATCTTGAATCTTGAACAACGTCTATGGATTCTGTCTTAAAAGTATAATCCAATCAACACAAAGTAAATTTCCAACAGTTGCAAAATAAACATTTTGCACGGCTATTTATATATAATATTTCGTAAAATGATCACTTTTTCATGCAGTATTAATATGAATCTTTCGTAACTACATAAATTGATAAATTAAGATAAAAAAAAAAGTAAAATGTTTTCTACAGTTCGCTAAGTCTCTCTTGCAACAGGCAACAAAATCTTTTTTAAATATTTAAGTAAGATTAGATTAATACTCAAACATATCTTATCGTAAAAAGAAGAATATCTCCAGCATGTAAAATATTTTAGCGGACTGAAAATCAATAGTCGATATATATGTCACACAAGGCATTAAAGGAGATGTAATTGAGCAACTTTTATATTTTTGTTGCTCAAGAAATATTATATTTTTTATTAGATTTAACAGGCGACAGTGATATTCTGACACTTCCAGGTGACGCTAGAGAAGGCAAACTAATTAAATGATATTTTCTAGTTCTTCGCGCTTCAGGAGTACAATCACATACTTATAATTGTTGATGCATATTATAGATGCGTATAATTGAATTTGTATCCTATTGCTTCAATAGCTTGTTATCGTATCACTTATCGATCTTGATAGATGTGTCGTATCTGATATGTCGCTTCTTTTTTTTCTACGCACGTAGCATGATAAGTGTTATGTTACAATATTTGTTGCTGCTAAAAAAAGATAAATGGCGCTAATTCGTCGAAGTCCACGAAAGAATTAATCCTGATGATTGATTATTGTTTATCGGTCGTTTATACATATACGTTTTTGATCGTTATTGATTCGAATTGTTTGCAAGACGCATGATTCCGACCGATAGCCTTTACTCTCACGCTTGAAAACTGCTTACTCAAGTAGATAATTCGCTTGTTACGGATAAACAGAATGAAATATTGTGGTATCCGATAAGACAATGTCGCGGGAATGTATAGATAACTAATAATATTCAAAATTTGTATCTTTCTACAAGAATTAAAGTATTGTACAATAATCGAATTATATAAATATATAAATTATATAATTACTATAATTTTGTTTCTTTTGAAGGGATATGAAAATAAAAATTAAATTTATTTATTTAGAGTTTTGCACTCGTTATATAATCTCTTTGCGTCCAAATTTCACAAGAGAAGCACGGAATAATATTTTTTAATTTTTGATTAACGAACTGATGTCTAAATACGAATATTGAGTGATTTCTTTATTTAACAGGGAAATGGAAGGTTTCTGGATCTACGGCGCGATCCACGCGATCAAGGCTCTGTCGTACGTGTACGACTTGCTGACCTTCCCCGTGTATCTCATACTTCAGCGACCATGGGAGAAACGTAAGGCCTCTAGGAGGATCAAGGCCCGTCCAATCTCCAAAGATGATAACCAGATCACTTACAGAAGCGTCGATTCTCCAAAATCGATGCACATCATGCTCGAACGTGAAAAGGTTGATACTCTGGAAAAGGTACTTCTTTGCGTTGTCAAAATGTACGGCGATAAGAAGTGCCTTGGTACCAGACAAATCTTAGCAGAGGAAGATGAGCCTCAACCTAACGGCAGAATCTTCAAAAAGGTAATACGTCAGACATTTAAATATAAATCCTTTAACATCTCTTAACATGAAAAATTGTTATTTTTTATATTAAAAAATAAAAATGAAAGAGAAAATCATAAGAAGAGAAGAATTTTTAGGGCGAATCTCAACATATCTATATACTTTATTTACTTACTGTTAATATCGATGAGAAACTAATTTTGTATTGTGAAATTCTATCTATTTTCTAGTATAAAATGGGAGAGTACAAATGGAAGTCATTTAGCGAAGTCGAAAGGTTGGCCTCTTCCTTCGGCCGAGGTTTGGTAGAACTCGGTATGAAGCCACGTAATAATATTGTTATCTTCGCCGAGACGAGAGCGGAATGGATGATAGCGGCACATGGATGTTTCAAACAGAATTTCACCGTGGTGACGATCTACGCGACTTTAGGCGATGAGGCTATTGCTCATGGTATCAACGAAACCGAAGTAGATACTGTCATTACCAGCCATGAACTTCTGCCAAAATTCAAGCGTCTACTAGACATGGTACCGGAAGTCAAGAAAATTATCTATATGGAAGATCAACTCAAACCGACTAGCACCAAAGGTTACAAGGTATATTTTAATTTATATATTCAATATTAATTTTTAATATGAATTGGCGTTTAGATGACTTTATGGATTAAATCTTAAGAGTATACACAATTTTTTTAAATTTTTATTCTTTTTTTATGATTATACGTAATTGTATTAATGAATAGTTATTGCGAAAATTAATTAATAATTCAAATAACCGGTTAATATGCACTCCGCATGGATCTGTTTGCATTATTTTCCTTCTAAAAACTTATTTTGCTTAATAGCTGTGGCATTGACTATGATTGACTGTCATTATGTTATTACATAATGGTTGATGTCAGTACTGCCACTTATGAATAGTAGTCTTCACTTTCTTGGTTTTTTTTTAGGTATTCTTTACTATTTGTTTTTGTTTCAGGATGGAGTGCAATTGTTACCCTTTGCCGATGTTATTAAAATGGGCAATAAGTCAAATGCGAGTGCTAACTCGCCAAAGAGTGATGACACCGCTATAATCATGTATACGTCTGGTTCGACAGGAGTGCCGAAAGGCGTCCTTCTCTCTCACAAAAATATCATTAGCACTCTAAAAGCATTTTCCGATGCTGTAGAGATCAGATCAGACGATGTCTTTCTCGGTTTCTTGCCATTAGCTCATGTCTTCGAGCTACTGGCCGAAAGTGTGTGTCTTTTAACCGGAGTGCCCATCGGTTATAGCTCACCGCTTACACTGATTGATTCGAGTAGTAAGGTTCAGAGAGGATCGAAGGGTGATGCTTCCGTTCTACATCCAACTTGTTTAACTGCAGTACCGGTGAGTATCTTTGCAAATTATTCAATTTCTTCTTATTAGTTTTTTTGCCTGAAAAGAAAATTGTTTATCTACTAATCACTAAGTTATTTAGAGCATCTCAAGTCTTTAAGTTTATAAATAAAACAATATTTTAATAAATGAAAAAATACATCAATATTTTTTAAAAACAAATTATCAAATTTTGTTTCTAATTTTAATGCAATTTTTTAGGTAATACTGATACAAATATAAAATTGTTTCAGCTTATTCTCGATCGAATTTCCAAAGGAATAAACGAAAAAGTAAAGAAATCTGGTCCATTTAGGCAAGCTATTTTTAATTTTGCGTATGAATACAAACTAAAATGGACGAAACGAGGCTATGAAACGCCTCTTTTCGACAAATACATTTTTGGAGCTGCGAAGCAAGTACTTGGTGGTCGTGTTAGACTTGTGCTCTCTGGAGGCGCTCCACTCAGTCCGGATACTCATAATCAAGTGAAACTTTGCCTATGCGTCACCGTAACTCAAGGATACGGACTCACAGAAACGACTTCTTGCGCAACCGTTATGGACAGTATGTATTTTTTAACCGCAATGCTTATTCGATGTTTATGTTGTCATGGTCATATTATCACGACGTACATTTTTCTTTCAGCGTACGATAGAACTACCGGAAGAGTTGGAGCACCTACTACGGTTTGCGATATCCGGTTAGAGAATTGGGAAGAGGCTGGTTATCGAGTTAAAGATCATCCACATCCTAGAGGAGAGATCGTGATCGGTGGTGACATAGTTTCTGCGGGTTACTATAAATTGCCGGATAAAACGAAGGAAGACTTCTTCCAAGAGGACGGCAGACAATGGTTCCGAACAGGTGATATCGGCGAAATTCATGCAGATGGCTCTATCAAAATTATTGGTACGTCCCAAAAATTACAGTGGACATAACATCTTTTTATTCTTATGAAAAATATAATATCTATATTAGTTATTATTTTCGATATCTCTCTGACGATGGATGTTTATTTATGTAGATCGAAAGAAGGACTTGGTTAAATTACAACTCGGCGAGTACGTTTCTTTGGGTAAAGTTGAGGCCGAGTTAAAGACTTGTCCTGTCGTAGAAAACATATGCGTCTATGGCGATGCGAATAAAGCATACACAGTGGCATTGGTTGTACCTAACCAGAATTATTTAGAAGAAATTGCTAGTAATCTAAGCATAACTGGAAAGAATCTTGAGGAACTTTGTAACAATCCACAGATCGAGAAAGCGGTACTTCAAGAACTTGTTGAGCAAGCGAGGAAATGTATGTTTCTGTATATTCTTGATTATTATTTTTGATTGTTATTTTGTTATCGTCAATCAATAAATTTATTATTATTCTATCTTTTTCGTTTATAGGTAAGCTCCAAAGGTTTGAAATACCCGGTGCGGTGAAGTTGTGTGCAGAACAATGGTCACCCGATATGGGTCTGGTCACCGCGGCATTCAAACTCAAGAGGAAAGCAGTTCAGGAACGTTATCAACATGAAATTAATAGGATGTACGCCTCGTGATGTTCCGCCATAGGATGTACTAAATGTTGCGTATAATGAGGATTTAAACCTAAGAAATTACCTTGTCCAACAGACGGTACCTCGATAATTCATAGATACATGTAAACATTGTCATAAACTCACATTTCACGTTGGTCACGGGACACGTGCCAAGCTCGTGTGCAATTGTAATGATAATCAAAAGCTCTCTGCATTTTTTCGAGTGATTTTCTCGATTCCGTCATCTGAATAATGATCTGATGACGTTTCGTCAAAGTATTGTTGATTCATTTAATTGAACCGAGAAGTTTATTTGTAGAACGCCGAGACTTTTTGATCTAAAAATGAAAGTATCGCTTTTTTAAGGCATTTTTTCATTAGGTCTTCCGATAAATTTTTTGCAATTTTACATCGATATCGATTATTACACACAAGTCGAGTATTCGATTTCGTGAAACCGATGGGATTTCTTATGTATCACTTTCGGTATTCACTTTACATACGCATTATCTATGATAAATAGATATCGTAAAGTTATACCGTAGCGCGATATTGGAAAAAATAATGGTACAAGACGATTTTCTACTGGGAAAATTGTTGTCGTCCTATTCCCTTTACTTTTCGATAATTTTTCATTATGTAATCGATTCGTCGCGCATGTATTTCAGTAGTGCACCTATCTAATTGTTGGTGTTAATGGGCCAGTCACGATATCTTTGCGAACGAGCTGATTTCGATAAAATTCACAACTCGTATGGTGTACTTATTTTGAGTGTCATTCAAAATTTATCGTTCGGTCTTCAGAGGGGACGAAATGTTTGAAAAAGATCTTTTTGGAGAGTTTTTCGTTTTCTTACGAATAATATATCATGTACATATAGAGAAGAAACGAAAAAATAAGGCTGTTCGTGTTTGGCACGTATAGATCAATTCCAATAAGGCAATTTTAATAATAATATATTGTGTAAATTAAAATTTTTCTCTCATCGATACTACCACTTAACATTATACTCTTATACCGTCTGTCTAGTAATTTGTCGACGTACTCTGCCTACTTTTCGAAATATTAATTCAAACATTACAATATTTCTCCCAGCAACAGAGAGAATATTTTTGTGTATATGTGTATGTGCGAGTGTATGTACGCGAGGGTGTTTGATTTTCATTGTTGTATGCTTGTATGCACATATATGTCTATAAGGAAAGATTAGGAAGTAAAACGTATGTGAGCTTATAAAAAAAATCATGTTTTACAAATATATAATTGTTCTTTACTGTTAATATTCCACGCGCGTGTCTCTCTCTGGCGGTTCGAGTCATACGACTGAATTCATGTACATTTCGAGGCAGAACTGTACATTTAAAATATTTTAAGACATCTTAAAATATGCATTGCTTTTTCATTCGTTTGAATAAATGAAATTTTGCTACGGACTTCAGGAAATCAATTTTCAAAATTTATCACGTAATTTATGTATTTTGTTAATACTGTATAATCCTTAAATATAATTAATATATATATATATATATAATATATATATATATATATATCGAGATTGTATTTTTTTTATTTGCATATTCGTGCAATTCCGCATATAAATACGAGCCGACAGAGAAAACAGCGCAGTGTCCGAGAAACTTGTACATTTTGCCGCGTAAAATGCGCGATGTATAACAATTATGTTTAATATGTGCGTTCACACAGACACAAAAGCTTTATATTTTTCTTCTGTTTTGTTTCACGAGAACGAAAATAGCGGGAGCTAATATCAGTAATAATCAAGTGAGAACATGAACGACGAGCGCTCATGAGAGCTAATGATCAGAGGCAGCTCACCTTTCTTTTTTATTCACCACGAGAGTTCCTGCGATAGCTAAGTGTATGAGAGCTGGTACTAATCTTTATTAATTATTAAGCGCTGTACATTACTTAAGTAGGCATGGTCAATTGTTTGGTGTTATTACATCAAAGATATAATTATTATTAATATGATTATTAGCAATTATCGTTATTTGAAAATAATTTGCAAAATAAATGTACAAAGGTGTATATCACTGACTTAAACATCATTGTGAAATCTCTTTCATTATCACTTACTCCATTTCCTAGATATGAGCTACGACTTTTAAATTCCTAATAATTGAAAAAAACAAATTTTTTTGTTCCCTTCTTATCGTCACATATGTCACAGTAAATTCTCAATAGTTTAATTTGCAGAAAGTTGCGCTTAGAGACCACGCGTTTTTTAAGAGTTATTATTTATCGAAATATATATATATATCCAATCTGTTTAATTAATAAAATGTGCAGGGAAGAAAATACGACATGAGAATTAAGTACAGTATAGTTTATTCATTACAAATAAAGAAGTCATTAATACATTGATCTATCAAGTTGGTCATTTGCAGTAGTAATAAAGTCATCTTTCTACTTTCTATTAATAGATTTATAATAGGTGTATAAACTATCAAGTGTATACGATTGTGTGCGTAGTGCTGCGCGTTTTAAGTACACTCTCTCTATTAAAATCTGTAAAATATACATTTACATACACATATACATGCCTATACATAAATTGCGCGCCACTAATGCGGAACAAGTTCTCTCGACAATTACAAAATACAAACATACATGTATGTACGTCTAAAGTTCACGAGATAGTGAATCGCGAGAAACATTCATTTCTTCTTTACGTGCGAGGTCACCGGTCATCAAGACAGTTTGAATTAATGATTTCGCCAATGACAATCGGATCTTCCTCATTCTCTCGATTGATTAAACGCGAAATGTAGAGACCACTTGTTATTCATAATAACGCGTACTTTATACAATGTGATCAACTTTTCGTTTTGTCGAAGTAAATATATAATATATAAATACATAAAGCCTGCTCCAAAATAAATAAGTCGTAAGCTTATATTATTATATATATACATATATGTATATTAGATTGTGTATTATAGATTGTAATATAATAATTGCAACTTTAGGAAAATAATTTATTAATATAGTCATTTTTACATGTATAAAGGAGCGCCTATGATAAATTTCCAATCGATCTTTATAAGATCGTTATTACTTTTAATTGAACAGAATTTGTAGGTACATTAATTATATCGTGTGATACTATTTATATATCAACTGTGACTGATGAGAAAAACAGTGTTATAAATAACATTCTTTTTTTATATGCGAAGGTAAACTGTAGATATAAATTATGCGTTGACCGTCATGTATTTTTATAGATGACAGAAATTATTACGCATTTAGAGAAGCTAGTAATCTGTCTATTTTTGCTATCTTTTGACAACCGGCCTCTTCGCACTTATATCAAATCCTGTTACGATATCTGCACAACATTTTTTTAGTCACGTCACAACAATATAATTTTCTAACATAGAGTTTTCCAAGACTGTTGGCCACGAAATATTTTTAAAATTATGTTATATTTATTTAATACATTTTTACACGTATAGGAACATCTAAATTTATATGTATAGATAAATTTGCAATCGATCTTTAGAAGACCATAATTTGACTTTAATTTTCAACAGTAAGATATCTTGTTACGCAGAATTCCGTGACTTCAATTTCGTGGAGAACATGCTTTGGAAAAAAAAATCCGTTCTAACAGCACAAGTACATCCTTTACTTTATAATAAGCTCCTCTAAAGGTCGATATCTTTTTAAATTGAGGCCGAGTTTAATCTCAGTTCAGAAGTATATTCTAGACTTTGGTCAAGATTCTTACGTTATATGGAATTAATCGTAGACTTGAGATTACATAGGTAAGTACCCCGTTAATTACGTAGAAGTGCACAGACGAAATTATCTAATGAGAGTACAATCTACGCGATAGAGAAAGTCGTTTGGACGTATTACGGCGCTTGCGAGTAAATGCCTAGCCTGAGATAAGCTACGTGTTCGAAATCGCTTTCGATCCCTGGCGCTCGTTTTAACTAAAAATATTTTCTTACGACAAACACACTTCATTCAATTGATCGTGTCGTGAGATCTCGTTGAATAATGCGATTTGCTCCACGAAAGTATTTCGGTGAAAATGATACGTCTTTCAATATCAGATATATCGCGCGTGTCAGATATATATATATATATATGCTTTGTTTAAAGTAGGAGATGCTATGTGCTTTCAGGATTTCTTTCAAGTCCAGTAAAATCTATATCTTAAATCGTCTTAAAGGATAGTGATTTTAAACCGTAAACTATTGGCATTAGGAAATTAGCCTTTTCCAATAAAACATGTCTCTTTAACAGTTCGTAATTTTTCTTTTAAATAATAAACATTTGTCCCGATCTATATTAATTCTCCGGAGCTGACGTCAAAATCTGTAATAGTTAACTGATATTTCATCTGTGAGATTCATTTAATATACGTTAATTAAAAAGAAATTAATTGAAAGGCACTAATTAATTTTAAGGAAAAATGATAAAAATCGTATAAAAAAGAATTAATACTAAATTTATTTTAATAACAATTTAAATTTATTGTAGGTGTAACATAATTTGAAATTAATTAAAAAGCGCTAACTAATTTTAAGGAACCGAAATGATGTAAATTATATAAAAAAATGAATGAATACTAAGTTTACTTCAATAAAATAAATCAAATTTGCAAATGTATAATGTAAATAATATAATTGAGTGGATTCAATAGATCTACGTCAGTTCCGTTAAAGAAAAAGTTATATGAAACGTAATTAAAATTTTTAATAACATAATTAAAATTGTTCAAAAATTACTCGCGTTGCAAGTAGGCCGGAATATGTTTCATAGAAAACGTATGTTTGACGGAAATGTATGATGCTTGGGATAGCGTCAGCTGCAAGAGGCGGTCCAATAATATGAAATGTTATCAAAGTATCGATCGAAACAGGAAGACGTGTAGGCGAACGATCTCTGAAGAAGTTAAGCGATTTTTCTCCAACTGATACCGCAAACATAGGTGCCGACTTGCGAAAAATATTGGGGCGGCACCGAGAAATATTAGAGGGCAACACAACAATATCCACTTTTTTGCAGTGCTACTGATAGAAATGAATCGCTGAAATAACTAAAATCTATCAAATTAGTGAAAATTTTAACGATTTTAACGATTTATTTCCATCAAGAGCATCGCAAAAAGAATGGATAATGTTGTGTAGTTGACATCCACTTCTTCAGAAGACTGTAGTGCACAAGGTATTTTACGGTTTCAGGAAAAAGGCCCTCATGTCCTCTCTCAGGTTTCTCTCTAGTACGTGTATATGTGCAGGTACACTAGGGATTCCTTCCAGGAGCATGTTCGGATTCCCACTTGGGTGCTCCCCGGGTGTCATGTCATGCTTGTTGTTGAACAAACGTTAAACAAGGATGAAATGACATCCGAGGAGCACTCTAATGGAAATCAAAACACGCCTCAACAAGCGACTCACAATCAATCCAACACAATAATTATCTCATCTTTGTTTAACATTGGCGAACAACAAGAATGTAATGATACACTGTGTCACATCGTGTCATTACATCATCTCTCGTTGGAAGGCACCTTAGGACAACAGACGACGTGCCAGCGAGAGCATCACTACTTTTAATTCGCCGCGTCAACGTTATGTATAATATATGTCATGTGGCCGATGTTTTCTCACAGTTTTGATCGCAGAAATTATTTGCAATTGTTAAAACACCGTTTATTAAAAAACCAAAAGGCAAAAATTATTGGGAGGGCGGAGCAAAAAGTGGTCTGTCCCCCCCGTAGTCGGCGCCTATGACCGCAAAGGAAGCAGGAAACACGAGATTGAAACCTTATCGCGATCTACGGCATCGCAATCACGTTGCGATATAAATGAATATCGAAGTTTCGGTAGATAACAAAGTTAATTACCGTAAATGACGTAAAAGAATTATCCAGCTTTAGAATTATTCAGCACAAGATTTTATCGATCGCTTACTAATAATGCAGAGCTGCATTTAGACCCGCATGATCAAGAGGAAGGGGTATAAAGATTCCTTTAATAATCATTAATAATAAGATCTGACGCTCCGGCTTCTATTTTACGAAACGATAAACGATCGCGTGATCCGTGAAAACGCTGGTAATACGTAATAGTCGTAAATCACTGCACTTTCATTTGGAGCAAGAATTTTCTACTTGGGAGCACTTTGATGAGACTCCTCCATTTGTCCTAAGGTGAAATGTTGGATGAATAATGAAAACGATTCCGGGCGATATCATTCGCATTCGTGATGAGAATACCCAGACAATTATCTGAAAGGCATCGCAGAGACGTGTGAAAAACGTCTTAATCTTTTAAGATGCCTTCTTTCCTTCGCGTTACTTGAACGAATAATTGGTGCACGGATTAAAATCTTTGTAGATCTTGTAAACACTTTCAGCATTGACGATCACTTTTATGAAATGCATTTGCAATTAAGTATATTGCAACTGTTACTTATTAATTTTATTTATCAATTATATACACTTTGAACGAAAAATATGGTATTCGTAAATTATGTATTATATTTATAAATTTTTCGAAAAATTAACAATTTATATTTTGCGGTAAAAATGGATGAATTAAAGAATAATTGAATAGAGATGCATTTTACTGAGAGATAAAGCTCTTAATAAAGTTTTAATTATTAAAATTTAGGATTATATAACTTTTGTATAGATTTTCTCGATTTTATTCTGTTGTAGTCATGTTTCGGTTGCGAGCGACAATTGTTTTAATTCGAATATAAAGAAAATCTTTTCACAGAATAAAGCTATATTAAAGACAATTTCTTTCTCTTCCGTATTTGAATTCCAAAAAAATTAGAATAACGTTTTTACAGAAATAAAAGTCGTATCATTAATTTTACTTTGTCTATATTTAGTCGAGAAGCCAGCTCGCTTCCATCTTGTAGATAATTGCCATTTACTTTGTGCACTTTTAACCAGATAGTGTCAGCACCCCCTGTTGTGTCGCCTTTTAGAAACGTTTTAACAGCGGAAAGCTCTTTCGAGGACACGTACAGGCGCAAATAAGAATAATAGTCCATTGACTATACTCTTACACGTACACCCACACTTTACTTTCTAGATACAAAGCTTGAGTGTGTTTAGAAGAAATCACAATTTGTTGAATGTGTCAGAGAACTATTATACTTATAGTGTATCTTGCATAGTCATCGCTACAAATCCGTACTACACTATACTGTCCTCATTTTAGATAGACGCCTTCGTAGCCTTTGAGCCTTTAAGGCAATGCTATTCTTCTCTTTCGTGAGAATCTTTACTCCTCCCAGTGTGCGTAATGGTGCGAAAATTATTCTCTCTCTCTCTCTCTCTCTCTCTCTCTCTTCAGGAAATATGCCCTGGCAATAGCCCACAACGCTTGATATTGCTGAGAACGTGTCTTTCGAACGAGGTACTGAATGTGTCCCAAAGAGAGTATTATGTCGATGATAAAACTTTACGCTCGGAGAAATATAAAATCGATTTTTCCATAGGTGAACTTTATATCCTGCCGCTCTTTAAATTTTAACCTTGCGCGCGATATTATTTTTCCATTTTACAGTTCTATTTCAACCTTCTGTCTACAGTCAGAATTTTTTTTGGCGAAAGCGAAATTTTACCTTCAAATTACTCTGAAATAAAAGAGAACAGAGTCCGGTTCTCCCCTCCTAAGATACGAGTTAAAAAACCTATTTGATAATGCAATAGAGATGTTATTAAAAGGTAACCCAGAATTTTTTTCATTTTTTGAAAGTCTTCTAAAACGTACAGTAAAAAAACTTGGGCTGAATGAAAAAAATTCAGATTGCAGATGAACGGTTAATAATCGATCTATCCATTCCCAAGTTTCAATTAGAAAATCCTTTTAATTCTTTCAATCACTTTTTCGAATGTGACTTCTTTTTAGAGAGACGATAGAATCGGAGATCTGTGTTATAATCCCCGGATTTCCATGATTGGAAAATCCATTTTTGCGCGCAACTTTACCACGGTACGTTAATGTAAACGAAATCGTGCATTTTTCTTTACGTTCATCCATATTCCACTGGAATTTTTCGTGCGGCTATACCGCAGGGCTTTTTCCGTGGAGAAGCGTGAGAGAATTCAGACGGTGATGTAGTAAGCCCGTGGTTTACCTCTTGACGTGGTCGGACTGAAAAGGATTCCTGGTGTCGTTGGGCTAAATGACCAGGACGCCCATGAGGGCGGCGGAAACATACGTCATGACGTATAGTACCCTTCGTGTCGTTTGCGACACTTTTCACGAGCGATATAGCAGAGCGCTATGGTGATTAAGATGGCAATGGTGATCCCCATGCCTATGCTGATCCAGATGATCTCTTCGTTTATACCACTGTAGCCCTTTCCTGAAACGAAGCTGGATTTATTTCGCACTTCTACATGCATCTGTTACATTTAAATCTCAAGTAGCATTTGATATTATGTCCGGTCTCACCAATGTAATATTAACTTTAATCTTGGTGTAACTTACTCTTTGTCTTTTTCTCTTAAAAGTTAGAAAAGGATAAACAGTAAATTAAAGTTAATCTTACATTGGTAAAACTGTTTTGTTTGTATTATACTGAATGTCATAAAACTTTGTAGAATTGATTAAGAAACGAATTACAATACGATATTATTGTTTGGAAAAAAATTAACAATATTATACAATAGAATGACATTTTGATAATAACGACATAAAACCAGACGTGTATTTATCATCAATATCTAAAGGACTTTCAAGTTTGAATTGACAGGCTTGAAACTGTTATTTGTAAAAGCTTTATTCCTTGAGCTTATGTATCATTTCCAATTTCCAATTTCCGTTGGAGTTTTGTAGGAATAAAACTCGCACAAGTCGCATTTTTAAGTCTGTCAATAAAGCTTTCGTCTTTTAGATTTTGATTGTTAATATAATTTTATTATTAAAATATATTAAGTTTATAAAACATATATAATTTTTCTTCTTCCAATTCCATTTTATTCGATGAAGAGACTCAACGTTTAAATCTGCTTTATCTGGCTTTACGTTATCTATCTTTATAATTTATTGTTATGACAATCTAGTTTTCCGCTTGTCATAGTGAATATGCCTACTTCATTTTGAAATAAGTTCATGAAAAATCGTTTTAAGAGGCTTTAGGAAGCATAGCATAAACTATAGGACATCCCATAATATCATATTTTAATCCTCTGGAAACGATGGATCAATTAGATCCACTTATTTATACTCTTTGTTAAAAATTTATTAATTTTAAACAATTCCATTTTTTTATGTTACATCTGTAAATTTGAATTATTCTTATTAAAATATACTTAATAATTTAATATTCCGTTGGTTAAAAATAATAAATAAAATTCCTGAGAAATATACAAATATATCAAACAAGGAAATGGGCTGATGGAATTAGTGTTGTATACAGTGCGTTTTGTATTCCACATACGTTTGTTTTATATTTCTGATGTAATCGTTAGCTGCGATAGTTTTTTATAAGAAATAATTGCGCACGGTGTACAGCGCTAATTCCCATTAGCCCACTACCTTATTTGATACATTAATATTTATTCGTTTTTACGTCAGTTATGTCATTTTAATTCCTTGAAATTAATTAATGCCTTTTAATGAACATAAATTAAATAGGTTAACATTAGTAACTGTATTACAGATTTTGACGTCAGCTCCGGAAAGTTAATAGTATTTTGAGAATAATTAAATTAAAAATCCTAATATAAAAGTGTCGAGGTCACAATAGCTTTCAAGTTATAAAACGATAGAACGAAAATTACTATGCAGTATTCCATTATCTTTAAAGCTTGTTCCGTATAAATACGCCTACACATGCGTGTCACTTACTGTCGATTTTTATAACTTAAGTTACATTAAATTTTATTCCGTAATATTGATTTTTTGCGCCATTAATTTATTACGCTTGCTTTAGATGATTTATAATTTGCGTCAAAGTTTATACTTGAATTTTATTTATAATTTTATATACCTGTATATCCTATATGTATTCAGAGAGCTGTAAAATATTCATGTGTATTAGTTTGGTAAGAAAAAGTGTGGAAAATGTAGACTGGAAGTCATCCAAAGCCGCAAGGCAAGGATTATAATAAATAATAATATACCTGTATATATTGATTACGTAAGATATATCTCTGTATATATTTTATGTATGTTATTCATTCTGATTTTTAAAATACTTTTTATATTTTACAAATCACATAAAATTATAAATAAAATTCCATCGCGAATTATATGTCATCTGAAATGGGCTTTATATTGCAGATATTACGTATACATAACAATCAATCATTATTGATAAATTGATTACTGGTAGTTAATTTAACCGTTGCATGCAAATTATTTAGATATTTCATTTTAACGAAAATTCCACTGAATGAATAAAAATGTATTGGAAAAATGTTTATTTTTCTAAATTTGATTGATAACACGCGAAATTTGCTTGTTTCGTCCCGGTATGATTTTTCATTTTTTAAAATATAACAATTTGAAAATACATGGAAAAGACATTTTATTCCATCTTATTAGTGCATTGTGTGGAAAGTATAATATTATGTGAGTAGAAAGGCACTTACTTTCCACATAATGCAGTATGAAGATGGAATAAAATGTTTTTCCATGTTACACGAGGAAAGAGAAAAGAGACCATTTTTTAATTGCTATATCTCAAAAACGAAAAATCGTACCAAAACGAAACAAAATGCATTTTAAAGTTGATGCTTGCTATTAATTAAATATAAGAAAAAAAATCTGTTGCCGATATATATATATACTATAACATCATGAAAATCTTTCAAATTGAGCTTTACATCATTTTTCTCAAAAATTAAAAACTAATAATAGGCCTGTCCTTTTTAACTAAAGTTTTTGCACGGCTCATCTTTCTTTCTTTTCTCTCGATGTTTGAGAGAAAAAGAAAAAAGATGAACCGTGCACAAGAACTTTAGCTAAAAAGAACTCATAATAATAATCGAACAACGTACTCGTGTTCAGCAAGCAAAAATACACCGAAAATGACTATTTCCACTTACGATAAAAAAAAAGGAATTTTTTCAAATTTTGTTGCCCAGTGTTCTCAATCGAGAATCAATCGTTATTTTAAACGTTATTTTAAACACTGAATCTGTACAAAAAGATATGCAAAACAAGGGATGATAATCCGAGCTCGTTAAAATTATCTGTGTGTGGGAAAGGCTATAACGTATTTAGCACATAATTATTATTTCGTAGTTTTGAATATTTCGATTTCGATAATAATGCGGATTTCGGGTTTGTTTATGTGGCGCGTAATGGCTAACGACGCGTCCGCGCCGTGCGTAACTGCGTAAACAAGGTTCATCAGCGTTATGTATCATCAGCTATCATTCGTGCGTCGTCATTCAGGCGAGCAGGTAGGCGCTAGGCGGCGTACCGCGTATAATACGTCGTATTACCTCTCCAATCACGATGGTAGGAACGACAAAGCTTCAAACGTGATTATTCTGTACCTACACTTAATGAATATCAACCGCATCGTTTAACTTCCGATTAACAATTAATTCGTTCTCGTATCCAGTCGACGGCTTATTTGAATCGAAACGGATATCTCACATTACATTATTTAGAGCAACTATCGAAGCGAAATGCTGAACATAAATCATAAATTATCATTGTTTCGTGGTGATACTTGTGAGATAGTTATTTCTATAATAGTTTTTCAAGACGAATATAATAATATCCGCATTGTGTATCGAGCTTTACGAGCTCTGGGAGTTGATTTTGTATCTTGAAACGAGGTGAAAATTACAAAAGTGAGCAAATTTATTAAGCGTTGACCAATAAAATTATAAATATTTTCATTTCAAGATACAGAATCGACTGAGAATATAATTTGTCCATCAAGACGAGAGCAGAATGATTATATAGAATGATTATTATATACGAATCGGATCGAGTGAGTCGAGTAATGAAAAACCATATTCAGTGAGAAATGACAATGGAATCGACGTCGATTCGACATCGATTCCATTGTCATTTCTCACTGGGTAATACGATTATCTATTACACAGGTCAACAAGGTTTTGTTGTTGGGAAGCTGTGGGTCATTTCCGACGTAATTTTCTGCGTAGAATCCGAATCTGAAATCAGAATTGACCTATCACGTCAGGATTTTGAGATATTTGAGGATATATACTCGAAAAATGCGTTTTTTTGCTATTTTCGAAGTTATGATCATTAGAGTTTTCCACGTCTAGTGAAGAAAGAAAAACCGATATTTGTCAATAAACAAACAACTTATTATTTTTTTTATACACACCTGCAAAATATCCTTTTTTATGCATTCAGGTGCTTCGTTTATCGAGCGAATTTCGAGCATCCTAAAACTTTCAGCGAGAAAGTTGTTCATTCGGATATGAACAAATGTTCTGGAAAGTTTCATTTTCATTGCATTAATAAGTTTAAAACTAATGATTTGTTTAAAGTTGGTAGACGCCTTGCACTCA